>NC_034611.1:11225425-11266019 GCF_900095145.1 Mus pahari | reverse complement strand
AAAAATTCAGGTGACATCAGATGCTGACAAGGATGTGGAGAAAGAGGAACACTACCACATTGCTGGTGGGATTGCAAGCTGGTACAACCACTCAGGAAATCAGAAAATTTTACATAGTACTGCCTGAGTACCCAGCTATTCCACCACTCCTGGGCATATATCCAAAAGACCTTCCAACATATAACAATGACACATGTTCCATTATGTTCATAGAAGTCTTATTCATAATATCCAGAAACTGGAAAGAACCCAGATGTCCCTCAACAGAGGAATGGATACAGAAAATTTGGTACATTTATACAATGGAGTACTACTCAGCTATTAAAAATGATGAGTTCATGAAATTCCTAGGTAAATGAATGGGACTAGAAAATATCATCCTGAGTGAGGTAACCCAATTACAAAAGAATGCATTCTGTGATCATTGGATATTAATCCAAACGTTTTGAAAACCCAAGTTACCATTCACAGAGCACATGAAGCTCAAGAAGAAGGAAGACCAAAGTGTTGGTGCTTTGGTCCTTCTTAGTAGGGTGAACAAAATACTCATGGGAGCAAAGTGCTGAGCAGAGACTGAATGAAAGGCTATCCAGAGACTGTCCCACCTGGGGTTTCATTTCAGATACCAAACTCTGCCACTATTGAGGATGCTAAGAAATGCTTGCTGAAAGGAGCCTGATATAGCTGTCTCCTGAGAGACCCTGCCAGAGCCTCACACATACAGGGCACCCTCATAGAAGCAGGGAGAGGCGAGATGGGATAGGGGGTTTCCAGGAGGGAGATAAAGTAGGAAAGAGGATAACACTTGAAATATTAATAAAATATAAAAATAAAAAAATATAAAATACATACTGCTAATGTAGAGGAGTCAGGTTCTGTTCTCTGTATGCACAATAGGAGTTTCATAACTGCCTGTAACTCCTGTGTTAAATATTCTGATGCCTTTGGCCTTCACAGGTACCAATAGGCATGTGCACATGTGTGAACACACACACACACACACACACACACACACTCACACACGAATAAATCTTTTTAAATGAACAAGTTCTTGGAAATGGCTACTGTTTCAAAGTGATATACATATATTTGTTGTACATATGAAAAGGTGCTTAACTAAAGAAGAAATTATGAAAGGCAACAATATCTTCAGTAAAATTTATCTCTCCACTCATTAGATAAATATAAAAAAACTAATGGGTGAAGAATTAGAAAAGTTGGAGACCCAATCTACTGTTAGGTTTGTGAGCTGATACAGATATTTGAGAGAAAGTTTTGTGATTCCTTTAAAAATTAGATATATAATTAGAATTTCCAGAAGACTTAGCAATTTTATCTATATAAACAAATACAATTGAAGATATATTTATATTAATTAAAAATTAAATATATAAAAACTCAACACAACTACTAAAGTTAGAACAACCTAACTTCCAGCTGAAAAAATAAAATATATAAATAATGCTATATCTTATCATGGAATATTATTTTATCATAAATAGCAATGAATTACCAGTACAGCAGAAGCAGTACTAAATCTTGGATAACCTAAGAAAGAAAGTGTTATATCAGGAAAGAAGTCAGTTACAAAATCATATGCTATGTGGCTACATTTTCAGTAAATACTCAATATGGGAATTCTGTAAAGGCCAGGCTAAAACTGTAGAAGTCTGATAAAATAATTGAGACTTTGAGACTATAAGACAGTAATGTAAATTAGTGGTTCTTTTTATTTTATTTTTTTTTTTAAGCTCAGGGTCAGGAAACATGGAAAATGAATGTTACTGAGAATGACATTTCTTTAGGAGATCATGGCAATATTCCAAGGTTAGTAGGTCATGATGTGGGGATATGTAAACTCCACTGAGCTACACATTTCAAATATGAAATTTTATCCTACATCAATGATAAAGATGTAAGAAATAATTGCAGGATGTAAAGAGGGTCCAGATGAATAAAGGACAGCATGTGAGATTGAAAAATTTGTTTAGTCCATCTGGAATCACATTACAAGTGAGTAATCTGTCATTCACAGCTGTATTCTTTTGTTGTGATTTGCAGTGAACAAACATAGCAACAGCTGCCTCTTACTGAGCATTTGCTATGTACCAGACACTCTTCTGGTACCTTACTTGTTTAGACCTCAGTGGTGCATGTTTTATAAATTCATCCATGGAGCTGACATGGAGCCCTTGTTAGACACAGAATCTTTTCTAGACTTGGAGACATAAATCTAAATGAAACGTACAAGCTCTAGGGCCTGTATGTTTTATTTCTGAGTCATATGGTATTGTACAGTAGATCATACTCTTCTTCCTTTCTACAACCTCTGGCACTAGTAATCTAGAACTAGTACACTTGATTAATTGTAGTTAAAAGTTACAATTTGGATGAAGAAAAATAATAAAAATGAATAGAAAGGGGAAATTTATAAAATTCATTACTGTACATTAAATGACAATTATGTTTATAATTTTATTCGGTGTTTTATAATTTTTAAAATTATTATAATATTTATTTTAAATTATAATTTTAAAGAAGTAATGTTCAGTTGTGGCTTGTATTGTCTGGTGTGCATATTTAAATAGAATGTGGTGGCTATTTGCACAAGAATTCAATATCCTATAGATGAATCTTCCTTGTATCTAAGTCCACAGGGTGTCTGTGCTGGATTATTTACTTGTAGTTGTTGATCATTTAGTTATATCACAAAAATACAATCTATATTTCATAAGAAAAGTATAAACTAACCTCAGCACCTTTGGTCAGTGTGTTTGATTATTGTGTAGACATTGGCAGGTGTGTTGTTCTTCATTAAATTTCTCGTCTTTTTTTCTTTTTTTTTTACTGTAATGATTGATGGTATTTGAGGAAATTAGTTCCAGGAGTCGTGGAAAGAGATATGATATGCTCGAATGTGTAATTAGAAAACAACGGGAAGTCAAGCTTGCCAAGTAAACTGAGGGTCTTTCTGCCAATGTGGAAAACATACCCATATGCCCATAGCTCAAAACAAACCCAAACCCAGACCCAAACCAAAACCAAAACTGGGTATTGTTATGGTGTTAAAAGGCAGGATCTAACACTGAGATGTTGTAAGGTTAAAAAAAACAAAACAAAACAAAACAAAAAACAAAACAAAACAACAACAAAAATCACCAAGATTATTTACAGCTGGGTCAAATTTGCATGTCTCTTGGTAGGAGGATGATCTGGCCCAAGCAAGAGTAATTGCAAGTGAGCAAGTGATTATGAAAGTGGAATTTTGCAGTTATGTTTATGATCATGGAAAAGGTAAGCGTTATGGGCAGATGTTTCCTGCAACATACCATGAAACAATGGAAACAATTTATGACCCGTGAATCACAAGATTACAGAAGAAGAACATGTTAAATAAAACCAAAAACAAGTTGACCTTCAGATGAAGACATGATTAGGCAGAAGAAAAACACTGTAAAAAAATAGAAATAAATCAAATTCTAACATTATGTTTAATTAGGAAAGAAAAACGTGGAGTTAGCTATACCATAACTGCTTACAGGAAGATATGAGAGGAAGTGGAAAAAGCGGAGACAGTTTTCTAAAATATGAAACATACTAGGGCCACACTTTTGCTTCTTGATGAGAAAAATACTATCCAAGATATGGGATATATAAGTAAATGATATTTTTAGAAATAATTGTTTTTAATATGTGACAATGTAATAGCCTATGTTTTCACTCAAGGAACATACAAATGGGAAGAACTAGTTATACATTTTATATATGAGATTTACAGATATGTGCACATGTATGTATTGCATGAATAAACACACACACATACACACACAATCCAGCATGAAGATTGGGACAATATTTCTACCATTTTCTCTGCTATCAGGTTCTGTGTATCTGGCTTTAGGTTGGAGTTTTGATTCAAATGGAATCGTGTTTTGTGTATGGTGGTAAATATGGATCTATTTGCGTTGTTCTACATACAAACACCCAGTTTGACAGCACCATTTGTTGAAGATGTTGTATTTCCCGTGTGTGTTTCTGGCTTATTTACCAAACTCAGGGGTCCATAAGTGTTTAGATTTACTTCTTGGTCTTCAATTTGATTCCACTGTTTGATGTGTTTGTTATTATGCCAATACTATGCTGTTTTTATTGCTATAGCTTTGTAGTACTGTAATCACCTACTTCTAAGCTAAGATTACCTGATATGGCCAGTGAGAAATTAGTGTTGACTAGGCACAGGTTTAGAGGAATCATAGCAAGATGGAGATTGTGACTAGTTTATTGCAAGAAATCAGACCTTTTATAGTCTTATCAGTAACAGAATATGATAGTGGTTGCCAGGATGAATTCATATGTAGTTGCCAAAACACTATAACATTTACAACTATACAAGGTACACAAGATTTATGTCTGAAAACTATTGTCCTCTCAAATTTCTATATGCCCCACTGACTTCTAAGAAACACAAAGAAACACAGAGGTAGCCTGAAGGATTCACTGCTTGAGGAGTACCTCATTTTCTCAGGAAGTAGAAGGCACCCAGTGCACCAGAAGTCACAGACTCTATCCTGAAAAAACCATGATGTGTGCCTCACAAGGAACCTAGACCAAGCCAACTCCACGATTCTCTGCAATGCCCCCCTTTTTTCTTCTTTAATTTCAGAGAATGTGAATAAATCTTCAAAACATAGAGTAGCAAATTAATCTTCAGGCTGCAATGTTTCCCAGTATAACCACCACCACCATCACCACCACAACCACCAACACCACCAACAACAACAAATTCCCAGAGACATTCCTATGGACCACAGTTTAGAAGTCCAATTAGAGACAGAAAAATAATGACCCAAAATCCTTGCTAGGTTTTGCATAGCAATGGAAGAGGTTAATTCATCTAACTTTGAATGCTGAATAGTTCATATTTTGTCGTGCAAGGTCTGGACATCAATACTTAAATATCATGTGACCATCTTTGCCCAGAGAACAATACAATAAGCAGTGGGGCACACAAGAGCTGAGAGTCATTGACAAACAGGAATGTTACTCTCTTCCCAATTAACAAAACGAAGCACAGGAGGATCAGGCACATAAACCCAATTTGTTTCCACAGTAACAGATGCATTCAACAGGGACAAATAGCAAGAAACAGCAATTCAGCAGTCACACCCTTTCTTTGATATTTTACCAACTCTTATCACACAGTCTCTAGTTTCTTCATCTGCATCATTGTTGGTAGAGAGACTCTATTCTTCATGGCTCCATGTCTCACTCTTCTCACTTTTCTTTTCTTCAAGTGTAGCCTATGTACACATCTTGGAACCTCTTTGTCCTTTGTTCATAGGCTGAGCCAGTCTTTCAGGTACTCACAATGTTTTTTCAGCATCCTGAGAAAAAAACATAATCATAGCTGTGACTCCAATGAATTATTGGAATCCAGTCACTCAATTGCCCTGACAAAACATTTCTTCAAAGCACTATGAGCCCGAATTGTTTTAGAGGGGCACAAAAATGTTCTGCAGTGTAAGGCCATCGTTGCTCAATTTTTTAAAAATTTAAAGTATATAAAATAGAAAATATTTTGAGGAATAGCAATTGTACCTCTCTTCACCTCCTTTTGTTTTAAAATAACACTTAAGTTATCCATTAGCTTTTCCATAAAAAGGTAATCATGAGTATTATATGGAATGCCTTGATGTGGGTTATACCAAACTGTTGGCAAAATTCCTGAAAAGATTTGGCAGTGTATGCAGGAGCATTGTCAGATTTTAACATTTTTACAGGGGCCTAAAACAGCAAAAGCTCTGAGGGAAAAGGCAATAACATCCCAAACTGCTTCTCCTGAGAGGAGAGCAGCAGAACTGAGCAAGGAGTAAGTGTTTACAACGATATGAACAGGTTTCAGGGTCCCAAAACTAGGGATATGAGTAACCTCCATGGGACAAACATGATTTGGCAATAATCCTCAGGGAGTCAAACATAAGATGGTAGCGGCATGATATTAACTTCTGTCTACGAAGGACATTTTTTAACTATCAAGTTAACTTTCTTTGTAGTTAGTGAGCAATGTTGTTTCAAAGTGAGAGCATTTTGATGAAAGCATGCATAAGATTCTCATACTTCCTTTAGATTGCTAGGTCCCAGGAAAAAAGACAGTTTTTAAAGAAACCGAACTTTAACCTTTGCATTTCCCTCGGAAAAGGGCCTTGGGCGTTTAGAACGTGACTTAATATGGTCAAAATAACCTGGATTCTCTTGTACCTGTAATTCCGGTTGAATTCATTGTAATAAATCATAAATAAAGGTGTCTGAGTGAGTGATCTGTGCTGCATTTAGATGCTGTGTTGCCAAGGCTGCGTTTGTGAATCAGGCTGTAAGTTTAGAGGTTGAGGGTGATAGATGTAAGACATGCCTAAGTCCATCTGTTGCCCAGAAACACTTGATTAAAATGTACTGAAGCTTCTCTAGAAATCAGAGCACACTGTCCACTACCTTTTGTGGTATCTTCAAAGAATACTTTTGCAGAGAGTAGGGCCTAAAGCTTAGTAATTTTCAGAAATAGAGTAGTATATTTTGATGGAAAAATCAGTAAGTTCAGAAAACGATTATCAACTTGAAACGGGTAACAGAAAATGCCATTGTTAAGTTATCCAAAGTATTCAATAAAATTTTAACCCCTTTTTAAATAATGAGGAATACGAATTTAAAGGGTTAATTTATTTTTTCTTTTTCAAACAGGTTTTTAGCATTTTGTTATTTTCAGCAGAATGTGATCCATATACTGTGTAATAAAAGCAAGAAGAAACAAATCTCTAACCCTCTTTAAAGCAGTAGCAATGAATTTTTAACGTAGTTGAGGCACCATCTTTCTTTTGGGACTACAGACAGTGGTAACACTTTAGTATAGGAAGTCCCAGTATCAGCACAATCATTAATATCTCTCTTCTTTCAAAAGGGACATATGGCCCTGAACCTCAACTTAGAATTAATTCTTTTGTCAGTGGATGAGAAACCTCCGTAATAACTTAAGGAAGAGATGAAGCAAAGCAGGGAAATAATGCCTGATGCTACCAGGAACAGTTCTTGAATGTTAGGGATTCAAAGTGGATGGAACTGAAGCAGGAGGTTGGGTTTGTGTGTGCGTGCTCACACATGTGCAAAATCAGCACAAGAAGGAGGAAGAATGCCAACCTGACTATGGAGAGAGACATTAGATAATATAACTTCAGGTTCTAATTTTTCTTTTATTCCCAGTGTTAGTTACACATTTTCCTGATCACTTTGATTTTTAATTTAAACCATGACTTATATTTATTACAGCTTTTATTTCTTTCTGAAAATGAAAAGCATCACTAGGAATCTTTTCTGGTCCCCTCGAATCTAATTCTTCCTGATCTAGTCTTTCTAGCTAGGACCAAGTTCTGGGAAAGAGAGATTCCTCTTCAGGGAAAGAAGACTGAAGTTTACTAGGAACTCCAGGAATTTCTTCAACTGATAGTGTCTGCTTTAACTTGTCCATGAAACAAAGTTCATAAAACATCTCCAAATACACATCACTTCTTTGACACTGACCCATTTTTTTAAAACTTCCAATGAATTGATTTCCTACCTTATTATAGTGTGTGTGCACCATAACCCAGGAGTTCCTCACTATTTAACCATAACATTTTGTTTTTTACTTAAATTTCCATATTTCAAGTCCCTGTTCTAGGTACCACCTAAGCATTCGTGCTTACTAAACCAGCCCAGGGTTACCTGGTATGGGCAGTAAGAAATGAATCTTCATGTTAATATTACTGATCCATGAGCATGAGAGATCTTTCCATCTTCTGGCATCTTCAGTTTCTTTCTTCAAAGACTTGAAGCTTTTTCATACAGGTCTTTCACTTGCTTGGTTAGAGTTACACCAAGATATTTTATATTGTTTGTGGCTATTGTGAAGAGTATTGTTTTCCTAATTTATTTCTCATCCCATTTACTGTGTGTATAAAGGAGGGCTACTGATTTCTTTGAGTTAATTTTATATCTAGCCACTTTGCTGAAGATATTTATCAGATGCAAAAGTTCTCTGTTAGAATTTTAGGGTCACTTATGCATACTATCATATCATCTGCCCATAGCAATATTTTGTCTTCTTCCTTTCCAATTTGTATCTCCTTGATCTCCTTTAGTTGTCATATAGCTCTAGATAGGATTTCAAGTACTATATTGAGTAGATAGGGAAAGAGTGAACAGCCTTGTCTTGTCCCTGACTTTAGTGGAATTGCTGTAAGTTTCTCTCCATTTAATTTGATGTTGGTTATTGGATTGTTATATATTGCCTTTATTGTGTTTAGGTATGTACCTTGTATCCCTGACCTCTCCAAGACTTTTAACATGAAAGGATGTAGGTTTTTATCAAAGGCTTTTTCAGTGTCTAATAAGAAAAATCATATTTTTTTAAAATTTCAGTTTGTTTACATGGTGCATTAATTATATTGATGGATTTTTCATATATTAAACCATTCCTGTATGCCTGGGATGATGCCTACTGATCTTGATGGACAACGTTTTTGATATGTTCCTGGATTTGGTTTCTGAGCATTTTATTGAGTATTTTTGCATTAATATTCATAATAGACAACTAGTCTGGTCCCTGTGGGCTCCCAGAAATTGAATCACCAACCAAAGAATGAGTATGGACTGGACCTAGCCCTCCTGCCCCCAAGTATTTAGCAGATGTACAGCTTGGATTTCATGTGGGTCCCCTAACAACTGGAAAGCAGACTGTCCATGAAATTGTTGCCTGCCCGTGGATCTCATCACCTGACTGGTTTGTCTTGTCATCAGTGATTGAAGATGCACCTAGTCCTGTGGTGACTGATGAGCTGGGGTGGGGGAGGGGTCAGAGGTGAGTGGAGATGGAGTAGTGCTTGATATCCATGTGGGGCTCCCCCTTCTCTGAGGAAAAGGAGAGAGGTAGGGAAGAAACAAGAGGGGGAGACTCTGGGGGAGTATGATGTTGGAATGTAAAGTGGATATAAAAATTATTTTTAATATTTTTTTAAAAAAGAAAAGAATCATGGCCAGGTACAGGTTGGAGATGTCACAACCAGACTGAGGCTGTGACAAGTTTATAGCAAGTCATCAGACTTTTTATACTCTTATCAGTAACAGAATACAATGACTGTTGCCGGAATCAATACAATAGTAGTTGCTAGGATACTATGACCCTTGCAAGCTATACAGGGTACACAAGATTAATGTCTGAGACCAAGCATCATCCCAAAGTTCTATATGACTCATTAACTTCTAAAGAACACAGAGAGACACAGAGACAGTCTAAATGCTTCACTGCCTGAGAAGTGCCTCAGTCTTTCAGAAACTAGAAGTGCCCCAGGAACAAGAGATTCTAACCTGAAAAACCTATAACCCATGCCTCTCAAGGTAGCTAGGCCACACCAACTCCATGATATCCTCCATAATACAAACTGAAATTGGAAATGGTAAGACCACCAGCAATTCTTTTATTATTCATGATTGTTTTAGCTATCCTGTTTTTTATTTCATTTGTTTTGTTGTTGGGTTGTGGTTGTGGTTGGTCTGTGTGTAGTCACAGGAAGCTAAAAATTGTCCTTTCAACATCTGAAAAGAAACATGTTGAAATTTTGATGGGAATTGCACTGGATCTGTAGATTGCATTTGGTAAGATGACCTCTTTTACTATGTTAATTCTAATCATCCTTGAGCATAGAAGATTTTTCTGTTTTTGATATCTTCTTAATTTTCTTTCTTCAAATATTTGAAGGTTTATTTTCACCAAAGAAGCTGTTCACTTTCTTACTGAGTGTTATCTCAAGTTGTCTTACAATATTTGAAAATATCAAGAAAGAATTTGTTTCCTTGATTTTATTCACAGGCCCTTTGTACTTGTGTGCAGTCAAGCTACTGATTTTTGTGACTTTATTTCATATCCAGTTACCTTGCTGAAAGGAGTTCCCTGCTGAAAATTTTAGATCATTTAAGTGTAGTATCATATCATCTGCATGTAAGGATACTTGGACTTGTTTTCTAATCTGTACCCCATTGATGTTCTTCTTTTGTCTTATTGTGCTAGATAAAACTTTAAATACTCTCTCAAATAGATATACAAAGAATGGATAATATAGTCTTGTTCCTGATTTTAGTAGAATTAATTTGAGTTTCTCTCCATTTAAGTTGATGCTAACTATGGGCTTACTGTAAAGTGTCCTTATTATGTTTAGGTATGTCCCTTGTATCCCTAAACTCTCCAGGAGTTTTATCATGAAAGGGTGTTTGTTAAAGATCTTTTCTATGTCTAATGAGATGATTGTTTTGTGTGTATGTGTGTGTGTGTGTGTGTGTGTGTGTGTTTAGTCAGTTCATATAGTGAATTATGGTTTTTTTGATTTTCATATAATGAACCATCCCTAAATCTCTGGGATGAAGCCTTCTTGATCATTGTGTATGATCATTTTAATGTGTTCTGGTATCCAGTTTGCAAGTATACTACCGAGTATTCTTGCATCAATGCTCATAAGAGAAATTGGTCTGTAATTCTTTTTCTTGTTGAGTCTTTATATGGTTTTGACATTAGAGTGACTGTGATCTAATAAAAATAATGGGGTAATGGCCCCTCTGATTCTATATTTTGGTAAAATTTGAGGAGTACTATATTGTCACTAATTGTTCTTTGAAAATCTGGTAGAATTCTGTGCTAAAACTGTCTCATTCTAAGCTTTTTTGCTTAGAAGAATATTAATGTCTGCTCCTATTTCAGTAGGGCATATTTGTCTATTTGTTTATCTGATCTTGATTTAACTATGATCTTGCCTCTTAGAATCCCTTTTATTTTGTCCCCTGTTTAGATTTGTATTTTCATTGAATTCTACAAAATCCTTAATTTACTTCTTAATTTCTCTGTTGATACATTTTTTCATTTAGTAGAGAGTTGTTCAGTTTCCATGGGTTTCTAATCTTTCTGTTGTTTCTGTTATCAATAACCAGTTTTAAGCTATGGTAATCTGATAGGATGCAGGGAGTTATGCCAATTTTCTTCTATCTGTTGGGACTTGCTTTGTATGTGAGTATGTTTTCAGTTTTGAAGAAAGTTCTGCAAGGTACAGAAAAAGAAGTATATTCTTTTGTGTTTTTTGAAATATTCTGCAAATGTCTATTAGATCCACTTGGTTTACAGTGTCTATTAGGTTCATAGTTTCTCTGTCTTTTAATTTTTGGAGAGTGTGTTGCCTGGTAGGAAATTTCTGTGGACCTATTTCCCTAGAATATTCAGATGATGTATTTCTGGGGTAATGCCTGCTGTTGTTGGACGCTAGAATAATGAGATGAGTTGGGGGAGGAAAAGTTGAAGAAGATCTTTGTGTTCCATTGGGGACAGGGTCAGAGAGGAAAGGGAAATCGCAGCAGGTGTCCTACAGGGCTGACGATGAGCCTGGGTGATTGAATCTGGAGGATAAGGAGAGGTGAAGATTCGTAGTTAGCTTTCCTTCTCCTTCCAGTATTGCCTCTGGGTTAGCAAAGTAGCTTCCTGGGGTTGCAAGCTGGGGTATAGCAATGAGGGGGAGTAGAAAAGTTAGAAGGAAGAGATATGTGGTATCCAGAGGAGATGGGGACAGAGGGGTAAGAGAAGCCTGTAGCAAGAGTTCTGTTCTAGAGAGTTTGTTGGAGTGAGATACTAGTGCATGTTTCTAATTGTCACTTCCTAATTTTCTATGAGCCTGGGCTCTCCAACTATCATGCACATGAAGAAGCAATGTATGTGACCCTTCCCTAGCTTCAGAAAGAGCATTTGCAACTCATGATACTTTTTGTAAACACAGATGCTGATTTATATATTATTACTATGGCAACAAATTTGTTGCCTTACAGATTTTTTAGAACTTTAAAGTTATTTTTACAGAAATAACATTTTCTTAATTCTGGATATATTATTAAGAATTTCTTCTCAGATATGACTTTTGTCTGAGGACATTTTATTTTATTTATTTTCTTTTTTTATTATTATTATTTTCTTTATTTACATTTCAAATGCTATCCTGAAAGTTCCCTATACCCNCCCCCCCCCCCCGCCCCTGCTCCCCTACCCACCCACTCCCACTACTTGGCCCTGGCCTTCCCCTGTGCTGGGTCATATAAAGTTTAGAAGACCAAGGGGCCTCTCTTCCCAATGATGGCCAATTAGGCCATCTTCTGCTACATATGCTAGAGACTCGAGCTCTGGGAGTACTGGTTAGTTCATATTGTTGTTGCACCTACAGGGTTACAGCCCCCTACAACTCCTTGGATACTTTCTCTAGCTGTCTGAGGACATTTTAATTCTAAAGACAGTGCCTGCATTCCTTCAAGTATATGAAATAGTGATGATTTTCTAACATCTTGCTAATACTTTCTAACCATATAGCAGAAAGTGCTATAATTTTAAGACAAAATGATGACAAAGCTTCTTAAAAAGAAGCAGCCTAGAGGAGCACTGTAACACATAACTTAAGGGACAATCAGAGTCAGAAGAAGATGTACACGGGCCATGCTCACCCTCTCTCCTCAACAGTTATGTGAGTGCAGACCCAAGCAGTTATAGAGAAAGACACAGAGTAATTTTTTTTTTTAATTTTTGATAAGTGTAGGAAATGTATCTGATCTAAAACGTTTCATGGATAGTTCTAGCAAGATTATCTATCAAATTTGAGACTAATATGCTCTGCTTTCAGAAATGCAAGCATTTACAAAGAATAAACTGGAATAGTGTAAACCATAAATCCAGAAGCCAAGAAACCAACATTGCAAATGTCACATATTCAAGGACCTGGAACTACCACATGGAGGAGAAGAAAACAACATCCTAAAAAACAAACCAAAACAAACAAAAATAAGAGCAGAAACAACTCACAGTGTTAAAAAGTGACTAGTGGTTTCAGAGTGACCATCACTTACATGATTGCTTTTAGCCATGTGTTTATTACTCTGACCAATTCGTTTCTGTAGTGTTAGCAAATTTTCCCTTTCTAAATTCAAAAGGCCCAAATAGATTATTATTTTCTTAGGTTATTGACAAAGTTAGAATCGAAGAAGATTTGATAGTTTTATTCTATAAAGACTTTGACAGAGTGTAGGGAAGATAGTTCAATGGGTAAAGTGCATGCTGTCCAAGAATAAGGAACTGAGTTCTGATCGCAGTTGAAACTGAAGGAGTCTATGACCCCAGGACTGAGTGAAACATGACAAATAGATCCTGTGGGTTTGCTGGCCAGCTAGCCCGGTCAAACTGATAATCTACAGGTTTGTTTAGACACAAATGTACATGTGTATACACACATTCACAGTCACACACATATAATCACACCTTGACACATCCACACACAAACATTCAAACCCACATACCATGGTTAAACTCATATACACCCTTAATAATTTCTCCCACATTCATACATCAACACACAGAGAGATATACATATACACAGACACATATTTACACAGGCACACATACTCATAGGCACAGTTACACACTCTCTACACACACATACACCCATGAAGAAACACATTGATACATACACTAGCACACACCTTGTACATACACACATGCAAACTCTCCCAACACTCACATATGAATACTCTAATGAGTTCATATATGCACACATACATACTCACATAAACACACATACGTACATTAATATTTGACCAGAATTCCAAAAAATGGAATAAATTTCAAATATGACCACAAGGTGGTCATGACCTGGAATATGTCTGTGACCAAAAGAGGCCCCTATCTCTACAACAAAAATCTTTAGCCTTTCCTAAATCACTCTAAAAAAAAATCCAATATCCAACAGAATAGGGAGGGCAGGAAGAAGGGAGCAGAAGAGAAAGACAGAATCAGTCATTAAAGAATGCAAGATTCTGAAATTACTCAATCTTTGTGGGGGAGATTGGATCTGAGAAATAAAATGCTTTGAAATAAAAGGTCCACTATCTCATATTATTACCAAACTATGAATTATACTGTGTTGTGCAATTTATGACACTGTTTAATTGACTCCTGTCTTTTGAACAATCAATTCCAGATCTAAATATTTGTTAAAAGGGAATGATTTAAAAAACAATGCTCATCGAGTATATGGACAAGTATGAACCCTCTTTTCTAATAGAGAAATTCAAAACTCACTAACACCAGCTTGTATCATAACAAGTAACTGAGTCAATCAACATAATTCCAAAGAGAACAAAGTTCATTGTTTTCAGTTTATGATTGGTGGTCTACATTAGTTTGGATCTGTGGTTGGGCAGCACATCCTGGCAGATGTGCTGGCAGTCTTGCAAATCATTCATCTAATGCCTAAGAAGTGAGAAAATGAAGGAGCTAAGTTCTAGGATGCCCTGTGAGAGTTCATTTCCAGAGACTTGAAGAACTCTCGTAATTGTCTATCTTTAAATTGTCTTTGTGATCTTCTAAAATGACTTCTTGGAGACCATGATCCCAAAGCCCTTTGGGACAACCAATATCTAATCTATCTAGTACTGTCCAAGAATACATGATTGGTTAACAAAATCATGTATGCTCCAACATCTGGTCAGGAAAAGTATAAACAAGCAGTCATTAAAATGGAAGGTGGCTACATGTCCAATGGTACAAAGTGCCCCGGTTTGTGATGCCATGCTTGTGACATCTTGTCAGAGTCTGTCTTAAGAAGGGTTACTATTGCTGCAATGAAACACTGTGACCAAAAAGCAAGTTTCCGAGAAAACTGTTTATTTAGCTTACACTTCTACAGAACTGTTCGTCATAAAACAAGCAAACAACAACACGAAGGGGAGGCAGGA
Organism: Mus pahari; assembly: GCF_900095145.1. Classification (NCBI taxonomy): domain Eukaryota; kingdom Metazoa; phylum Chordata; class Mammalia; order Rodentia; family Muridae; genus Mus; species Mus pahari. The sequence continues at coordinate 11,251,187 of NC_034611.1, read as the reverse complement.
CAGGAACACAAACAAGGCAAGAATGGAGAGGCAGGAGCTGATGCAGAGGTCATGGAGGAGTGCTGCTTACCAGCTTGCTTATCATGGCTTCTTCATCCTGCTCTCTCTGATGGTCAGGACCATCAGAGCAGGGATGGTACCATCCACAAGAGGCTGGGATTTGGCTCCATCAGAAACTAATTAAGAAATTCTTATTGACAGATCCTATGGAGGCATTTTCTCAATAAAGTTTTTCTCTTTTCAGAAACTTCTAGTTTGTGTGTCAAGTTGACAAAAGATTAGCCAACTCAGCGTCAGTTGGTGTCTGTCATTTATAAGCATTTTCATTTCTGTTACAGTTTGCTTCACTAGTCTTAAAATCACTCTACTCTTGTCCCCTCATGCTTAAGCTCTTAGCAACCATCAGACTTTGGTCAGAATCATTTTTAGAATACACATGTGATCAGTTCAGGCCCGATGGCAGACACCTGTACCCAGAGCTACTCAGCAGGCTGAAGCGTGAAGATCTGTTGATCACACAATTTCAAGGTCTGCCTGAGCAATAGAGTAAGACCTTGTTTCACAGGACAAATCAAGAAATGAACTCAAAAATGTGTATGTGATACTATAATACCACCCACTCCTTTCAGTTGAATGGACCCTTAGAATCATCTGTGTGCCTCACATGTGCTCTGATAAATTCTCTGCTTTCACCCTCTCCATCTTTGACCTTTCCCTCTTTGTAGTCAAGCAACCCTACTTTGCATTCAGTGCTCAAAATGCTTCCCAAAGGCATTGAGTATTTATTAAAATTTTCTTATATATCTTATCACATTGGTAAACAGTACTTGTTTAATGCTAGTTCCTTATGAAAAGAGAATTGGTACATAGCATCCCACTTTATAGGCTGCTAGCACTTTATGCACTTAGTAAAAAACAGGGGCTGTTTACAAAGGATTTTAAAAAAAAAATTATTATGGACAAATCTATTCCAAAGTATTGGTAGTTTTTATAATTTGTGTTACATATTTTTTATTTACTAAAATTTCAATGTTCTTAATTTACTTTGTGGAATATGTTAATGAAGACCCCAACAGGACAAATTATTTAAACACTCTTGACCAAAGTGATGTTTGCTATAATATCAGATAACATCAGCTTTGAATATTGATGAACACATCTGTTAATGTACATCAAAAGCCTGGATCACAGTAGGAGCTCAGGACATTCAGTCATCACTGAATGATCTATCAAAAAGCAAAGACAAAACCAAAACAACCTTAGGAACATTTAAGAAAATATGTGTAGTACCTTAAAATGATTTGACAAAAGAACTTAGAGTTTCTATAACCTTTAATAGTGTTTTTTAAAATATCTGAGGATCCAGGTTCAAATCGATATATTTAGAAAATACTACACTGAATTGAATTTCATATCATCAAAGTTATTTAGAAGTAATAGCGCTGCCTCTTGATTTTACTTCCCTATGAGACAATTCAAGCCCTCAAATTTGTAATGTAAGGCTGAGAACTCAGCTGCAATGTTTAATGCTGATGGCCTTTAATCCATATCTTACTTGAATTCACACATATTCTTGTAAAACAGGAAGATTGTAAAGACAAAACTCAATTTATCTGTGTAGTTAAATGTCAATGGACTTTGCATTTTTGGTTAATAGTACATATCCATTGGGGGTGTGGTTAGAATCTTTACATATTCAAGAGCTCTTCTTCATTTGAGCCACTGAATCCAATGTAAGCTTGAATACTTCAGCTATTCTATTCCTTGGGACTTGACTGCTCTAGAATTAGAATACCTGCTGACTAAAGGAGCCTTAATACAATCCTGACTTCTTGGTAGAGCTGAATGCCTAGTGGAGACATTACACACACACACACACACACACACACATACACACACCACTCACCTTTATATGAAGGTGTCTGCAGTAAGACTCAGAATTTGGGCTGCATGAGTGTTCTAAGTTAGCATCACATGTTATCTCTTTCAAGCATTTTAAGGAAATAAATGCAGAAACATAAAACAGAAGTTGTTAATACATTGGTTCTTTAGCCGAAGAGCTTTGCAAGAACTAAGCAAAGTAAGTTCTGTCTTGTTTCAGTATTTGAAGATGCTTTATGATGCAAACCAGTTACTTAAGTAAAATTGGATTTCTTCCACTTAATCCCGGAAATATAAGTGAGGTTCTTAGTCAATTTCAGAGGGGCCAGGTTAAAATATCATTTTTATTAATAACTATTGTACATTCAATTAAAAATTTAAAATTGAAGATAGAATCTGACTTTTTGAGAAAGTCCCTTAAGGTGCTGAGAACATCTTTTGCGTTTAGGTGGAATGTTCTACAGATATCTATAAGGTCCATTTGAAGCATAATTTTTGTTAGGTTTGTTATTTATCTGTTTATTTTTTTTTTTTGTCTCAATGATGTGTCAATTGGTGAGAGTAGGGTGTTGATGTCTCCCTCTTTTATTCCTATTATTCATAGGTTTGGTCTTTACATAGTGTTCCAAATTTCTTATATGCTTAGTGTCGTAACCTTTTTAAATTTTGCATTTTTGACTGACATAAAGATTTATTCTATTGTATCTTCTAAACCTGAGATTCTCTCTTTCTTCTTCTTCTTCTTCTTCTTCTTCTTCTTCTTCTTCTTCTTCTTCTTCTTCTTCTTCTTCTTCTTCTTTTGGTTTTTCGAGACAGGGTTTCTCTGTGTAGTCCTGGCTGTCCTGGAACTCACTCTGTAGACCAGGCTGGCCTCGAACTCAGAAATTCGCCTGCCTCTGCCTCCCAAGTGCTGGGATTAAAGGCGTGCGCCACCATGCCCGGCTCTCATTTATCTTCTGTATTCATCTATAGCTCCTGTTCTCTTTCCTAGGTTTTCCATCTCAAGGGTTGCCTCCATTTGTGCATGTCCTTGTATATACACAAATGGTGTATATATTCACCATTATTATGCTCATGATGATACTGCACTTCACCAAAGTTTGTGTTACTGTTATCATGGGGAAAGTCATATTTATTATTATTGTATTTATTTATTCACTTTACTACCCAATATCAGCCCTTCCTCTCTTCCCAGTACCCCTCATGTATGTCCTCCCCTCATTCCCCTTAGAAAAGGAAGCTCCCTTATGAGTATTGACCCAAACCCCATCTCCTTATTCTCCACCCATTTCCCTACTCTGCACATGAAATTGCTACAAGACTTAACATTTCTTCTCCCAACAAGACCAGACAAAGCTGTCCATTTAGGGGTCTGGGATCCACAGGCAAGAAAGGTACTTATATTTTTAAAGTATGTGTCTTAAAGAGAAATGCTATCATTTTAGCAATGAATAAAATGTCTCAATTCATTAACTATTGCCTAAATACCTATATCTTGAGTACTTTGCAAGGCCTTTCTATGTAATTGGATTATTTTAACCATAAAAGAAAGAGAATTCAATAGAGCCAAGAAACTGGCAAGCTTTTACTCTCTGGACATAGCAAAGAAACCACTTAACAGCACTTCATGAACATTTCAGTCTTCATAAGAAGTTTTTGTAGTACTTATTTGAATATTGAAAGCAAAGTGTCTGTGTTTGAATTATTTTATTCAGTGCCTGAACTCAATGCAGTTCTATGTATGAGTATTCACTTGGTACTCAGGGCTTTCCTTTAAAAGCAACTCCTTTTTCCCATACAGGTACCTACTAATAAATTCCTCAAAGTTAAACATATATTGGGCCAAAGTTTTATTTATTATCTAGGACACAGAACATCATAGTGTGGTTTATCTTATCTTAAATGAGTTCAGAATATATATATTGCTGAAATGTGTAATCAGTCAGTTAAAATCATTTGACTTCTGCAGATTTTGCAGCTTTATTAAATATCCATGTTAGCCACATCTGCTGCAACCAAATGCTTGACAAAATAACTTAAGGGAAGAAGGGTTTTAGCTCATGGTTTTAGAGATGTTAGTCTATCATGGGAAAGGGGAGTGGTAGCACAGAATCTTCCAAATCACAGAGGACAAAAGTCAGAGAAAATGGGTATTATAGGAAGAGACCAGGGTGAGATACAGTCACTGGACACAAAACTTAAAAAGAGCCTTGCCTAACTTTGTTCATTGTCTCTCTGTGGCATGTGAAAGCTTTGTAACTGAAATTTTTTTTCTGTGCTTACCTTACTAATTTTAACCCACATTCTGGTTTGAATCTGAATTGTCCTTCACAGGCCCACATGTTTCCATGCTTGGTCTTCAACTGTTGTTGTTGCCTGGAAAGGTTGTGGAACTTTTAAGACATGAAACCTACGGATCTTGAGGGCATGACAGGCTTTGAGAATTTTTACCTCAGCCCTGCTTCCTGTTTACTCTTTCTGTTTTATGATTGTGTATATAATGTATCCAGGCAGCTGCTTGTTTCTGCACCATCTTAGCTTGCTGCTGTGTCTTCTCTCGAACACTGGAAACACAAGCTGAAATAAACTCTTTCTCCTTTAAGTTACTTTTGTAGGGTATTTTATCATAGTAATGTGAAAAGAAACTAAGGAGCCAAATCATTATCTTTCACATTTAAAGGTGGTCCTATTGTTTTTAGCAGCCTTAAATTATTAGGACAGTTCAGATAAGCCATGTGCCCAGAAGCTACTCATGTAATTTTATGATGTGGTCACTAGAAAAACAAAGGAAATCGTTCCCTAGTTCTTCTCTTTAAGCAGATTTGGAGTCGTGGGTGAATTGGTAAATATATCCCTCCATATTCAATACAAATGGTTGATTCAGGGTCCAATAATAATATGTAAGATGATTATCCCAGCATTCCAGAGGCTGAGGCGGAGATGAGACCTGGGGCAGCATGGGCTACAATAAAAGAACCAGGCTAACCTGGCATGATGGCTCATTTTGATTGTTAATTTGATGATATTTGATGACATTTAGTCACTGTGGAATCAAATCTCTGGGTGTCTGTAAGGGATTATCTAGATTAGGTTAATTAACACCAGAAGACCCATCTTTAATGTGGGTGGTTATCATTCCACATGCTGTGGTACCAGACATAGAATGAGAAAATGAGCTGAACATTAGCATTCATCACTGTCTGTCCACTGTGTTTAGTTCCAAATGTGTTTTAAATCACGGTGGTCAGAGCTGGTCAGGTATACGGAGCTGCACAAATGCTCTCATTCTGGCTTCTCTCCCATGCATAGTTCCCTGTGAGTCCTCTGAGCTCTGCAGACTTGGAAATGTATACCGGTCCTCAGCTGTGCTTACTCTGTGGTACTGTGAAAGATTCAATATTCTATTGTTAAAGGGGCTAGCACAGGTTCTCCCAAGACTGTCCTCTTTAAACCCAATGCTCTCTTAGGCCCAGAACTTATCTGTGTGGAACAGAGCACTTAGAAATATTTCTTCCTGAAACACTTCAGAGAATTCATTATTTTTGCTTATCTGTATGTGTATATATAGGCAGAGCTTTAATAGGCTTTGTTGTATCTGGTTACATTGCTTCATTCCTCCTAATGAAGGATAGAATATTCTGTTAGACCTATTTACCAAAGAGTAATGGAAATGTCTTGTTTCTCTGCTTTATGAAATAAGAAGTAGCATCAGTATAAAATGAATTTGATTTTTTGATTTGTCATTTATGCATCCTGTCATCAGACTTGCCAAATGCCTTTCAGGGTCATATCTATTCTCATTCTCCTGTATTATAATAAAGAAAACAGATCTTGTTCCCAGGGAAAGAGTGTCAATGAGAGAAGCTAGCACCTGACATTTTCAAAGCTGAAAAGAGATCCTAGGAGCAGGTAGAGATTTCACAAATGAACTTGAAAACCAAGAATCAAAACAGAGGAATTAAATTAGAATCTCCTAGAAAGACCAAGGTTTCTGTGTGTTAGATAATCTCCTATGCTGCTTTACACATGAAACTGATAAGCCATTTAGTTTTGGCAGTGTTTTCCTAGAACAAAGTGAGCTCCAACTCACTTTGTAAACTAGAGATGGTAAACTGGAAGAACATTTGATGGACAACATGCTGATGGGAAGGAGTTCATGGAAAATGGAGAAGGAAGCAGGGTCAGACAGAAATCTTATATGTGCTTTCTATGTTAAACATTTTTAGTATTTTACTTATTCATGGAAACATGTTTAAAATGACACCAACATATTGGGAAAGAATTTTTACCAATCCTAAATCTGATAGGGGACTAGTTGCCATTATATACAAATAAATCAAGAAGCTGGACTCCAGAAAACCAAGTAAACCAACTAAAAATGGGTTACAGAGCTAAACAAAGAATTCTCAACTGAGGAATACTGAATTTCTGGGAAGCACCTGAAAAAATGTTCAACATCCTTAATCTTCAGGGAAATGCAAATCAAAACAACCCTGAGATTCCATCTCACTCCAGACAGAATGGCAAAGATTAAAAATTCAGGTGACAGCAGATGCTAGAAAGGATGTGGAGAAAGAGGAGCATTCCTCCATTGTTGGTGGGATTGCAAACTGCTACAACCACTCTGGAAATCAGTCTGGCGGTTCCTCAGAAAATTGGACATAGTATTACCAGAAGACCCAGCAATTCCTCTCTTGGGCATGTACCCAGAAGATGTTCCAACTGGTAATAAGAACACAAGCTCCATAATGTTCATAGCAGCATTATTTATAATAGCCAGAAGCTGGAAAGAACCCAGAGGTTCCTCAACAGAGGAATGAATACAGAAAACGGAGTATTACTCAGCAATTAAAAACAATGAATTCATGAAATTCTTAGGCAAAGGGATGGATCTGGAAGATATCATCCTGAGTGAGGTAACCCAATCACAAAAGAACACACATGGTATGCACTCACTGATAAGTGAATATTAGCCCAGAAACTTAGAATATCCAAGATACAATTTGCAAAACACATGAAACTCAAGAAGAAGGAAGACCAAAGTGTGGATACTTTGTTCCTTCTTAGAACCGGGAACAAAATACCCATGTAAAGAGTTACAGAGACAAAGTTTGGAGCTGAGCCGAAAGGATGGACCATACAGAGACTGCCCCACCCAGGGATCCATCCTATATACAACCACCAAACCCAGACACTATTGCATATGCCAGAAAGATTTTACTGACAGGACCCTAATATAGCTCTCTCTTGTGAAGCTATGCCAGTGCCTGGCAAATACAGAAGTGGATGCCCACAGTCATCTATTGGATGGAACACAGGGCCCCTAATGAAGGANCTAGAGAAAGTACCCAAGGAGTTAAAGGGGTCTGCAATGCTATAGTAGGAACAACAATATGAACTAGCCAGTACCCCCCAGAGCTGTGTCTCTAGTTGCATATGTAGCTGAGGATGGCCTAGCTGGCCATCATTGGGAGGAGAGGCCCTTAGTCTTGTGAAGATCATAAGTACAGGGGAATGCCAGGGCCAGGAAGTGGGAGTGGGTGGGTTGGGGAGTAGGGTGGGGGGGGGGAGGATATAGTGGGCTTTTGGGATAGCATTTGAAATGTAAATGAAGAAAATATCTAATAAAAAATAAAAATAAAATAAAGAAACTGAGGCACTCTGAAAAAAAAAAAAAATTAAAATGCCTAGAAGTCAAAGGCAGCTGAATGGTACCACTGAGTGATCGATGGTGAAAGGATTCTAGCTGTCCTGAACATGGTAAACATGGCTCTGGCAGCCTTGCCCTTCTCATTCCCATTGCCTTACAACAACAAACAAACACACACACACAAACAAATATCATTAGATTACATTCTTAAAGTTAGCCTACAAGGTCTATTTTCTTGTTTGGCCTGTTTCCCCTCCCAACTTTGCCTCCTATCCTAGCTGGCTGTCTTTTGGGACAAATAAATCTCTCTCTCTCTTTTCTTTCTGAGAATTTGGCAGGAGAACTTGTCTTCCCAGTCTTTGCTGATACTTTTCATTTCACATGAAGCATGGACATGTTTTGTTGTTTTTTGTTTGTTTGTTTGTTTTTGTTTTTCAAGGTAAAGATAGAGTGAATGAAGCAATTTCTTACTCACTTTTGCAGAAAGTATTTTAAAGGGAGATTATTTCACTTGTATGTCTTAGATAGCTTGCCTTTTCTCCATTTTTTTTTTTCAGATGATCAGATCCAGAAACCCAAAGCTGCCACTAGTATATGCAAGCAAGACAATGGAGACTAAAGACAGTTTTAAAAGAAAACAACTATCCAACTATAAATAGAGTCATTGCTCTGGAAGCAAGAATGTCAACATCCACCCAATAGGAAGTCGTGCCCAGGTATGAAGCACATCTGAACCTAAAAGCAACAGCTTTTGACTAATCTATCCAGGGATCCTGGTCCAGCTAAGGGAGTGGCTGACATAGGAAGAGTGAGTATGGTAGTTGCACTGAGCGTTATGTACCTCTCCAAGCATGTAAAGCTCATAGCACTGTTTCTGAATATGTTGTTTATGTTGTTTCTGTATATATTGAGGTTCTCTCTTTCCAGTGAACTTGTGTCAACTTCGAACTTATATGTATTTTAGTCTTGGAAGCCTTTTCCAGTTAGCCTAAAGATTCTGATTGTCCTTTCTTGTTCCCTGATAGCCTTTAGTTCATGACTTGTTTGAAAATACTTCATAAATGCATGGCTTTGATTCTGTCTCTATTCTCAGCAGATTCCTGAGTAACGATGAAAAGTTAATCATATTCCTTTAGCCAGTATCTGGCAAGAAGCAACTGCTTAGCAACGAATGAAAAGATAATGGAGATGGTGTGTGCTTTGGCATCCCAATTGCTCTGACAACCATGATGAAAGTTTGCCAACATTAGATAGTTTGAGTCAGTATTCCACAAGTAGTATTATCCTGTCTCCTTATTACTTAAAGTTTCATTTATTTTACTAAAAATGGTGTTACACATCTCATGAGTCATGCTTGGAAAAATATCTAGATAAACTTGTCAAGTACACCATTAGAAAATTGTATTGCATCTATCTAAAAGCTGCAAAGCACACTTACTCTTCAATCTTACACCTACATATTAAAAACAAAAATAGAGTTACACACTGGGTGGTAACAGTCTGGAAATGAAGGGATACTGCTGAGCAACTTCTTGGAGAGATCTGCCTTGGTGAAATAGCAATCATCTTGAGTCATAAGCGGCACCACTGCATATAGTTCAAAGCATACGCAAAACAATTCAAGTGCTATGTGGCACTTTATAGTAGAATCCCCAACTCAGGGGTGTGCTTGAGTCTTTGATACTAGTTTGAGATAAACCAGGTATATGATAATTGTTATATATCCACATCCTGTCCTAATGCTTCCTTTGAACCAGAATGAGGAGATCTGCTTTGTTCTGATGTTTCCTAGGAGTCCAGATTACTTGACTCTGCTAGTCTTCTGGTGGAGTTCCTATCATCTTCAAGTTCCTCAATCCTTCCCCCAACTCTTTCACAAAACTCTCCAAAATCCATCGAATATTTGATTGTGGGTCTCTGTATGTGTTTCCATTGATAGCTGGGGAGAGCCTTTCAGAGGACAGTTATGCTAGGTTCCTGTCTGCAAGTATAACAGAGTATCATTAATAGTGTTCAAGATTCGCTCTTGCCCTTGGGATGGGTCTGGGTCTTAATTTGGGTCAGTCATTGGTTGGCCATTCCCTCCATCTCTACTCTGTCCTTGTCCCTGCATATCTTGTAGACAGGACACATTCTGATTCAAAACTTTTCTGGGTTTGTGTCCTTATACCTCCACTGGGAGTCCTGCCTTGTTAAAGTAAGTGACAACTCCAGGATCCGTACCTGCCCATTGTTAAGAGTTTCAAACAGACTCACCCTTATAAACACCCTGGCCCCCCTACCACACCAAATCTCTGTTCTCTCTCCCCTATCTCCCAATATATGATCCCCTGCCCAGCTCTCTTCCCTACCCTCTCTCCCACCCACTTCCATCTCTTCATCCACTGCTTATATCTATTTTATTTCCCCTTCTGAGAAAGACTAAACCATCCTCCCTTGAGCCATCTTTGTTATTTGACTTCTTTGGGTCTGTGGATTTTAGGCTTGTTATGCTGTACTTTATGGCCAATACCCACTTATAAGTGAGTACGTACCATGCATATTGGTTCTGGGTTTTGTCACTTGGGATATTTCCAGCCCCATCCATTTGCCTTCAAAACTCATGATGTCCTTGTTTTTAATAGCCGCGTAGTATTCCATTGTGTATATGAACAACATTTTCTTTATCCATTCTTCAGTTGAAGAACATCTAGGTTGTTTCTAGTTTCTGGCTATTACAAATAAAGCTGAATATAGTTGAGCAAGTGTCCTTGTGATATGGTGAAACTTCTTTGAGGAATGTGCCAAGGAGTGGTATAGCTGTGTTTTGAGGCAGAAGTATCCCCAAACTTCTGAAAAAACACCAAAATGATTTTCACAGTGATTGTACAAGTTTTCACTCCCTCCAGCAGCAGAGGAGTGTTCCCATTGCTTCACACCCTCAACAGCATGTGCTGTCCTTTGATTTTTTTTTTTTTTTGATCTCTGCTATTCTGATGAATGTAAAGTAGAATCTCAGAGTCCTTTTGATTTGCATTTCCCTGATACCTAAGGACACTGAACATTCCTGTGTTTCCTGGCCATTAGAGATGCTTCTGCTGATTAGTATCTGTTTATCTCTGAATCCTATTTTAATTGGTTTATTTGGTTTGTTGGTATCTTATTTCTTGAGTTCTTTAAATATGTTGGATATTAGCGCTCTGTCTGATGTAGAGTTGGTGAAGAACTTTTCCAAATCTGTAGGCTGTCTTTTTGTCCTATGGACATTATTCTTTGTCTTATAGAAACTTTTCAGTTTCATGAGGTCTCATTTATTATTGATCTTGGTGCCTGAGCTATGGGTTTATGCTCAGAAAGTTGTTTCCATTACCAATGATTTCAAGGCTATTTCCCACTTTGTGTTCTATTGAGTTGGTGTATGCTTTTATATTAAGGTCTTAGATCCACTTCAACTTGAGTTTTGTGCAGGAGATAAATATGGGTCAATTTGAATTCTTCTATATGCAGACCACCAGTTAGAATAGCACCATTTGTTGAAGATTCTTTCTTTGATCTCCACTATATGATTTGACTTCTTTGTCAAAGATCGATTATGTGGGTATTTGAGTTTATTTCTGGGTCTTCAATTCTATTCCATTGACTGACCTGTCTGTCTATGTATCAATAACCTGCAGATTTTTTATCATTTTGTTCTGTAGTGTAGCTTGAGGTCAGGAATGGTGATTCCCCAAGAAGTTCTGCTATTTATCAGAATTGTTTTAGCTAGCCTGTGTTTTGTTTATTTTTCCATATAAAGTTGAGAATTATTCTGTCCACATCTGTGAAGAATTTTGTTGGGATTTTGATGGGAATTTCATTGAATCTGTGGGTAGTTTTTGATAGAATGGCCATTTTCACAATATTAATCCTACATATCCATGAGCATGGGAGATCTTTCCAGATTCTGGTATCTTCTTCCGTCTCTTTCTTTAGGAACTTGAAGTTCTTGTCATACAGATTTTTCACCTACTTGGATATGATTTGTGGCTATTGTGAATGGTGTTTTCCTAGTTTTTTTTCCCTCAGTCTGTTTATCATTTGTATAAAGGAAGGCTACTGATTTCTTTGAAATAATTTTGTTTCCAATCACTTCCTAAAGGTATTTACCAACTGTAGGAGTTTTCTGATACAATTTTTGGGGTCAACTTTGTATACAATTATATGCCATCTGCCTATAACATTACTTTGACTTTTTCCTTTTTGGTTTGTATCCCCTTAGTTGTCTTATTGCTCTGGCTAGGACTTCAAGTACTATATTGAGTAGTCGGGGAGAGAGTAGACAACCTTATCCCATCCCTGATTTTAGTGGAATTCTTTTACATTTCTCTCCATTTATTTGATATAGTACCTTTATTGTGTTTAGGTATGTACTTTGTCTCCCTGAAGTCTCCAAGACTTTTATCATGAAGGGGTGTTGAATTTTGTCAAAGGAACTTTTGGCATCAAATGAGATGATCATATGGTCTGAAGTTTGACTGTGGCCTCATAGAATGAGTTTGCAATGTTCCTTCTGTTTCTACTTTTGGAATAGTTTAAGGAGTATTGACATTTAGTCTTATTTGAACATCTTATAGGATTCTGTGCTAAAACTATCTTGCCTTGGACTTTTCTTTATGGTTGGAAGATTTAATGACAGTGTCTTTTTCCTTGGGTTTATAGGATTATTTAGATTGTTCACCTGAACTTGAATTAAATTTGGTAAGTGGGATCTGTATAGAAAACATTCATTTCATTTAGATTTTCCAGTTTTGTGGAGTACAGGCTTTTGAAACAAGACCTAATGATTGTTTGAATTTCATCAGTTTCAGTTGTTATGTCTCCCTGTTCAATTCTGATTTTCTTAATTTTGCTAATTTCTCTTTGCCTTTATGTTAGCTTGGGTAAGGGTTTGTTTATCTAATTGTTTTTTTTTTTTTCAAAGAACCTGCTCTTGGGTTCATTGATTATTGATATAATTTCCTCTGTTTCTAATTTACTGATTTTAGCCCTGAGTTTGATTATTTCCTGCTGCCTACTCCTCTTGAGTATATTTGCTTCTCTTTATTCTAGAGATTTCAGGTGTAATATTAAGTTGCTGAAACAAGAACTTTCCAATTTCTTCAAGAATTCACTTAGTGCTATGAACTTCCTCTTAAACACTGCTTTCATTACATCCCATAAGTTTGGGTATATTGTGCATTTGTTTTCATTGAATTGTGGAAAGTCTTTCATTCCTTCTTTATTGACCCAGGGATCACTGAGTAGAGAGTTGTTCAGTTTCCATGAGTATAGTATGTAGGTTTTCTGTTGTTGTTGTTGTTGTTGTTGTTGTTGTTGTTGTTGTTGAAGTCTGGCTTTAGTCCATAGTAATCTGAGAGCATACAAGAAGTTATTTCAAATTTCTTGTATCTATCAAGGCTTGCTTTTTAACTTGCTATATGGTAAATTTTAGAGACGTTCCATGAGGTGTTGAGAAGGTATAATCTTTTGTTTAGGGGTAAAATGTTCTGTATATGTTAGGTCCATGTGATTCATAACCTCTGTTAATTTAATTAGTTTTCTGTTTAGTTTCTCCTTTGCTGTCCTGTCAATTAGTAAGAGAGGGGTGTTAAAGTCTCCCATTATTAATGCGTGGGGTTTGGTTTGTGATTTAAGCTTTAGTAATATTTCTTGTACAAATGTGAGTGCCCTGGCATTTGGGGCACAGACAATCAGAATTGTGACCTCAATTTGATGGATTTTTCCTTTGATGTGTATGAAAAGTGTCCTTTTGTATCTCTTTTCATTACTTTTGGTTGAAAGTTTATTTTATTAGATATTAGAATGACTACTCCATCTTTTGTCTTGTGTCCATTAGCTTGGAATACCTTTCGCTGGCCCTTTATTGTGAAGTAGGATCTATCTTTGCTGCTATGCTCTATTTCTTGTGTATATAACAATGATGGATATTGTTTATGTATCCACTCTATTAGCATGTGACTTTTTATTGAGGAATTGAAACCATTGATGTTAAAAAATATTAATGACAAATTATGGTTAGTTCCTATTATTTTTATTTTGGTGGTTCTTTGTGTGTGTGTGTGTGTGTGTGTGTGTGTGTGTGTGTGTGTGTGTGTGTGATTCTCCTCTTTTGATTTTGTTGGTGTGGAATTATCCCTATCTTGTATTTTCTTGAGTGTAGTTACCCTCCTTGTGTTTTCTTTTCAGTAGCTCCTCTAGGACTTGATATGTGAAAAGATATTGCTGAATTTTTTTCATGGAATATCTTCTTTTCTCCTTTTATGGTAATTATTTTCCCGAGTATAGTATTCTGAGTTGGCAGCTGTGATCTCTTAGAGAGTGTAGAGAGTTTTGGCCTGGGAAATGAAGCTCAGAGGGGGTAGAGTGGAGCTTGTCACTGTTGGATTTGCCTACAGGGTCTAGCAGTCAGGGAACTGGGGAACAGGTATCTGGGACTTTCGTTAGAAGTATGGACTGGAAGATTCAGTGCAGAGGAGATATGATAGAACTCATGGTTACTAGGATTTCTGGGGACCCAGTAAATAGTGTCTTAGGGACTGGAGTTTCACCTGGTTGTCCCTGGCAACAACAGACCTCCAAGGATACAGGCAGAGCTGTGTCCCAGGAAATGGAGTGCCTTATGTGATTTTTGGATTTTCCTTAAAGGTCAGGAGTGAAGTGTAGTTATTGTTCATGTAACTTAATCAATATTAGAATCAAAAAGGATACTTTGAGACTACAGTAGAAATTTAATTTGTAATTTAAATAACTAGTGAAGTCATCTGTAGACAAAGAAGCAGTCATATCAGGCATTTATTTTCAAAGCATTATGCTACAAAGTAAATAAATAAGAAAGATTACTGAAAATTGAATATATCTTGATACCAGGCTTTTTATTCATGAAGTGAAGGTGTGAAAATCAGAGCAAATTCCAAATGCTTATTTCTTTTTTGTTTTTACACTTCTTTTTTTTATTAGATATTTTCTTTATTTACATTTCAAATGCTATCCTGAAAGTTGCCTATACCCTCCCCCCTTCCTGCTCCCCTACCGACCCACACCCACTTCTTGGCCCTGGCATTCCTCTGTGCTGGAGCATATAAAGTTTGCAAGACCAAGGGACCTCTCTTCCCAATGATGGATGAATAGGCCATCTTCTGCTTGCTATATATGCTGCTAGAAGACACGAGCTCTGGGTGTACTGGTTAGTTCATATTGTTGTTCCACCTATAGGGTTGCAGACCCCTTCAGCGACTTGGGTACTTTCTCTAGCTCCTCCATTAGGGGCCCTGTGTTCCATCCAATAGCTGACTCTGAGCATCCACTTCTGTGTTTGTCAGGCACTGGCATAGCCTCACAAGAGACTGCTATATCAGGGTCCCTTTAGCAAATTCTTGCTGGCATGTGCAATAGTGTCTGGGCTTGGTGGGTAATGATGGGATGGATCCCCGGGTGGGGTAGTCTCTGGATAGTCCATCCTTTTGTCTTAGCTCCAAACTTTGTCTCTGTAACTCCTTTCATGGATATTTTGTTCCCTGTTCTAAGGAGGAATGAAGTATCCAAATGCTTATTTTTTTTTAATCATAACTGTGATGCTTACTTATATTGGAATTTAATAGAAAAGTATGGTCACATAAATTCCAATATAAGTAAGCATCACTCTCATTTTAATCTCTTTAAACTTAATTTGGAATTTAAAACTCAGAAACCATTGGAACAAGCCTACATTCTCACTGTCTTTTTATTTATGACTTTACCTACCTATAAGTATAATGTATACAGATATGAACATAACACACACACACACACACACACACACACACACACACACACACACACACGGCACACTTTGGTTGTCTAATAAGGGATTCAGATTTTGTCTTCTGATAAAATATTTTAGAAAAGCTCCCCTTTTTTGGTTATCTTTTAGGCTGGTCCTACATCTTTAACATGTTAAAGTATATTAGTTAGCTCATTTCATATTCATTCATGACTTACAATATGTGAAGACTCATTAATCACGACCTGAAATAAGAAAGCCTGATAGTGGAGACATGTGAGAAATCATCCCTGTAGCTTGTTCCTGGTCCTCTGTCTATGTGTCAAGGAAGCCCATCCACCAGGTTCTTCCTCCAGTTATCTTTAGAATACACATGATGGTTTTATACAAATTTAAAATTACATTTTCTTTAAATTATTTAATTTAAAAAAAATTTAATTATGTGTGTATCCCTCTAGGTTTACATGTGTGGGGTCATATCTGCTGAGGCCAGAACAGGGCTTAGGATACCCAGAAGTTGGAGTTACAAGTTATTGTGAGCTAAACTGAACTGGGGCACTCTGGTAAAGCAGGAAGTGATGCCTAACATCATTTCCTTTCAGGGCCCAAATAGAATTAAGATATTGGCCTGTCTTATAAAAGTTAGCTGTAACATTTGCTGTTGAGTCTTCAAGCACTGAGAAAAGACAGGGCTTGAATGAAGTCTCCTCCCCCCCCCCCCCAGCTTTTAAATTGGATATTTTATTTATTTACATTTCAAATGATAATCCCCTTTCCTGGTCCTCCCCACTAAGAACCTTTCTATCCCAGCCCCCCTCCTCCTGCTTCTATGAGGGTGTGTCCCACCCACATACCCACTTTTACCTCCCCACCCTTGCATTCTCCTACACTGGGGCATCGAGCCTTCACTGGAAGGGCCTCTTCTCCAATTGATGCCTGACAAGGCCATCCTCTACTACATATACAGCTGGAGCTATGGGTCCCTTCATGTGTACTCCTTGGTTGGTGGTTTAGACCCTGGGAGCTCCGGTTGGTTGATATTGTTGTTCTTCCTATGAGTGGCAAACCCCTTCAGCTCCTTCAGTCCTTTCTCTAATTCCTCCATTTGGGGACCCTGTGATAAGTTCAATGGTTGGCTGTGAGTATCACTCTCTATATTTGTCAGGCTCTGGCAGAGCCTATCAGGAGACAGCCATATTAGGCTCCTGTCAGCATCACTTCTTGGCATCCACAATAGTGTTTGCATTTGGTGACTGTATATGGGATGGGTCCCTCGGTGGGGCAGTCTCTGAATGGTCTTTCCTTCAGTTTCTGCTCCACACTTTGTCTCCTTTTTTGCTCCTGTGAGCATTTTTTTCCCACTGGATGATTTTAGCTCCTTTGTTAAAGATCAAGCGACCATAGGTGTGTGGGTTCAGTTCTGGGTCATCAATTCTATTCTTGATAGGAACAATCTGAGAAGCTTGACCAACTAGAGTCATCATCTTTGAAGCTTCCCTGGAATCAAGTTTTGATGAAACAGTTCATTAGGCCTAATGTTGGATGAAGCAGGGTGCTGGAGCAAATATGTCTCCGTATCTCAGCATTTTTTCAGCATCCTCGAGGATGAATCTGACAGGGTCTCTTTAACTTCATTGTGATCTATAAACTATAAGCTTTCACAGGTAATATACATTTCTGCATTAGTGTATGTATAAAATGTATGATGTGTATAATCAACTAAAGATGTCTCTGCTCTCTGTTTGAATGGGTAAGGTAAATCTTTTCTTAAAGGTTAGTTTGCACTGTATAAACAAACTGTAATATTAATTTTTATCAATGCCTTTAAATGGCATAATAAGTCCTGAAGATTTTGTAGCTGTTGAGGGCCATGCAACTAATGACTTCATAACACATGGAATGCACACTTAGCCCAACTAAGATGGATGTAACTCAGAAAAATGAACCCAAAAACTACATGTCCTGAGAATTTTATATTATTGTAGTGGTTTGTTCTCTTTATTTCCTTCACATCCCTCCTAATCTAAGAATTGTATAAAAACTCTCATGGGTTTCTGACCCCTTACTTGACAGTATCATTAGTACTCACAATACTCACAATAGTAGTGTTTGATCTTTTGCAGGCACTGCTGCTGGAGCAGATTAATTATTCAATCATTACATAGGAAATAACTTATAAATATAGATAATTAGCAGTGACTATCACCCTAGGATATTTTTGTTCATGTCTCTGATATAGAAAATCTTACAGAACTATTTGAATTTCAGAAAAACAAACTCCAATTAATTGAGTTACAGACTTTTAAGGCTTATTTGTAAAATAATGTACCTATTTTTATGTCCTTCCTTCAGGGAATGTTCTACCTGTTAAGGTTAATGACTTCATGGTAATTAAAAACAGCACAAGTCAGGGAAGTGAGGGTGTGTATAGTTTTCCTTAGAAAAATGGTAAATGTTGTGACCTTCAGGACAGCTTATAAGGCTGTGGGGAAACAACTCTAAAAATGTGGGTTTAAAATTATATAATTTCTCAACTATGTAAAATTTAAGGATGAAATAGGAATTACATGAGGGCCTTCATGAACTTAATAGTACAGCGGTTGCCATCATGAACCAGCTTCTCAAAGAGATATTTAGGAATGAGATAAAGAGACATAGGGAGTGATGATTGCAAGGCAAGATCCCACCCAGCTAAACTTATTGTTTGTGCTTGTAAAGGCAGGCAGATTCCTGACTGCAAGCTCAGCCTGAGACAGGGTTCATTTAGGTCCAGGCATGTTTGGAATTGTGAATTCAGAGCTGGTCGCCACCTAGAAAGATAGATTAAACCCATAGTCAAACTAAGTAAAGGGCAAAGAGACAATCAAAGTCAACAAAATAAGAAATAAAAGGCAGACATAACAGCAGAAACTGGGGATATTAAGAAAAACTTCAGATCTTACTACTAAGACTATGTTCAACAAAACTGGAAAATCTAGACAAAATGGATGATTTTCTATATAGATACAACCTTCCAAAGTTAAATGCAGATCAAGGAAACAGTCCCATAGCCCCTAAAGAAATAGAAGCAGTTATTAAAAACCTCCCATATAAAACCAAACCAGCACCAGATGGCTTTAGAGCAGAGTTTTACCAGACTTTCAAAAAAGTGTTAATACCAATACTCCCAAAATTATTCCACAAAAGAGAAACAGAAAGAATGCCACCTAATTCATTCTATGAAGCCTCAGTTACTCTGATACCTAAAACACACAAAAAGCCAACAGAAAAATAGAACTTCAGTCCAACTTTGCTTATGAACACCAACACAAAAATACTAAAAAAAAACTTCTCATAAACCGAATCCAACTCGATACATGATCAAGTAGGTTTCATCCCAGGAATGAAGGGGTGGTTTAATATATGAATCGTCATCAACATAAACCACCAAATAATACAAATGAACAAAAAGAAACTTTGACAAAATCTAACACCTCTTCATGTTAAGTCTCAAAGAGACAAGTACTTCAGGACACATACCTGAACATAATAAAAGCAATATATAGCAAACAAACAGCCAGTATCAAATTAAATGGAGAGAAACTTGAAAGAGCCCTACTTACATCAGAGTCAAGATATGGCTGCCCATTCTCTCCCTGACTATTTAACATACTATTTGTTGATCTAGCTCAAGCAATAAGATAACAAAATGAGATCAAGGGGCTAGATATTGGAAAGGGAGAAATCAGAGTATTCAAAGTACTGCTATTTACAGATGATATGATAGTACACATAAGCAGCCCCAAAAATTCTACCAGAGAACATCTACAGCTGATAAACAACTTCAGCAAAGTGGCTGGATATAAAATTAGTAGCCTTCTTTTATACAAATGATAATTAAGCTAAGGAAGAAATTAGGGTAACAACATACTTCACAATAGTCACAAATAATATACAATATCTTGGTGTAACTCTAATCAAGCAAGTAAAAGATCTGTATTACAAGAACTTCAAGTCTNTGAAGAAAGAAATTGAAGAAGACCTCAGAAGATGGAAAGATCTCCAATGCTCATGGATCAGCAGGATTAACATAGTAAAAATGGCCATTTTACTAAAAGCAATCTATAGATTCATGGAATCCCCATCAAAATTTCAACTCAATTCTTCACAGAGGTAGAACAAGCAATTCTCAAATTCATCTGTAATAACAAAAACCCAGGACAGCAAAATTCATTCTCAACAATAAAAGAACCTCTGGTGGAATCACCATCCCTGACCTCAAGCTGTACTACAGAGCAGTAGTGATTAAAAACTACATTTAGAGAAACAGACAGGTTGATCAATGGAAAAGATTTCAAGACCCAGAAATAAATGCACACACTCACATACTTCCACAGAGAAGTCAAAACCATACAGTGGAAAAAAAGAAAGCTTCTTTAACAAATGGTGCTAGTCTAACTGGTGGTTTGTATGCAGAAAAATGCAGATTGATCCTTATTCATCACCCTGCACAAAAGTCAAATCCAAGTGGATCAAGGACGTGAACATAAAACCAGATACATTGAATCTAATAGAAGAGAAAGTAGGAAATAGCCATGAACAGATTGGCACAGGGGAAATTTTCCTGAACAGAACACCAATGGCTCAGGATCTAAGATCAACAATTGACAAATGGAACCTTTTAAAACGGAAAAGCTTCTGTAAGGCAAAGGAGACTGTCAATAAGTCCAAAATAGTAAACTACAGATTGGAAAGAGATTTTCACTAATCCTACATTTGATAGTGTGCTAATATCCACTATATATAGAACTCAAGAAGTTAGACTCAAATAAATAAATAAATAAATAAATAAATAAATAAATAGATAAATTAACAAACAAACTAAGTTTAAAAATTGGGTACGGAGCTAAACAGAATTCTCAATGGGGGAATCTTGAATGGCCAACTGAGAAGCACTTAAAGAAATATACAAAGTTCTTAATCATCAAAGAAACACAAGTTAAAATGACCCTAAGATTCCACCTTATACTAACCAGAATGGCTAAGATCAAAATGTCAAGTGATAGCACATGCTGATGAGAATGTGGAAAATGGTGAACATTGCTGGTGGGATTGCAAATTGGTACAACCACTCTAGAAATCAATTTGGAGGTCCTTCAGAAAATCGGAAATACTTCTATTTCCAATATTGGTCCAGCTATACTGCTATTGGGCATATACCGAAAAGTTGCTCTACTATGCTGCAAGGACAATTGTTCCCCTATGTTCATGGGATCCTAATTTGTAATAACCAGAAACTTGAAGCAGCCTTGGTATCTCTCAACTGAAAACTGGATACAGAAAATGTGGTATATTTACACAATGGAATACTATTCAGCAATTAAAAATGAATTTTGCAGGCAAGCAAATGAATGGAGCTAGAAAATATCATTCTGAGTGACATAACCCGGAACCCAAAGGACATGCATGGTATATACTTACAGATAAGTTGATATTAGCCAAAAAGTACAGAATACTCCTGTTACACTCCACAGATCCTAAGAAGTTAAACAAGAAGCAAGGCCCAAGTGAGGATGCTTCAATCCCACTCAGAAAGGGGAACAAAATATTCATGAGATACAGAGGGAGGGAGGGACTTGAAAGGGAGAGAGCAGGGGAATGGAGGGCACAGGATCAGAGATAGGTGGATACAACAGAGAAGCCCAGAGGACCAATCGAATGAATGGAAATATGCAGTTGCTGGGGACAGAGGCTGTGGATGAGGGGAATTTTTAGAAATTTCCAGAGACCTGGGATATGAGAGGCTGCCCAGTGACTGACTCAACTTGGGATCTATCCCATGAGTGGACACCAAACCCTGATACTATTACTAATGTTATGTGTTACTTAAAGACAGGAAGGAGCCTAGTGTGGTTGTCTTCTGAGAAGTTCTACCAGCAGCTTACTGAGACAGATGCAGATACATACAGCATCATTGAACTGAGGTCTGGAACCCCCATAGAAGAGTCAGGAGAAGGTTTGAAGGAACTTAAGGTGATAGCACCCCCATGGGAAGACCAACAATGTCAACTAACTTGAACCCCAGGGAGTTCCCCAGAGACTAATCCACCAATCAAATAGCATATATGGGCTAGTCTGAGGATCTAGGCACATATGTAGCAAAGGACTGACTGCTTTGGCTGGCTGCAGTGGGAAAGGAGGCATCTAATCATGTTGAGACTTGATGTCCCAGAGAAGGTGGATGCTGGGGGGGTACCCTCTCATAGGTGAAGGGGAGGGGGAATAGGGTGAAGAATTCTGTGTGTGGGGGGAGTAAGAAGGGGGCAACATTTGGGATATAAATAAATAAAATAATGTGAAATGTACTTACTGCCTTCTACTGATAATCAAGGTGCCAAAGTCATAAAATGCTGATATATGAGATAATGAAAAGGGATCCTGGGGTGAAGGATTGAATTTATATGAATTTATAAATAAAAGACCGAGCTTTGATCTGAAAGAGCTGTAGAGCCAGCTGGGGCAGGAACCAGAGCTGTCAGCTTGTATTCAGGATTGACTTGCAATTATTTCTTCCATCATCACCAAACACTCCTTTCTCAAGTATCCCTCTCCAATCTGAGTCTGGCCCTTAGCATACCCATTTTTGCCTTCCTGATATGACTTGACAAATATTGCTGATGAATAGATATGCATTCCTGGGATTTAAAGTAGAAATGACTTTTCATATAAAACTTTAGATTTATGATTATTTTAAGATTTTTATAAGATTACATTTTAAGGTAAATGATAAAATATTGATCCTTTCTTTGTAACCTCAAATTGCTGCATACCAATAAAAACAACTGTTGAGAAAAATTACCTTGCTTGCTTACACTAATTTTTAATCTTTAACAAGTTCTTAACTATGAATGTCCATGGGTTCTTGGGAATAATTTGCTTTCTTTGCCTGTACTATGTAATTTTTTAATGTAAATTTATTGGGAATGTACTGGCTTTTCATAGTCATTCACTAGAAGAAAAATAAAATGTAATCAAATATATTGCTGGCTGTCACAGTCAGCAATCCTCACAACAAGATTTATTGACTACGCTTAGCTGAAGTCCTGTCTTAGAGCTATACCAATGTAAAGGAATCAGGAATTCATGTTACCTGTCTTGCTGTTGTTCTTGATTTCTTTCATGTCTGCAGACCAGATCTTTAAGGGTCTCCCCCTGTCAAATCTAATTTTTATTAATTTTGAAGGAATCCATAGTTTTTCTTCTGTGGAAACAAATATAAAACCTCTTTCTCAATGTAACACATTTCCTTCCTTTCCTTCTGAAGTTAGAGCATCCTTAGTGTGAACAAGATGATTTGGTTCAGCAGTTTGCTTGTTTTTTTTCTATAATCCAGTGTATTCGAAAATTGAAAGTTAACAAAGCATTATATAAACTAACTCTGCAGTATTTGTTACCCCTTTTTGTTTGTTAAATATCTCCTTTAAAGTACTATTAGATCCACTTACAACTGTTTGTCCTGCAGAATTATGTGGTATAACTGTAATATGCCTTATAATATGTAAAACAATTGCTTTCTTTCACTAAAGATATGTTAGAGCATTGCCAGTTTTTATTTGTGTAGGTACTCCCATAATATCCATAATTTCTCATAAATTTGTAATTATAGAATCAGTCTTTTCAGAACTTAAAGCAGTTTCCTACTGAGATACTGAATCTGTGTGTATTTTATGGTGTACTTATTTTAATTCTCCAAACTCTGCAAACTGAAACACAACGGTTTTCCAATTTTATTTCTTTGAGTATCTTTTGTATTATTGCTCCGTGTAGGTAATAAAATTTGGTTATGCAAAGAACAAGTAGGATATTTCCTTATAATTTCCTTGGATTGTTGCCAAGTGATAGAAAAAATTATTTTTAAACCTTTTCTCCTAACATGGTATTTATTATGAAATTCTGAAGCTCCTAGAGTATATCCTATCAACAACTAATCAATTTCATCATGGCCTTTAATTAGAGAGTCTAGTAGGCCTACATGGGATCTGACATATTGTAAAGTATCTTTTATTTTCCTAATGTAACTGCCATTTCATGCTTACTTCCTCCATCTGCTAACCTAGTCCTAGTCCTAGAAGTTTCTAGCCTCGGTACAATGGTATCTAGGCCTAGAATGTTCTCAGCCTCTGAGACTTACTGTTGAATAAGCTCACCATTTCCTAGCTCTTTCTGAACTATGGCTGGCTTATTCAACTAAGCTTTTCTGGCTCAAAACTCCAAGCTGACTGATTCAGTTCGGCTTTGTTTGGTCTCGGTCTAACTCTGGTGGTATGTTCTAATCTTCTGTTTGTTCTTCTACTCTGGTTCATTCTGTCTTCACCTGTGTTTAGCTTGCTATCTTTTTGCAATGAGTCTCTGTAAACGTATTCCAGTAATACTTCCTCCCCTCTCTGCTGCTCTCTCCAAAGTAACCCCACTTTCTCTTCTGTTCTCATAAGAGATGGGCATACTCTATTCTGTAAAATCTTCCTCTGATTTGCTATTTCATCTGCCATACAATTGGCCATCATTTTCAAACATGGATGCTCCCTTCTATAACTTTACCTTCATTGTTTGGGATTAAAGGTGTGTATGAAGTGCATTTCTGTCATCTAACCATAGGGATGTGCTAAAGCTGAGCCATACCACAACTAGAAACAGGTTTTTCCAGTAGACAACACAATCTTGGGGTTTATAATTTGCTCAAATATCCTGCAGCAATGTCATATATGCAATGAATAATGTCTATTTCTGATCACTTGTAGTTGAATAAACAGTGAACTATCCTGAATAAGTTCTGATGTTCTATATACAAAAACAAACTTTACATATTGAGTCAGTAACTATAAGAGAAACAGGAATATTCAATAATAACAGGAGAATTCCATATAATTCTGATATTTTTAGTTGAGTTATATGGACTTTGAACTATTTTACTTATATTTTCTGATATATATTATTTGTTTGTTAATATAAACGGATTTGTTTATATCAGTGTAGAATGCATGGGCTCCAGGAACTGGTGTCCTTTTACAATATGTGGGAGAATGTCCTGTTTATGGACAACTTAACAATCTGTGACTATTCTTGGTAAAAGTTATTAATGCCTTCTTCAGGAACATTTCTTATTTTATGGTTTGTCTCTGAAATTGGAGGAACAGTAATCTATTGCAGCATACCTCTTCCCCATAAATTCATAGCTATATTAGCTATATAAGGCTTTAATTTTTCTATTTGGCTTTCTTGTCCTACATACTTAAGCCACTTTATACTTTGTTCTATATGGGATTAACTACCAACCCTTAGAAATTATATCTCTTCCCTCTGAAGAGGCCAATTTGGAGGCCAAGATTGTTACATCAGTACCAGTGTTTACTAAATATTCATTATCAATATTATTTATAAATATATTTAGTTTTGGATTATAATAATCTATAGAAGTTAGTCAAAATGCTTTTTATCTTGGTACCATCTAGATTTTTAATTTTATTTTTGGAACCTGCTCTGACTTTAATATCTGAGTTTTTACTGTCCATTTTCAGAGCAATGTTGTTTAATTTTCTGTGGATGAGTTCTGACCTAAGATAGCTGATCTGAATTTGATATTTGGGCCTTTATGTGGCCCCTTGTGGGCATTTCCTAAGAAGGGAATCAGCTAATCACATGATTAACTTTGGATTTTTTACTATTTTCATTGTGACACAAGCTAAAATCACCTATGAGGTAAACCTCCAAGCATGCCTGTGAGGGATTCTCTTGATTATGTTAATTTAGGTGAGGAAGATCCATCCTCAATATGCTGACATATTGCATTTCAGAGGTGGGGTACTAGATTGAATAAAAAGAGTGAACTGAATAGTACTAACCAATTCACTCAGTTTCCTGAGTATCAGTGTACTGGAACCAGCTCTTTTAGGCTTCTGCTTTGACTTCCCTGCCATGATGGGTTTTATTTTTAAACTGTGTCATAGACAGGTTTTTGTTTTTTTGTTTTGTTTTTTATTTTTTATTTTTTGGACAAAGCACCATTATCAAAAAGCTGGTTGGGAAGGAAAACATTTATTCAGCTTATACTTCCACAGCACTATTCATCATTAATGGAAGTCCAGACAGGAACCCAAACAGGACAGGAACCTGGAAGCAGAAATTGATGTAGAGGCCATGGAGGGGATGCAGTATACTGTGCCCTTCCACCAGGATATATAGACCTTAATTGTTTGTCGCAGTTGTTCTTTCTCTGACCCAGCCGACCTAGGGAGGAGTCTTCTGAAACTAGGTGGAATCTTCTGCCTTGTTGCACTTTCAATTTCCTACAGGAACAGACTGCCTGCTAAGCTTGCTGTTGTGGCTATTACCATGGGGAAATTGGATTACCTCTCAACAATGGAGGTAAGCAAGATTATGTCTGGAATGTAGGAGATCCCTTAGGGCGTCTCTTAGTA
>NC_034611.1:11180826-11222010 GCF_900095145.1 Mus pahari | reverse complement strand
AAAAAAACAAAAAAACAAAAAGAAGTTAGAAAAATTCTTAGCTCAAGTAAATTTATTCTGTGCATGGTTCTCAAAAGTAGGAATGGTAAATATACATATGACATAAGAAAGAGAGAGAGAATAGGTTTCAGAAAGCTAATTGTCACTGTCCGGGACATGTTAGCAAAAAAGAAGGAAAGTGATCAGAGCTCTCCTAGGGACAGGTGGAAATTGGGAGACATCCTACTTCCTCTCTAGCTCCTACTGGAGACATCCTTAGTTCCGGTTACATCGAGTTCTCTTCCGTCTCTGTTTATTGTCTGTCTTTGGTTCACCAGTCTGTCCATGTGTCAGTTTTTGTTTCATTGTTTGAATGGTTGTTGTTCTATGCTTCAAGTTCAAAAGTAAAAACTTTTAAAACTTTGTCTGCTGACTATCCATCCCTTGATTTAGTTTAACTAGTTTAGAAGGCAGTCTCAATTGGCAGAGCAGAAACTGGTAAGTTACCCTGCACTGTAGCTGGGAGCTAAACACAGCTGGAGAAAGGCTGCTCTTCAAGGAGCCAGGAGCTTCTCAAGTTCTATGGTAGATAAGCTGATGGCTGTTTTCTCGAAGAAAATTCTCTGCCATTGTGTTTATTGGGTTCAGCAAGTAACAAGGTGCTCCTTTCTTGAAATTACATCTAGTAAAAGCAAGAAAATGTTGTTTTGTCTAAGATGTGTGTATCCACTTCATTTTTGTTTCTGACTGATTTTAAAGGTATAAATATGTTCTACACACCTTGGCATAGAGTATTGACTTTTAAGTTATTGGGTATTAGAAAAATTGAAACACTGGTAACAAGAAAGTTAGCTTAAAACTGGTAACTCAGGGTTGGAATCATTTTAAACAACACATGGCATGACCCCACCCAGGAAAACAGGTCTGTAAAGATACTTCTAAATTGGGATAGTATTTTATGTAATTCTTATCCTAGAAATCAGACTAGGATTTAGGGCAGTGTCTCTTTGAGGTATTAAGACTGCACCATCATGTACGGAATTGGTGGCCAAAACTGTGTAGGATATTGGTGATGTACTTAGTGTTGATTTTGGAGAGACTGGATTGTTTGTTGGAGGTTGAATTTTGCTTTCCAATGTTGTGGTTGTGTTCTGGTGTTACAAGAGAAACTTGAAGATTGTGGTTAAATGGTCAGTGTTCCACTGGCTGCAGTTTGCAGTTCGATCACAGGCTCAAAATTTTTAACTTGCCCATATTTGTAATTAAGATGATTGCTAGAGTAATAAAAGTTAAAAACAGCTGTGGTTAATATGGGCCTGCTGCCCCTTTTACACAAATGTCATTGGATATAGTGGTAGAAGCCAAATTTAACCCCCTCGAAGATTGGAAAAGAGATCTCAGTGGGTGTTTATCTGGGATCAAAGTAGTGAGCTGTTTCAGAAATTTATGGATAGACAGCTAAAAGCAGCTGACAGAATTTTTGGAGATCCTCAAGCAGGAATTCCTTTTGTTACACAGCTGTCTTATGAGAATGCTAATGTAGTCTGCCATATGGCCATCCAATCATTCAAAGAAAAGACACATTTATCTGGATACATTCGTCTTTGTACAGGAATTAGATCCTCTTACAGTTAGGGTCTGGCTATGGCTGCTGCCTTGCAGGGGAGTACAGTACAAGCAATGCTTTCACAGCGCTGATATGATATAGAATGTTTTAAGTATGAGGGCATAAATCATTTTAGAAAAGACTGTTTAAAATGTGTTCTCCCTGCTGGAGGGGTAATCATAGGGCCAGGCCTCAGGAAATAGGCTCAGATTAAGAAACATTTACATTTGATTTAATGCAAAGCTCAGAGCAGACTCTCCAGGAAGCTTGTGTGGCATTTCTTTTGTCTTTGTCATACTGACCAGCCCCTAGAAAAGTATTTACCATTTGGAGGATGGTTTTTATACTATTCCTTTGCATCCTGAAGATTGTAAAGGGTTTGCTTTTAGTGAGCTTGTAATTTTAAAGAGCCCATGAAGTGATATCATTGGAAAGTTTTGCCTCAAGGAATGGCTAATAACTTTACATTATGTTAAAAAAATGTTTCTGCTTCAATAAAAGAAGTTACGACTTTGAATCTTTCAGTGTATATTATTCATTATATAGAGGATATTTTCTTAGTTGATATCTATGAAGACGTTTTACTATAAGGCTTTGCTCTTATAAATTTTGAAGTAGTTGTTGCTCCAGAAAAGATTCAAAGGCAATACTTTTTTAATATTTGGGACCTCAGTTATATCTTAGACAAGTTGTGACCCAGAGAGTTCAAGAAAGAAAAGATTATTTACTTCAAATTATTCTCAAAAGCTTTTAGGAGATGTTAATTGGCTAAGACCCCACCTTAAGCTCACCATAGGAGGACTTAAGTCTCTGAATTTCTCAAGGGGATGCAAATTAACTGGTGATGTATGAATAATTTTGCAGAGGAAGCATTAGCTAAAAACAGATGCATTATATATAGATTAATTGTTGGCTGTTTGTGTTATTGCTACTCATGTGCCCACAGAAATTCTTTGGCAAAAGGGACTATTAATGTGGATTCATCTTTCGTGATCTCCAAGTAAAGTTTTAGCACCCTATTATGAAGCTGTTGCTGTGTTAATACAGAACTATAGGATAGAATCTTGAAAATATTTTGGAAAGAATGTCTTAAGAACACAATAAAACATTTATTCCTTATGACAAACAGTAATTCAATTAGTTATTGCAGAATACTTATATTTGGCCTATTGCTTGGCAAGCTTTTTAGGCAAAACTAATAATCATTATCCAAAAGACAATTTGTTATAATTTGCCTCTATGGATGCTTTTATATTTCCTGGAATTTTATGCATGCATCCCATAAAGAATGCATCTACTATATTTATAAACAGTTCATTTATAGAAGTAAACATATGTGAGTGGATAATATATTTATCTTCTTGCATCTCTTTCCACTTCAGCACAAATAATTGAATTATGTGCTGTAGCTACCATTTTTAGAATGTTGAAAAATCAAGCTTTTAATCTATAGGCAATATATAGCTCTTGGTTTACAATCGTTTGAAATTTTTCCTCTTTTAAATACTACTAATTCTCAAATTTTACAATTATTTATGCAAATACAACTCAAGTTAAGTGAAAGTATTCTTCCTTTAAAGGAATAGCTTTGGACATTAAAGAGCTCAGAATTGATTGCCTGGACACACCACTTAGGGCAATGCCACAGCATATTTGTATACTAGGCAGATTTTAGATCTTACACAGGAACAATTGTCCATACAGTCTCATTCTTTACATCATCAAAATAGTGATAGCTTGAGACAAAATTTGGTATTTCTAGAGAATGTGCAAGTCAAATTGTAAAGACTTGTCCTCAGTGTCCTCAATTTCTACACATTAACACATAATGGTGTTAATCCTCACCAGTACCGGCGATGGTGTTAATCCTCAAGAACTTATACCTAATAAATTATTGCAAATGGATATTACTTGTATTTCTGATTTTGGAAAAGTAAAATATCATTTCAGGCTTTTTAGTTGCAACTGCTTTAACAGGAGAAACAACCAAAAATGTAATAAGTCATTGCCTGAATTATTTTTCTATGCTATTACAGTCAAGCGTTTGAGATTTTTGCAGACAATTTAATATCACCCATATTAATGCGATTCTTTTTAATTCTCACGGACAAGGTATTGTGGAACTTTAAAACAATATCATCTTTAAAAAACAAAAAGGGGCAATTATATCCCTATACACCACATTATTTAAATCACACTCTTTTAAAATAATTAATACTTGGATGCAAGGGAACTCTCTGCTGGGTATCTATGGCATCCTATAACTAGGCATACTTATGCCTAGGTAAAATGAAAGGATCCACTTACTGGCATATGGCATGATCCTGATCAGGTAATTAAAATGCGGCTGAGGTTCTGTCTGTGTTTTTTCACAAAAAGAAAATGGAGCCCATTGGCTGCCTAAAAGATTAGTTCATCAAGTTGACACAGATCCTGAGCCTTCTAATGATTATGATACCAATGATGAAGATGGCTCAAAATCCCTATCAGCCAGCTGAGTTAACCTGGAGCATAGTATCCACTCCTACTGGAGTATGAGTGCTTTCTATCAATTCTCAAAGCCACTCCCTATATACCTGGCTGCCAGACTTTGTGTTTGATCTATACCAATTAGCAGCTAAATTGAATATCTGGGACATTCCTGCAGGCAACTTTAATCTTGTTGCTTTTAACTTTCGGACTTTGTATCTTAAACAGTTTGGTTGCCTTCACATAAGATTGCTTTCAACCAACTCAGCTATTCACCATGACAGTTATTCATCACTATGAAGAAATGTCTATTCATATGTCTTTTGTGGCTTTGGTCAGAATTGAATGGGAAAGAGTATGCTTTTGAAGGCTGGTAGTCAGGGACAGGCAATCACGTTCTTGAGCTCCTATCAACTTAAAACAGAGATAAACACCAAAAAGCTGAGCTTGTCCTCCAGACAAATGCCAAAAAGCTGTGTTTGTCTTCAATGATGGGTAATAAGGAGCAATATAGACATGGCCCTAAGACAGACACAGCCACCTCGCAGCTCTATTCCCTAGACAGGATCATAGGAAACAAATAAATCTTGTGTACCCATTTACCTCATCTTTTAAAAACAAAAAAGGGGGAATTGTCTCCTTTTCCCAGCCTTGAGCAAGCTAAATAGACTTTGTTTGCCACAGTTTGTCTTCCATTGATCCAGCTTACCTAGGGTGGAGTCTTCCAACCTAGGTAGAGGTCTTCCACCTTGCTGCTTCTGTAATTCTTACAGGAGCAGACTGCCTGCTGAGCTTGCTTTGCAACATAATCCAGCTGAAACAAAGGGTGGGTCTATGGGTTTTCCCTAAATAAACACAGAACAATATTAAACTTTGAGCCTTGATCAGAAAACTTCATCTTGGCTTCATCATTCTCTCTCCAATCAGCCTTTTTCATTTCCAGCCTCCCTTTTAGGTACCTAGTTCTCTGTGGCTGCTGGATAGCTAAAGTGTACTATCCTGCTACCTTTGAATTTCTCAGCTTATTTCTTTATAGAACCCAGAACCACTACCCCAGAGATGACACAACCCATAATGAGCTGGGCCATCCCTTATTAATCACTAATTAAGAAAAGGCTTTATAGCTGTACATCATGGAGGTATGTTCTCAAGTGAGGGTCCCTTCAGATAACTGCAGTTTGTGTGTCAAGTTGATATAAAACTAGCAAGCAAGCGGCAGAAAAAGATATTACTATTAAGCCACAGCCTTTCCTTCCTTATTCATCTACAAAAGTTCATATTAAAAACATAAATAACTTTAAATGTCCCATGGTCTTTACAAGTTCAAACACATGAAAATTTTAGTCTCTTTAAAATATCCAAACTCTGTAAATAATCTAAAATCTGTTTTAAAAGTCAAATCTTTTATCTGTGGGCCCCTTTAAAATATCAAAACTAATTTAAATACCTTCTTCAAGAATGAAGAACCAGGGTACAGTCACAATCTGAACCAAGCAAAACTAAACTCCTAGAATATAAGTAACTCAATCTCTAATTATGATGTAAATGTTATAATGATCTGGCTCCTTTTTAAAAGATTTTTAAAAAAGATTTATTTACTTTATGTATGTGAGTACATTGCTGCTATCTACAGACACACAAGAAGAGGGTGTCAGATCCCATTACAGATGGTTGTGAGCTACCATGTGGTTGCTAGGAATTGAATTCAGGACATTTGGAAGAGCAATCAATGCTCTTAACTGTTGAGCCATCTCTCCAGCCCCAAGACTTGGCTCCTTTAAGGAGTGTGAGTCAGTTTTCTACTTCTTCCCTTGTTAGCACATGCAGCTTATCTTCTGTACTCTGACTTTTTCCACCTGTCTGCTACTGATGTTCTTGGTGGTCATCTCCTGGTATTGACATCTCCAAAATACTGGAGTCTTCTGCTGTAACTAGGTTATACTTTCACCAATAACATTTCATATGCTTTCCTTCAGGTGCTAAACTTCAATTTCTTTGTATGGCCCTTTCATTCCTGGGCCTTCAACTGCCACTGGGGATGAATCTTTGCCAATGGCCTCCTGTTTTGTTACAGTGCCAAATCTCAGCTGCTATTCATAACCCTGTCATGCCTTCCAAACAAATATGACCTGGGTGACTCCTATAATAACAAGTGTAGGTGCCAGCACAAGGTACACCCTTGGACTATTCTAGAATACAGTTTATGTGTGTTGACAGAGGAAATACTTCCCAAAAGGTTTCACCTCAATAATTCTGGACTTTTCTCAATCACCACTAAATTTTTAGCTGTAGTTAACCATCATCAATGATTGCAGTAAAGTTTTCACTTCAATGTTGCTAGTCTTTGGTTAATTACAGCTGTTTCTTCAGCACCAAATGACCAGAATGACAGAATCTCAATTCAAAACAGTGAATGTCTCTGAGATTGCCTATAAAATTCTCTCTGAAATTTCAAAATGTGGGTCTCCATCCTCTGCTTTTCTCTGCTTTCAACATTCTTACTTTCCAAGCTCCCAAAGAATATTCCATTGAGCTCTCAACCCTATATTACTTTTCTTGTCCAAAGTTCTAAAGTACTTCTATACTAAAACACAGTCAGGTCTGTCATGACAATACCCCACTATGCTGGTAGCAAGTTGTCTTAGTTAGGAATTTTGCTGCTTTGACAAAACACCATTGACCAAAATGCTATTTGGTAAGAAAATTGTTTACTCAGCTTATACTTCCACAGCACTGATCATCACTGAATGCCAGGAAAGGAACTCAAATAGTACAGGAACCTAAGTGCAGGAGGTGATGCAGAGTCCATGGAGGAGTACTGCCTACTGACTTCTTCCTTCAGTTTCCTCAGCCTGATTTCTTATAGAACCAGGGACCACCAGTTCAGAGATGGCACTGTCATTCATAACAGACTATGCCCCGCTCCCCCCCCCTCATACATCACTAACTAAGAAAATGCCTCATAGCCAGATCTTAGGAGGCATTTTCTCAATTAAGGTCCCTCCTTTCAGGTAACTAGTTTATGTATCAAGTTGACATAAGACTAGCCAGTACAAACTGTAGAAATAAACTATTTCTCCATTAAGATGCTTTTATCAGGGTATTTTATCACAGAAACAAGAAAAAATAGTTACATATTAGTAAATTTTTGCTTGTTCACTGATTGAATAAATTAATATCTTCCATTTATTTGACTGTATAATCTGTGGACAAACTACTTAAGTTTGCCAAAATGTGATATACAACAAAAGATATATGAGAATGTATTTCAACATCATTGTGTAAATCAGGCACCTGTTTTGAAATAGAAATGACAGACAATAGGGGCTTTTAAGATGACATAAATTTTTCTAAATTTAATAACAGGTATATACATATAGTTATAGTTATAGTTATAGTTATAGTTATAGTTATAGTTATAGTTATAGTTATAGTTGTTATAGTTATAGTTGGAATTTAAAGTATATATCAAATACAGAGTCAGGGACTGCATCATGTACAGGATGCCAGAGTATAAATGGAGTGCCTTTCATTTCATCTCAAAAGCAGAGGCACTTAAAAATAAATCCATTCTGTACAGTGATGCTGAAATTCATCTCCATCCATACTGCTGTGAATCCTCTTCCAACAAAGACTACACTTTCTAATCCTTCCCAAACAGTTGTACGAACAAGGACCAAGAATTGAAATATATGACTCTATGGAGGCCAATCTCTTTTAATCACCACACCTCACAGGCATCCTTAAACAGTGTTAATAACTACCATACTTCCAAACTAATTTTAAAATGGTTCTTATAAATTGTTTGGGCCAAATTGCCAGTACCCTTCCCAAGCACTGGCTCTCTCTGGAAGGCAGCTGTGGAAAAGCTTTCTTAGGTGATTTTTGACTGGCATCTTGGTTTTATAAGAGTAAACTATTAAATAGTGTTTAACTTTCTTTTTTTTTTTTCCCCCGAGACAAGGTTTCTCTGTGTAGTCCTGGGTATCCTAGAATTCACTTTGTAAACCAGGCTGGCCTCCAACTCAGAAATCTGCCTGTCTCTGCCTCCCAGTGTTTAACTTTCTTGACTCTAAATTATTCTGAGGCCAGCCACTAATGGCTTCAGAAGATTAACACCAAATTATTAAACAATAGAGGATAGGGAAATTAAGTAAAGGAGTTGAGTTTGTTGTTCTCTCTCCGACCCCCCCCCCATAGGTTCTTCATATCCCTCTGATGATTAAAGATGTTGGACATTTTTTCAGGTGCTTCTCAGCCATTTGATATTCCTCAGTTGAGAATTCTTTATTTAGCTCTGTACCCCATTTTTTAATAGGGTTATTTGATTTTCTGGAGTCCAGCTTCTTGAGTTCTTTGTATTAAGGAAACATAATTGTTGCTTCTTGTTATTTATGTTGTTAGAGTTGGTATTCTGTTATTGCAGCTCGCTATCTTCTTTGGGTTTGTTGAAGGATTAATTTCTTGCTTTTTCTGGGGCATAATTTCCCTCCATGTGTTGGAGTTTGCCCTTTAATATCCTTTGAATGGCTGGATTCATGGAAAGATATTCTGTGAATTTGGTTTTGTCATGGAATACCTTGGTTTTTCCATCTACGGTAATTGAGAGTTTTGCTGGGTATAGTAGCCTAGGCTGGCATTTGTGTTCTCTTAGGGTCTATATAACATCTGTCTAGGACCTTCTGGCTTTTATAGTCTCTGGTGAGAAGTCTGGTTTAATTCTAATAGGTCTGCCTGTATATGTTACTTGACTTTTTTCCCTTACTGCTGTTAATATTCGGTCTTTAATTAGTGCATTTGTTCTGATTATTATGTGTTGGGAGGAATTTATTTTCTGGTCCAGTCTATTTGGAGTCCTGCAGGCTTCTTGTATGTTCATGGGCATCACTTTCTTTAGGTTTGGGAAGTTTTCTTCTATAATTTTGTAGAAGCTATTTACTGGCCCTTTAAGTTGAAAATCTTCATTTTCATCTATACCTATAATCCTTAGGTTTGGTCTTTTCATTTTGTCCTGGATTTCCTGGATGTTTTGAGTTAGGATCTGTTGGGAACAAAATAAGGGGGGCCCTGGGGGACTCCATGGAGAAGAAGGGGGGAGAAATATGCCACATCTGGCCAGAGTTCCTGTGCTCTGGGCAGACAGATGAGGGGAGACTGCCAGGTGCTTTCCACATGGCCCCGGGTGGGCATCTAAGCCTCTGACCCCACTCGGGTTGAGAAGGGGGAGACCCTGACTGGGGACCCCCCGAGGCGACACCCTGTCGCCCTGGGGTTATAGGAGAGAGGGATGAGGGAAGAGGTTCCCAACACTGGCGAGAGTTGTGCAGCGGATTTAGATGGAACAGAGACTCTCTATTGTTTAAGAGCTTTATTATAGAAATGCAGAGAGAAAGAGAGAAGAGAGGAGAGAGAGAGAGAGAGAGAGAGAGAGAGAGAGAGAGAGAGAGAGAGAGAAGGCTAGAGAGAAAGAGTTAGAGGGAGAGGAGAGGAGAAGACAAAGAGAGGGGAGAGAGTGAGGAGTGAGAGTGATACAAGAGAGCAAGAAGTAAGAGAGCAAAGTGGGGGCTGAACAGCCCCTTTTATGGTCTTTACTGTTGCTAGGTAACTGGGGAGGAGCTTAGCCTGAAGGTCAGAAGCTTGGGCCATTGTCTACATGACTACTGACCATGCTTCTCTTATGGGGGCTGTGGAAGGTGGTAGCTTAGGCAGGGGCTGGAGTTCCAGGAGCATGAGGGAATGCCTATTGTGTCATGTAGGTGAATTATGACCATCAGGGTTCAGACCTCAGCTCGACTGGAGACCAGCCTGCAATTCCCCAGAAGGATCTTTTTGCATTTTCTTTGCTCAAACTTCTGGAATCTGAGAGATTCTGTAAGACTCTGGAGAGCCTTAACTTACCAGAGATGCCCTGAGTGAACAATGTGGAATCAGGGGTTGATGCAGAAGCCAGAGTAATTTTATTGTTACAGCATGCTGCGTTCACCCTGCACACAAAGGAAAGAGAATGACCCTGAACAGCACATTTGATGAGCTTTTATACAGTTTTCAGAGCCTCAGTCATTAGGCACAATGTGATTGGCAAAACACTGTGACTTTTAAACT
Organism: Mus pahari; assembly: GCF_900095145.1. NCBI lineage: Eukaryota > Metazoa > Chordata > Mammalia > Rodentia > Muridae > Mus > Mus pahari. The sequence continues at coordinate 11,211,854 of NC_034611.1, read as the reverse complement.
AATTGGTCTTTAAGGAATGAGCTGACAAGGACTTCCCTTGTCTGTAGGTGGCCAATGGTTGTGGAATGTGTCTACATGCTCTGGGTCTCTCCCCCCCACCCCACAGCTGGCCAATGGTTGGTTCCCCCCCCCATATCCATCCCCCACTCTTGTGGTCTGAGGAATTTAATTAGTCTTTTCCTTCTGGAAGGATGTGGCCTGGTAGAATTTTCCAAAGTTTCTGAGCTGACCTCTTCAATTCCAAGCAGGAAGAAACAAAGAAAACTGAAATATTAAATGAGTGAGGACCAAAGGTACAAATTAAAATTAGCTATACAAACAATGTTATGATAGGTGATAGATAGGACCAAATCTAATGTATTTCTCTACCCATAATCTGACCATCATGAGTTTTTAATCATATCATTTATCGTTTTATGCTACTTTTAAGTTTGATAAATCTTTTGTGTCAAATTCACATTGTTTACTCGGAAGCAAGTGGTCTCATTACTAAGAACACTGGTAACAGTTACCTCTGTAATGAGAAAGTCTAGGGCTTTACACGTTTGAAGGACTATGTTGGCAAATGAATTATGTCTCTGTTGTTGAGCTTTAAAGGGCTAGATTATGGAGGCTCAAGTAGATTGTAGGAGAAGTTATGAGTACTTTGTTGAAGTTTAAGTATAGTGAAGCTTGTAAATATGAAGAAACTTTTAGAGGTGGAAGAAGCCAAACAGATGGTTTTTAAAAATGGCTTTCAGAAGTGGAGGGTTGACCACATCTGATTCTCTCTTCTGGTGTGTCTGAAGACAGCTACAGTGTACTTACATATAATAAATACATAAATCTTTAAATAAAAAGCACCATTGAATGAGTGAGAACATTTTTTCAAAGAAACAACATGACTAAAATAAAGGCTGTTCCCGAGGAGTCAGAGGCACAGGCAGAAGGATGTAATGAGGAACACATGTCCCCAGAGCCTACTGATCAACTTGAACTCCATCTTGCTGCCATTAGCTTCTCAGCACCTGACATGCAAGCCTACAAGTGCATCAAGAAGGCCATGAAGCAAAAATACATTCAACATGGGGTGAAGGAGTTTCAGAAATGTATTAATGAGGGTGAGAAAAGGATCATGATTTTGGCAGGAGACACATTGCTGTCTGAGGTACACTGCCATCTTCCAGTTATGTGAAAGGACCAGAAGTTGCCCTATGTCTGTGTACCCTCTAAGATAGACTTAGGCACAGCTACAGGTTCCAAGCTTCTCACCTGCTTGATCATGGTTGAAGCCCCAAGAATAGTTCTGAAGAATATCAGAAAGCCTATGACAAGTGCTGGGAGGAGGTGCAGGTCCTGTCAACACCTATCTGAAAGACTTGGGCCTGCGTTGTTTTTATTCTGAACGTTAAAGGAACAAGGTGTCAGATTTCCCCCACAGTTGGATCCTGCTTCTGTTTCATATCCCCCCTCCAAGTGTAAAGACCTCAGAGGCCCAAAGGTTACTCTTTATTGCTAACCTTGGTGGGGTTTTGTTTGTTTTATTTTGTTTTTCTGATAGATGTTGTAGATTTCTTGACTTCTTCATCAGAACTAATCTTGGTAAAGGCGGACATACTGTTTTTCCTTTCTGTGTTTAAGGTAGTATTTGGGGAGTTCTGGTTAGCTCACAGTTTCACTCCATATTCTCTTTCCCCACTTTGTTCTCTGTTGCAAGAAGTAAGTTACCATTGATCATCACTTTTTGGCAACCTAGGGATTCATCCTAAAGGGATCCTGGAGAAATTTGAGTAAGAGAGGGCAGAATAGCTAAACCACTCCTTACCTTGTCGCTCTTCTTTAAGTAGTATCTCAAGCAATAGAAGTACCTCATATGGTTCTCATTACACTTATGAGTGCTTCTCTGTGTGTTCTCTGTGTGGACTGGGCAGCACTACTTCTTATCACATTTTTCAGCATTTTTTTTTGGTTTCTACGTACATGTTCTTCTCACTGTCCTCCATTCCTAGAATTGGGACAATTCCTTATATTCTCTAGCACTCACTCTATCTCATTTGTAAAGTACTACCATTGTTCAAAACATCTAGGGGATCCTTTTGGTAAATGCCATTGTAATGTGCTCTAGACACCCTTAGTTCGTTCACACTGCTACAACAAATTGCCACAGGCTAGATTGTTTATAAAAGATATACTTTTATTTTTCATGATTTGGAGGCTTAAAGGCTATGTCAGGGTGTCAGTTTCTTGTGAGTTTGGGTTTTGTATCTTTTGAGGGCTTGCTTACAAGATGGTGCAGAACCAGAGGAACAGGCCTGATGTAACATTCCCTCTGGTCCTTTAATCCATTTGTGAAGGCAAAATTTGTATATTTTAATCCTTTCCCTCAAAGTGTCTGCCTTTTACTGCCTCTAAAAGAAGAATTAAATTTCACACAAATTTGGAGAGGACTAAATCAAGTCTTTGCACATTTAAAACAGTGATCTGAGTAATTTAGCTTACTACCCAAGTCTAAAAGTGAGCTTTGACCATTTTCATAAACAAGATGACATTTAGAAACACATACTTTCTATACCTACTAGAGTTTCTGAATGAAATTATAGAAGAATATTTTATTATTTTATTTCATTAAGAAATAGAAAAAACTGATGTAGTAAATAGAGCTAATTTCCTCCTTCCCTTCATCTACCCAACCCTCCCTCTGCCTCTATTTTCCTTCCTCCCTTCCAGCTTCCTAAGTTCTCTCTGTCTTTCTTTGGCACTGATAATAATTTAAGATTATAAAAACTCAGTTTTGTCTTCATAGATTAAAAACAAAGTATCTAGTTGATAATCAATACTCTAGAAATGTTGGCTGTCACCATGTTCTATGTTTACTATATTTGAATATCTCTACCTCATTCTAGGAGCTGTCATGTAGAATTAATTCTGTACAAGTCATTTTGTCTTTTCTCCAAATAAATACAAACATGAGATGTTTGACATGGCGAAGTGAGAGACTAATATAATCCAAAACAAAATTTATGCTAGTGTCTTTGACAGAAAAGAAGGAGACCTGGGTTAGTAAGCAAATGTGATGTAAATGGATGTCAGTGTAATGATTTAAGTAGTGGACACCACAAAGTCACACCATGCAACAGATCTCATGCAAGAGGTTTACTGGAGAAGTAGGTATGCAGAGGCTACATGTAAGCAAGGGTAGAAGGGAAAGAAGGTGTGGAGAGGACGCATTGGATTTTTATAAGGGAATACAGTGCATGCACATATGGTAGTATACCCTACTCATGTGACAATGAAAATATGTCACATCTTGCTTGCTGGTGATGAAGTACCCTGCTGTCTTTAGGCTGTTGAAGGTAGGTTTAGGAATGAGTCTGTCCTACAGTCAGGTATGTAGATCTCAAATAAAAACTCGCTGTGATCCTCATGGATGGTATGGCTCCAGTTGAGAAGTGTGGCTATCACCACAGGAGTCATTTGGAAGAACCAGGGGCATCAAATAAAAAGCCCCGTGAAGAATTGTCAGAAAATTACCTTCAGTGCAATTCTCAAACTGAATTATGATGTGAGTAAAGAAATACTGTCCTCACAAACAAATCTCTTTGGCATCAAATCAATGTTTGACATGCAATTTTTTTACTTTCTACAAAAAAGTAATTGAGAACCTGATATTTTACTTGTACTCTGACCAGTAGACACAATCACGTTAAAATATATTCACTGATATCAAATTTAAAAGGTATGTTTTTGTAAATGTCTCTAAATTTTTACCTAAAACCCTTTACTATAAATTCTGCTATTTGAGAAGCTATAACAACCCATGTTTCTATTGTGCATTTCAATTAAATGTGATCTTTCAATTGACTATTAAAGAGCAGTTTTGTTTTTTGGTCAATGAGGATATACTTATGTTTCTGGGAGCAGGATGTGCAGCACAAACTCCTTTAGATATCCCTCCTTCATATTCATCTTTTCCATCATAGTCACCTCCTTCATTGTCACCTCCTTCATAGTCACCCCTCCCTCACAGTCACCCCCCTCTCTCATAGTTATCCCTTCCTCCTCTAGTCACAACCTTCTCTTCTAGAGTGCCTCACCAATCAACATTACAGCAAAATTTCCGCTACTCAGGAAAGAGAGATGGCAAAGCAGATTTAGTTCTTGGCACTCATTGAATTTTAAAAGTACTATGTTGGTTGATGGAGCTGTAGTATGTACAAAATACCTCAAAGTGAAGGTTAACTGGGAGTTCTTATTAGAGCTCTTCTTTTCTTTTTCTCTTGTTTATTACTTTTGACTGATGACAAACTTAAAAATTCTTTTTAAAATATGCCTTTGTTGTATACATTACATATTTAAAGACACTCAGTGGTGATTCAAAAATGCAAAATATCCAGAAAAAATATTTTGCAAAAAATTCAAAGGGAAGCAAAGTTTGACCTGAAATGAACAAGACTTTGTTTTATCCTGGTAGGATTCTAATACTTAGTTACAAAAATAACTTAATATATTGATTACTATACGTACTGAAATGTAAGAATTATGACTAAGTTCTTCAAGTTATATAAAATACACCACATATTTTATTGTTTTTGGAAATTTTTTAAAGTGGTAACTCCTAAAATATAATGATGTGGGAGTTTTGCATATAGGTTATGGACCTACAGCTAAATGTGGGGCTTATGCTGGTAGATTCTTTATAGTATAAAATCAAACAGCAATAATAGGGAGAGAACATTGGTCATAAATGTCTCTTTCATGATGACAGGGACAAAAATACAGAGTGTATTGTGAAAGACACTAAACAGAGCTGCTCCTGGTGGCCTTATCCTGAAATAAAAATTAATAATTAGAGAAATTCAGACTGACAGAAGGAAGGAAATACTTAAACAGCTTTTGTGACTCCTGTCAAACTGAATTTCTGGGGTGGTAGTGGTAATGGTGGTGGTAGTGATGGTGGTGTTGGTGGTGTTGGTGGTGTAGGTACATATGCATGCTTGCATGTATGTGTGTGTGTCTGTGTAACAGCCCAAATGTGTACTACTTAGGTCGGAAGATCTCATGCCTCTTATGACAGAATCACAGGTGGCTGTCTGTGGTGCCTGCTGTGCATGCTGAGAACCAAGCTCAGTTCTCTGGCAGGAAGGTGAGTGTTCTTAATGATGGATTTGTTTCTCCAGCTAAAGTAAAATCTCTTAAAAATTCTTTAACTTCTGCTTGATGCTTTCTTGTAACTAAGGGCTTTTCCACCTGCAAGCAAGTTCATGAAATAACCACCACAAGACTAAATTATTTCATTAGTACATGTTTAGGCTAGAAGCTTTGGCTTGTTCCTGCTAGCTTGCAACTATTCTGTTAATTCCAATTCTGTTTATTCTGTTAATTCCAATTTCCACCATGTTGTTTGCTACCTTTTCTCAATTTTATGTGGCAATCGTCCTCAGAGTTCAGAGTAAATATTTCCTCCTAGGCCTGTCTCTTTCCCAGGATCTCAATCTCTCTAAAAGTTGCCCCACCTTTTAATCCTGCCTCAGCTCACTGGCCAAGAGCATTTTATTGACAAGCGATGCTTCTACTCATAGCACAAAAGATTTTCTCTACATTTCCCCCCTTTTAGTCCAAACAAAAGTCTCCCTTTCTTATAAAAATAAACTATATACAATAATAAAAATTGCAGTCTCCATCTGTGCCTCAGAGCTAAGGCTATCTTACAGAAATCCCACCAGGAGAGAGATGGTCTCCCAGGAGTGCTCTCACTCCTGAGCCCACAGGTGAGACCACCACATTTGTTCCACTAACTATACAAAGAGGGAACCTCCAAAATCTCACAGGGCACAGGAACAGAAGAGCAGCTAGGGATAAGATCTTTTGGGTCTCCATCTGCTCCCTGGAGCTAAGGGTGTTCCACAGTCCTCAATTCCCAAACCCCACCCAGAAATGACCTGGTCTCCGGGGGAGTGCTTAAACACCTAAGTTTACAGACTCACAGGACCACAGGAGGGGTAATCTCTAGTCAGAAATAGCAAGACCAATTTACACCAGAGATAACTAGATGGCAAGAGGCAAGTGCAAAAACCAGAGCATCAGAAACCCAGGCTACTTGGCATCATCAGAATATAGTTATCCTACCACAGGAAGTCCTGGATACCCCAACACACTGGAAAAGAAAAACTAAGATTTAAAATCACATCTCATGATTATGATAGAGGACTTTAAGAGGACATAAATAACTCCCTTAAAGAAATACAGGAGAATACAGGAAAACAAGTAGAAGCCCTTGAAGAGAAAATGCAAAAATCCCTTACAGAATTACAGGAGAACACAATCAAACAGGTGAAGGAAATGAATAAAACCATCCAGGATCTAAATATGGAAATAGAAACAATAAAAAATTGCAAAGGGAAACAACCCCGGAGATAGAAAAGCTAGGAAAGAGATCAGGAGCCATATATGCAAGCAACACCAACAAAATACAAGAGATAGAAGAGAGAATCTCAGGTGGAGAAGATACCATAGAAAACATTGACACAATTAAAGAAAATGCAAAATGTGAAAGGATCCTAACCCCAAACATCCAGAAAATACAGACACAATGAGAAGACCAAACCTAAGGATAATAGGTATAGAAGAGAGCAAAGATTCCTAACTTAAAGGGGCAGTAAATATCTTTAACAAAATTATAGAAGAAAATTTCTCTAACCTAAAGAAAGAGATGCCCATGAACATACAAGAAGTTTACAGAACCCCAAAATAGACTGGACCAGAAAAGAAATTCCTCCAGTCACATGTAAATCAAACCACCAAATATACAAAACAATGACTATTAAAAGCAATAAAGAAAAAAGGTTAAGAGGCAGACCCATCGGAATTACACCCTCAAAGAAACTATAAAAGCCAGAAGATCCTGGGCAGATATCATACAGACCCTAAGAGAACACAAAAACTAGCTTAGGCTACTATACCCAACAAAACTCTCAATTACCATAGATGGAGAAACCAAGATATTCCATGAAAAAAANAATTTACACAATATCTTTCAACAAATCCAGCCTTACGAAGGATAATAGATGGAAAACTCCTTCACAAGGAGGTAAACTACTCCCTAGAAAAAGCAAGAAAGTAATCTTCATTCAACAAACCCAAAAGATGGCCACAGAAACATAAAGTTAGCATCAAGAATAACAGGAAGCAACAATAACTATTCCTTAATATCTCTTAACATCATTGGACTCAATTCCTCAATTAAAAAAAAAAAAAACATTAACTAAGAGACTGGATATATAAACAGGACCCAGCATTTTGCTTCATACAGGAAATGCACCTCAGTGACAAAGACAAAGTAAAAGGTTGGAAATTTTTTTCCAAGCAAATGGTCCCAAGAAACAAGCCAGGTAGCCACTCTAATATTGAATAAAATCAACATTCAACCAAAATGTATCAAAAAAGATAACGAACACTTCATACTCATCAAAGGAAAAAAATCTACCAAGATGAGCTCTCAGTTCTGAACGTGTATGCTCCAAAGGCAAAGGCATCCACATTCAAAAAGGCAACTTTTATAAGCTCAAAGAACATTGTACCCGACTCAATAATAATGCAGGACTTCAACACTCCACTCTTATCAATGGACAAATCATGGAAAAACAGATACAGTGAAACTACCAGAAGTTATGAACCAAATAGATTTGACAGATATCTACAGAACATTCTATCCTAAAACATAAGAATATACCTTTTTCTCAGCACCACATGGTACCTTCTCCAAAACTGATCATATATCAGTCACAAAACAGGTCTCAGCAAATCCAAGAATATTAAAATAATCCCATGCATTCTCAGACTAAGGCTGGTCTTCCATAACAATAAAAACTACAGAATGCCCGCATGCACATGGAAGGTGATCAATACTCTAGTCAATGATAACTTGGTCAAGGAAGAAATAAAGAAAGAAATTAAAGACTTTTTAGAGTTTAATGAAAATGAAGCCACAGCATATGCAAACTTATGGGACACAATGAAAGCAGTGCTAAGAGGAAAACTCATAGCTCTGAGTGCCTCCAAAAAGAAACTGGAGAGAGCATACACTAACAGCATGACAGCACACTTGAAAGCTCTAGAACAAACACCTGAAATATCTAGGACAAAAAGAATCAAATATACCCAAGAGGAGCAGAGGCAGGAAACAAACTCAGGGCTCAAATCAATCAAGTAGAAAGAAAGAGAACTATACAAAGAATCAATAAAATCAAGAGCTGGTTCTTTGAGAAAAACCAACAAGATAGATAAGCTCTTAGCCAGACTAACCAGTGGGTACAGAGAAAGTATTCAAATTGATAAAATCAGAAATGAAAAGGGAGACATAACAACGGAAACCAAGAAAATCCAAAAAAACAAAAAAACAAAAAAACAACAACCCATCAGATCCTACTTAAAAAACCTATATTTAATAAATTTAAAAATCTGGTTGAAATGGACAATTATCTAGACATATACCAAATACCAAAGTTAAATCAGGTTCAGGTAAACCATCTAAAATGTCCCATAATTCCTAAAGAAATAGAAGCAGCCTTTAATAATCTTCCAGTCAAAAAAAGGCCCAGGACTAGATGGGTTTAGTCCAGAATTCTATCAGATCTTCAAAGAAGAACTAATACTAATTCTCTTCAAAGTGTTCTCCAAAATAGAATCAGAAGGAACACCACCCAATCCATTCTATGAAGCCACAATTACTCTGATACATAAACCACACAAAGACCCTACAAAGAAAGAGAACTTCAGACGAATTTCTCTTATGAATATTGATGCAAAAATAATCAATAAAATTCTCACAAACTGAATCCAAGAGCACATCAAAATGATCATCCATCATGATCAAGTAGGCTTCATTCCAGGGATGCAGGGATAATTCAATATATGGAAATCCATCAACATAATCAAGTATATAAACAAACTCAAAGTAAAACCCCACATGATCATCTCATTAAATGCTGAGAAACATTTGACAAAATTCAAACCCCTTCATGATAAAAGTCTTGGAAAGATCAGGAATTCAAGGCCCATACCTAACCATAGAAAAATCAATATACAGCAAACCAGTGGTCAACATCAAACTAAATGGTGAGAAACTTGAAGCAATCTCACTAAAATCAAGGACTAGACAAGGGTGTCCACTCTCTCTCTCTCTCTACCTATTCAATTTAGTATTCAAAGTCTTAGTCAGAGCAATTAGACAACAAAAGGAGGTCAAAGGGATACAAATTGGAAAGGAAGGAGGAAGCCAAATTATCACTATTTGCAGATGATATGGTAGTATATATAAGTGATTCCAAAACTTCCACCAGAGAATCCTATAGCTGATAAATAACTTTCGCAAAGTGGCTGGATATAAAATTATCACAAAGAAATCAGTAGCCTTCCTTTACTCAAAGGATAAATTGGCTGAGAAAGAAATTGGGAAATGATACATACCCTTCACAATAGCTACAAACAATATAACATATCTTAGTGTTACTCTAACCAAGCAAGTGAAAGATCTGTATGAGAATTTCAAGTCTCTGAAGAAAGAAATTGAAGAAGGTCTCAGAAGATGGAAAGATCACCTGTGTTTCCTGAGTGTCAGGATTAACATAGTAAAAATGGTCATCTAGCCAAAAGCAATTACAGATTCAATGAAATACCCAGCAACATTTCAAGTCAATTCTTCCTAGAGTTAGAAAGAACATTTTGCCAATTCATCTGGAATAATGAAAAACCCAGGATAATGAAAACTACTCTCAACAATAAATTAACTTCTATGGTAATCACCAATCCTTATCTCAATATGTATTACAGAACAATAGTGATAAAAACTGCATGGTATTGGTACAAAGACAGGCAGGTAGATCAATGGAACAAAATTGAAGACATAGAAATGAACCTACACACCTATGGTCACTTGATCTTTGACAAAAGAACGAAAACCATCCAATGGAAAAAAAGACAGCATTTTCAATAAATGGTGCTCACTCAAGTGGCAGTTGGGATGTAGAGCTCAAGTTGATCAAGTTTTATCTCCTTGTATGAAGCTCAAGTCCAAGTGGATCAAAGACCTCTGCATAATATCAGATACACTGAAACTAATAGATGATAAAGTGGGGAAGAGCCCTGAACACATGGGCACAGGGGAAACTTTCCTGAAGAGAATACCAATGGCTTATGCTCTAAGATTAACAATAGACAAATGAGACCTCATAAAATTGCAAAGCTTCTGTAAGGCAAAGAACATTTTCAATAGGAAAAAACCAGCAACTAACAGATTGGGAACATCTCTATCAATCCTACATCTGATAGAGGGCCAATATCCAATATATATAAAGAACTCAAAAAGTTAAACTTCAGAGAACCAAATAACTCTCTTTAAAAATGGGGTACAGAGCTAAACAAAGAATTCTCAACTGAGGAATACCAAATGGCTGAGAAACACCTAGAGAAATGCTCTCCATCCTTAGTCATCAGGGAAATGTAAATCAAAACAACCCTGAGATTCCACCTCAGTCAGAATGGCTAAGATAAAAAATTTAGGTGTCAGCAAATGCTGGCAAGGGTGTGGAGAGAGAGGAACACTCCTTCATTTTTGGATTTATTGCAAGCTGGTACAACTGCTGTGCAAATTTCTGACCTTGTGGGAATGGGCGTTGCCTTGTTGGAAAAAGTGTGTTCCTATGTAGGTGGGCTTTGAGGTACTATGCTTAACCTCCATGCAGCATGGAAGAAACTTTCCTCCTGGGTGCCTGCAGAAGGCAGTTTCCTCCTCTCTTTCTTTGGGTCAAAATGTAGAACTCTTGATTGTTCTAATACCATGTCTGTCTGGATGCTGCTATGTTTCTCAACAAAATGATAATGGACTGAACCTCTAAAATTGTAAGCTAGCCCTTATTAAATATTTTCCTTGTCTCTTCTCAGCAACAAAAACCCTAACTAAGACAGACCCAAATTGAGACATCTTCCTCTCTCTAGTGCACTCTTTTACCTAATTCTGGAACTGTGCCATGCATGGGAGATGCTGCAGCTCAGTATGAGAGACTGAAGGGCAGTTCTGGCAATCTGAGTTGGCTCATAGGCCCTGGTCAAGTATCCAATAGCCAGTCACCAGCTTTGCTGTACAATAGGTGCTCTAAAGACTGCAGTAGGCCTCTCTGCAGGGATACAGTTGTTGTTTGACTGAAAATGGAAATGGAAAAGAAGCAGTGTGATTGACTTCCAACTTCCAAATTTGGACATAATCCCAGGTCTATTCTTCAGCTTTAAGAGTACAGAAATATATTACCACTTCACTGCTGGTGTTTTCCTCATAATCATGATACTCATCACTAAGATTGCCTTTATTGATTATAATGAGATTGAATTGTAGTATAGACGGTCTTGTTTTCTGGGAATTATCAGTGTTATATGCCTGTAAGACAAGATCCAGGAGATATGAAATATAATGAAAAGCTTGCTCAATGAGGCAAGCTTTACAACATCCACAGCATTTCTCTTTTGCAACATGTTTATTGAAATGTTACTCTCATGAAATTAAAACCAGCCATTTAATGCATCAAATACAATGATTTTAGTGTATTTTTTGAGTTGTGCAGCCAAATTATATGCCTTTATTGTACTTTCCTCACTCCTGAGAGAGATGATCTTCACTTTCTGGGTCTAGTCAGCAGTCTATGTGATCTGTGTAACTAGATTTCCTATACTAGATGCTTCATACTCCTGGAATCATGTAGTATAGGATGTTTTGTATTGACTTCCTTTATTTATTGTAGTGTATTCAAGGCTTGTCCAGACACTATTGTATATTAGGTATTAAGACCTCTATTTTTGAATGATTAGTATTGCAGTGAGTACATATAAAAGTTATATTTCTACTCATTCACCTACATAAATTCTAGTTGCTTCTATTTTCTATGAATGATATTTTTATTAGTAGACATATATTTATATTTGTAGTACTAGGGACCAAATGAAGGACCTAGCTCTTACCAAGCAGACAAATGCTCTAGTACTGGGATACATGACCCACATGTCACATATGTGGAAGTGGAATATATGGATAAAGTGTTAACTCTGTGGTTACTATTTTGCAACTCCCAAACTCTTGTTCAAAGAGAGATGATTATGCTACATTCATACCAATAATTCCAACTTCTTTGCATTTTCTATAACATTTGCATATTTTCAATTACACTTGTTGTATATGAAGGGGTATCTCATCATATCTTTGACTTGAATTTCCTTATTGATTAATGGATTTGAACTTCTTTCCATGTATGTCTTGCTCATTGATCTGCCTTTTGAGGGGCACATCTGTGAAGTAGAAATTTCGAGTTTCTTTGGAGACTCTGTTGTGTCATGTGATTTTTTGTTTGTTTGTTTTTTGTTTTGAATACTGTTGAAGCAGAAACATGAGAGGATGTTTTACTGAAAACAGACATGTGATGTTTTTCTGGACGCTGCCTGGAGAAAGAGCATGTGAGGATTTGTTAGAGTGGGTGCTTGAGAAAGCATGTGATGTTTGGAAAGGATATAGATATACTACAACTGATAGTCAACAACACTGTGGTTGTGTAGCATTGGTTCACCTTGCCACTCTTTGCTGGTCTTTGCTGAGCTTTGTTGACACTGGTCTTCACTGACAACATTGTGGCATTGGTTTGCCTTGCCTTCTTCACCGATCAACATTTATAGAGAGTTAGTAGAGAACAACTCACCAAAGAACTTCTCATGATATTCTGGCAGTTTATTGTCACTTCTGCAGACTCAGGCTGATTGGCAGAGCCTCACAGTTTTTTTCTAAATTAACTGCCATTACTGATTTGTTAATGGTATTTGTGAATGGATTGAACTATCACTGCTGATTTCTGTGTACTGAGCTGCTGCTATCTTGACCACAAAGATTGGAATTTCCCCAAAGAACTATTTCTAAACAAGCCACATCCTCTTTCGCCCTATTAACCTTTCATTTCCAATAATTCTGGTGGGTGGGGGCCTAGAAGGGAGATTAAAGCATTGAAGTAACCTTATTACACAAGGTTTTCAAAAATATAAGCTTACAGATATGCCTATTTTAGATCCTATGACAGCTTATTATTGGACTTAAAACTATTGTTACTGAATTGTTAAGGACCCCTTACAGATTTTAGCTAGGTCTCTCAACACACATATCTTACACATTCTTTCTACACTCCAGGCAGTTTTCTTTCCCTTTATCTCTGTCTAACAGTTAGCAGTAGTGTTTTTAATTCCAATGAAGTCTACTTATCCAGCTACCATTTATCCTGTGTTTTGGTGTCAGATAAAGTTGGTACTTAATAAAGCTCTTGCAGCTTTATTCATATCAAAGATGATTTTGAAGACTGGTATTTTTTGGTATCAAAGCTGTATGTCCATTTTGAGTTAGTCATTTAAAACCCAGAGTTTGAAAAAAAATATCTATGATAGAAGAACAGGTTAAATAATACAATAAAAAATAAAGACATAAAGCTAAACTAGAAATTTCAGGAATGCCTTAATCCCTAGGCTTAATCCTAGGCTGAACTGGAATTTCTACATTGCGTTCTTCTATAGTCCATTGAACTCTTTCTTTTGTTCCAGTATCATACTTCATTGGTTACTATAGCTTTGAATTAAAATTTGCAACTAGGAGGTATGAATTTTCCGAAGTAATTCTTTCAGATATTTTTATTCTTAGACCATTGCATTTTATATAATTTTTGTATTACTTTGTTAATTTTTTTACAGTAACAAAGAATTATGGTTTTGAGGTTGCAACTTTCCTGATTCTGGAGATTGCTTTACTGCTATTATGAATCTCAAGTCTTCTGACCCATGATTATGGAAACTTTTATTGAAAATATATTTTTCACACAATATATTCTGAATATGGTTCTCCCCTACAAGTCCTACCAGATGCTTCCCACCCATGCAAATCCACCGTCTTTCTTTCTGTCATTATAAAACATACAGATGTAGTAGTAGTAGTAGTCGTAGTAGTAGTAGTAGTAGTAGGAAGAAGAAGAAGAAGAAGAAGAAGAAGAAGAAGAAGAAGAAGAAGAAGAAGAAGAAGAAGAAGATATCATCAAGCAAACAGAAAAAAAGGAGACAAACAAAAAATACAAGAAACATATAGATGCAAAGACACACACAACTCATGCATACTCACAGAAATTTCATAAAAACACAAAACTGAAAACCATAATATATAAACAGAAGACCTGTAAGGCAAAATAAAATGGCTAGATAAAACACTATGAAACGAAATCCTCCAAAAAATCCCACTGAGTACAGTTTGTGTTGGGCATCTATTGCTGGTTTGGGGGCCTGAACTTAAGAAAGGCTTGTATACCCAGTGAGACTCTATTAGAAAAAAGTAATTTTCCCTTTGTGAATAGGAATCAGTTGGAGATAGGTTTTGGGTTAGGTATGGGGGCATTTGGCCACTTTCCCTCCATGCACTTTTGGAGAGCTTTTGGGGACACTTCGAGGAATTTGGCAAGAATTTGTCATTGGGCTAGCACAAGAAAGTAGGCTCAAGGTACATAGAGCTAAGGAATATGTTCTTTGTGTCTTGATAAATCTTGTTAAGACCCCCTGAGTACAGTAATCATGGGACCTTTGTTTATACTTTGTTTGTTCATTAACTACTCTGCTTATGCCTTGTTTGTTCCTTGTCTACTTTGTTTATGCCCTATGACTAACCACATTCCTTGTATGTACCTTGAGTGTTATAAAAGCAGACTGGAAAAACATAAACCTGCTTCAGCTTCAGAACTGTCTGGAGTCATGTCATAGTGTTGTTCAATTGTCTTTTTCTTTTCAATCCTCCCTCCCTCCCTTGAGACACTGTTGACTGACTGAGCTGGCTTAGTCAGATGGTACCTCAATGTCAGAGCTCAAGTACAAGGAACTGGTATAGTGAAACACATCACTGGAAAAGGAAACGAGGGCAAAGCAAAACTTGGGCCAGTGGTGAAAAAGCCCTATAAGAATGGGACAAGGTAATAACAGAATGCTTTTTGTGTACATATGCTTAGAGATATACTAACACCTAGAGGAGCAAAGATAATTCTCATGGATACTTTTAGTCTTTGGACTCTGATTAAAGATAGTTTAGACCCCCTATATGAGAGAGAGAATGGGTTTCAGAAAACCAATCTTACCCCCTGTCCAGGAATGCTTTGGCAAAAGAGAAGGATAATGAAAGTTAGCTAGTACCAAGCTCCCCTAGGGACAAACAGAGGTCAGGAGACAGGGACAGGAGGAGGTCAGGAGACATGCAGCTTTCTCTTTCATCCCTGCTGGGGAAATGCCTAGTTCTGGTTCTAGCTCCCTTACATAGGATGTCTGGATCCCGTTGGTAGTATATCTTCCCTCTCTGCCTATTGTCGGCCCTTGGTCTACTAGTTTGTCCATGTCTCTCCATTTATGTCCGTGGTTTCATTTCATCGCTTGATTGTTGCTGTCTTTCATATTCAAAAGTAAAAATGGTTAAAACTTTATCTGCTGGTCATTTTCTCCCTGATTTAACTCATTTGAAGAAAAAAAAAAGCAATCTGAATTGGCACAACCAAAACTGATAAACTGCCATTGGAGCTCTGCACCTATAGGTAGGAGCCTAGCATTGCTGGAGAAGCCCTGCCAGGGGCTGATTGTCTGTACAAGCTGCTCTTAAAGGGATCAGAATCTCTTAAATGGGTCAGCAGCCCCTCAGGTTTACTGGACTGGAAGCTGATGGCTGTTTCTCCTTGAAAAATCTCCGTGACTGTGTTTATTGGGTTCAGCAGGTAGGTTCCTCCCTTGAAATTACAACTAGAAAAAGTAAGAAATTTTCGTATGTTTAGTATAAATATGTAAGATCTATGTAGCACTTTATGTTTGTTTCTGACTGTTATGCATGTCTTGGTTATAGATTATTGGTTTATAATTATTGGGTATGGTTAAAACTTTGTAACATTGGTAACATAAAGTTGGCTTAAAACTGGTAACTCAAGATAGGAGTCATTCTGGTCAACAACACAGGGCATGAGCCAACGGAGGGAAACATGTTTCTAAAGATATCTCTAAAATGGGACAATATTTTGTTTTTGTTTTTTGTTTTTGTTTTTGTTTTTGTTTTTGTTTTTTGAGACAGGGTTTCTCTCTGTAGCCCTGGCTGTCCTGGAACTCACTCTGTAGACCAGGCTGGCTTCGAAATCAGAAGTCTGCCTGCTTCTGCCTCCCAAGTGCTGGGATTAAAGGCGTGCGCCACTATGCCTGGCCTGGGACAATATTTTATGTAACTTTTGTCCTAGAAACCAGACTTATTAAAGATAAGATTTAAAACAATGAGGTATTAAAATGGCATCAACATGTATTCATATACAAGAACTGGCAGTCAAAATTTGTAACATGAAAGTAATAAACCTGGTATTGATTTTAGAGATACTGGACTGTTTAAATTTAAAAATTGTTTTTTGCTTTTCAAAATTATGGTTATGCTCTGATATTGCAAAAGAAACATTAAAAAATATAGTTAAATATAAATAAAGCTAGTGGGAACATTGGCAGTTTACAATTCAATCACAAGAGCATGAGGAAATATTTATTCCAAATAGCAATTAAATTGGTTATTTCAGAATACTAATATTTGGTCTATTGTATGCACAAACTTTTAAGACAAAATTGATAATCATTATTCAAAGGAGAAGTTGTTACAATTTGTCTCTAGGCATGATTTTGTATTTTCTATAAATTTGCACATACAATTCATAGAGAATGTACTTATTGTATTTACAAACAGCTCATCTAATGGGAAGGCAGCAAATGTAATTGGATAATATGTTTATTCTTTTGAGTTTCACCCAGCTTCATCATAAATAATTGAATTATGTGCTGAAGCTGCTGTTTTTGAAATGTTGAAAAATCAAGCTTTTAATTTGTATACTGATAGTCAATATATAGCTCATAGTTTTCAATTGCTTGAAACTGTACCTTTTTTAGATACTGCTAACTCACAAATTTTGCAATTATTTGTACAAATACAACTTAATTTACTGTTCCTTACTTTATAGGACATTTTAAGAGCTTATACTGGATTGCCCGGACCCCTTAGTGAAGGCAATGCCACAGCAGACTTGTTTACCAGGCAGATCATAGGCCTTACACAGGAACAGTTGGCCAAACAGTCCCATTCTTTACATCATCAAAATAGTAATAGTTTGAGACAACAATTTGATATGTCAAATTATAACGATGTGTCCACAATCTCCTCAGTTTTTTCCTGTACCACATAATGGTATCAATCCTTGAGGAATCATGCCTAATCAATTATGGTAAATGGATGTTACTCATATATTTCTGATTTTAGACAATTAAAATGTGTACATGTGACTATTGATACCTTCTCAGGCTTTCTTATTGCAACTGCTTTAACAGGAGAAGCAACTAAAAATATATTTACTCATTGCTTACATTGTTTCTCTATGCTGGGTGTTCCAAATCAGATTAAAACAGATAATGAAACTGGCTATTTGCAGTTAAGCACTTGACAATTTAATATTACCCATATTACTGGGATTCCATATAACTCTCCTCAGTTTTGTATATTTTTTATTAAACTGAAAATTGTCCTTTCAATTTCTGTAAAGAATTGCATTAAAGTTTGATAGGGATTACATTGATTCTGTAGATTGATTGGGTATGATGATCATTTTTCACTGTCTAAGCCATGCTAACCCATGAATATGGGAGATCTTTTCATCCTCTGGTACTGTCTTCAATTTCTTTGTTTAACATCTGAATTATTTTTATTGTGCACATCTTTCACCTGCTTGATTATGGTTACCCAAAGTCTTTTATGGGTTTTTTGACACTATTTGGAAAAGGGATTGGAGCAGTAAAATGACTACTAATGATTTCATTCTCAGTTTCTTTGTCATTTTTGGGTGCTGATGATTTATTCTATATTTGTCTAAAAGTGTGTTTTTCAACTGTAGAAGTTTCTGGGATTTTGAAAGATTATTTATGCATATGAATATACATATGCATACAATATTCATTATGCATACCAATATTCAAATGAAGATACTTTGACTTCTAATTTTCTAATTTGTACTCTTGTCACTCTATTGATTACTTCAGTTATCTTATTTCTCTAGCTAAAATTTTAAATACTATATTAAATAGATATGGACAGAGTAGACAAGCATATTTTGTTCCTGATTTTACTGAAATTTCTTTATGTTTCTCTCTATTTAGCTGTTGATAAGCTGCAAATTTCTTTTATTATGTTGAAAAATATCCTTCCTATACTAATATCTTTGGAACATTTATCATGAAGAGACATTTGATTTTATCAAAGTCTTTTTATGTATCTAATGATATAATCGTGTTTTTGTCTTTTAGTCTGTTGGTGGACTACCTTTTTGAATGATCCCAGCATCTTTAGGATGAAGACTTCATAATCATGCAGATGATCTTTTTGATGTGTTCTTAGATTTATTTTTCATGTATTTTATTAAAAATGTTTACATTTGTGTTTATAAGGGAAATTGCTCTATAATTTACTTTCTTTGTTGTGTCCTTAAGTGGTTTGGGTATTAGGGTAACTATGGCCTCATTAAAAAAATGGCAATGGTCTTTCTATTTATATTTTGTGAAATAATTTGAGGAGTGTTTACATGAACTCTTCTTTGAAAGACTGGTAGAGTCTACATTAAAATAATCTGGGCCAGATAATATTCTTCTGGTTTCCATCTGCACCTGGGAGCTGACCCTGTGCCTTCCCTCTGCACCCCAATCCCACCCAGACAAAATTTGTTACCCAGGAGTGTTGACACACCAAAGCTCACAGGCTCAGAGGAAGGACAAGCTCCAATCAAAGACAGAAAGGCTAGCTAACACCAGAGATAATCAGATGGTGAGAGTCAAGCACAAGAACATAAGCAACAGAAAGCACTGCTACTTGACATCAGCAGAATCCTGTTCTCCCACCACAGCAAGCCCTGGATACCCCAACACACCGTAAAAGCAAGATTCTGATAATAAAAAAACCCCACATCCCATGATGATGATAGAGGACTTTAAGAAAAATATAAATAACTCCCTTAAAGAAATAAAGGAGAATACAAGTAAACAGGTAGAAGTCCTTAAAAAGGAAGCAAAGCATATAAACCCCTTAAAGGAATATAGGAAAACACAACCAAACAGACAAAGGAGTTGAACAAAACCATCCAAGATCTAAAAATGGAAATAAAAATCAATGAAAAATCATGAAGGGAAACAATCCTGGAGATTGAAAACCTAGGAAAGCGATCAGGAGACATATATGTAAGCATCACCAACAATACAAGAGATTGAAGAGAGAATCTCAGAGGCAGAAAATACCATAGAAAACATTGACACAACAGTCAAAGAAAATGCAAAATGCAAAAAGTTTCTAACCTAAAACATCCAGGAAATCCAGGACACAATGAAAAGACCAAATCTAAGGATAATTGGTATGAAAGAGAGCAAAATTTCCCAATTCAAAGGGCCAGTAAACATGTTCAACATAATTATAGAAGAAAACTTCCCTAACCTAAAGAAAGAGATGTCCATAAACATAAAAGAAACCTACAGAATGACAAATACATTGGACCAGAAAAGAAATTCCTCCCATCACATAATAATCAAAACACCAAATGCATAGAACAAAGAAAAGCCAATTTCCCTTTTGAATATCGATGGAAAAATACTCAATAAAATTCTTGCAAACTGAGTTCAACAATACATGAAAACAATCATTCATCATGATCAAGTAGGCTTCATTCCAGGGATGCAGGGATGATTCAATATATGGAAATCCATCAACATAATCCACTCTATAAACAAACTCAAAGAAAAAACTCACATGATCATTTCATTAGATGCTGAGAAACATTTGACAAAATTCAACACCCCTTCATGAAAAAAGTCTTGGAAAGATCAGGAATTCAAGGCCCATACCTAACTGTGAGGCATTGGGCTATGCACAGACAGGCTGGTCTCCAGTTGAGCTGAGGTCTGAACTCCTGTGGTGATAATTCACCTAAATGACATAGTAGGCATTCCCTCATGCTCCTGGAACTCTGGCTCCTGCCTAATTTACAGCCCCCCACAGCCCCCACAAGAGAAGCATGGTCAGTAGTCACATAGGCAATGGCNCAAGCTTCTGACCTTCAGGCTAAACTCCTCNCCAGTTACCTAGCAACAGTAAAGACCATAAAAAGGGCTGTTCAGCCCCACTTTGCTCTCTTACCTCTTACTTGTCTCTCTCTTACCTCTTACCCTTACTCTCACCCT
This sequence comes from Mus pahari, assembly GCF_900095145.1. Classification (NCBI taxonomy): domain Eukaryota; kingdom Metazoa; phylum Chordata; class Mammalia; order Rodentia; family Muridae; genus Mus; species Mus pahari. The sequence goes on along the minus strand of NC_034611.1, from coordinate 11,191,553 downwards.
CTCCTCTCCCCTCTCTTTGTCTTCTCTCATCTCTCTTCTCTCTTCTCTCTTCTCTCTTCGTCTTCTCCTCTCCTCTCCTCTCCTCTCCTCTCCTCTCCTCTCTCTCTCTCTCTCTCTCTCTCTCTCTCTCTCTCTCTCTCTCTCTCCTTTCTCCCTGCATTTCTATAATATAGCTCTAAAACCATAGATTATCTCTGCTCATCAAGGCCTACTGCACTTGAAGGATGGGACAGGGTTTCTCCTAATGATCCATTTGTAATCTCCCATTAGAAGGCCTTCCTGTGCTCGATCCAAGATCTGCTGCACTCACTCTCATCAGTGTTGGGAGCCTCTTCCCTCATCCCTCTCTCCTATAACCCTGGTAGCTTTAGCAAAGTAGCTCCAGGGTCCCCAGGTAGGGCTGCCCCTTGGCCACCCCGTAAAGAGTGGATCAGAGGCTTAAATGCCCACCCAGGACTGAGTAGAAAGTGTATGGCAGCCTCCCACCCCTGACAGACCAGAGAACAGGTAACACTCTGGTGGGATGTGGATCTTTCCTCACGCTTCCTCCCTAGGGCCCCTTTTTAGTTCCTAATACCTAACCATAGTAAAATCAATATACAGCAAACCAGTGGTCAACATCAAACTAAATGGTGAGAAACTTGAAGCAATTTCACTAAAATCAAGGACTTGACAAGGGTGTCTACTCTCTCTTTCTACCTATTCAGTATAGTACTCGAAGTTCTAGTCAGAGCAATTAGACAACAAAAGGAGGCCAAAGGGATACAAATTGGAATGGAAGAAGCCAAATTATAACTATTTGCAGATGATATGGTAGTATATATATATGACCCCAAAATTTCCACCAGAGAAATTCTACAGCTGCTAAACAACTTTACCAAAGTGGTTGGATATAAAATTAACTCAAAGAAATCAGTAGCCTTCCTTTACTCAAAGGATAAATTAGCTCAGAAAGAAATTGAGGAAACAATACCCTTCACAAAAATCACAAATAATATAAAATATTTTGGTGTGACTCTAACCTCTAACCAATCAAGTGAAAAATCTGTATGAGAAGAACTTCAAGTCTCTGAAGAAAAAAATTGAATAAGACCTCAGAAGTTAAAAAGAACCTCCGTCATCATGGATCAACAGGATTAACGTAGTAAAAATGGCCATTTTACCAAAAGCAATCTACAGATTCAATGCAATCCCCATCAAAATTCCAACTGAATTTTTCACAGAGGTAGAAAGAGTGATTCTCAAATCCATCTGGAACAACATAAAACCCTGGATATCAAAAGCTATTCTCAATAATAGCAGAATTTCAGGTGGAATCAGAATCCTTGACCTCAAGCTATACTACAGAGTAATAGTGATACAAACTACAATGGTATTGGTATACTAGCAGACAGGTAGATCAATGGAATAGAATTGAAGACCCAGAATTAAAACCACACACCATGATCACCTGATTCTGATAAAGAATTCAAAACCATCCAGTGGAGAAAAGACAGCATATTCAACAAATGGTGCTCACTCAAGTGGCAGTTAGCATTTAAAAGAACTCAAATTGATCCATTCTTATCTCCTTGTACAAAGCTCAAGTCCAAGTGGATCAAAAACCTCCCCATAAAACCAGATACGCTAAATCTAATACAAGAGAAATTGGGGAAGAGCCTTAAACACATTGGCACGGGGGAAAATTCCTGAACAGAATGCCAATGGCTTATGCTCTAAGATCAACAATAGACAAATAGAACCTCATAAAATTGCAAAGCTTCTGCAAGTCAAAGGACACTGTTAACTGGACAAAACAGCAGCCAACCAACAGATTGGGAAAATATCGTTACCAATCCTATGTCTATAACATACATACATATATGTATATATATTCAAGAAATTAGACTCTATAGAGCCAAATAATACTATTAAAAATGGTGTACAGAGCTTAATAAAAAAAATCTCAGCTGAGGGATGTCAATAGGCTGGGAAGCACCTACAGAAACGTTCAACATCCTTAGTCATCAGGAAAATGCAAATCAAAATGACCCTGAGATTCCACCTCACACCAGTTAGAGGCTAAGATGAAAAACTCAGGTGTCATCAGATGCTGGTAAGGATGTGGAGAAAAAGGAACACTCCTCCACTGCAAGCTGGTACAACCACTCTGGAAATCAGTCTGGAATTTCCTCAGAAAATTGAACATAGTACTACTTGAGGACCCAGTCCTAGGCATATACCCAAAAGATGTTCCAACATATAACAAAGCTCCACTACATTAATAGCATCCTTTTTCATAATAGCCAGAAGCTGAAAACAACACAGATGTCCCTCAACAGAGGAATGGGTACACAAAATGTGGTACATTTACCCAATGGACTACTATTCAGCTTTGAAAAACAATGACTTAATGAAATTCTTAGGCAATTTTTACAGAGCTAGAAAATATTATCCTGAGTAAGGTAACCCAGTCACAGTAGAACAAACTTGGTATGTACTCACTGAGAAGTGGATGTTAGGAAAAAAGCTCAGAATACTCATGATACAACTCACAGACCATATGAAGCTCAAGAAGAAGGAAAACCAAAGTGTGGATACTTCAGTCCTACTTAGAAGGGGCAACAAAACAAACATGGGAGGTACAGGGTGGGAGGGTCTTGGGAGAAAGACAAGAGGGGAGAAGGAAAAGGGGGCAGGATTTGGTGGACAGGGGAGAAATACAGAGGATCAGGAAATTGAACAGAGGTGTGTAGCAGTGGGGGATGGCAAACCGTGGGTAGCTACTAAAAAGTCCCAGATGCCAGGAAAGCAAGAACCTCCATGGATGGTGATGACACTAGCTGAAATACCCACCAAAGGGGATAGAGAACTGTAGAGGCCATATCCAGAGGTTAGGCATGGCCCCAGTTGAAGGTTGGGACCACCCTCCTATCTCAAATATATTAACCAAGAATTGTTCCTGTCTAAAGGAAATGCGGGACAAAGTGGAGCAGAGACTAAAGGAAAGATCATCCAGAGACTGCCCCACCTAGGGACCCATCCTCTTTGCAGCCATCAAACCAAGACACTATTGATGATGCCAAGAAGCACTTGGTAACAGGAGTCTGGTATGACTGTCCCCTAAGAGGCTTTGCCAGTGCCTGAACAATACAGATATGGATGCTCACAAGCAATCATCAGACTGAGCACGGCAACCCCAACCAAGGAATTAGGGGAAGGACTGATGGAGCTGAAGGGGTTTGTAACTCCACAGGAAGAACAACAATGTCAACTAATGAGACCCTCCAGACCTCCGAGGGACTAAAAGACCAACCAAAGAGTACACATGGAGGGACACAGGGCTCCAGCTGCTTATGTAGCAGAGGGTTGTCTTACCTGGAATCAATCGGACGGGAGGTCCTTGGTCCTGTGGAGGCTTCATTTCCCAGAGAGCTAGGGTGGTGAGGAGGGAGTGGGTGTATGTGTGGGGAAGTTCCCTCATTAAAGCGGTGAGGAAGGAGGATAGGAGAGAGGGTTTTTGGAGGGGAAACAGGGAAGGGGGATAACATTTGAAATGTCAATTAATTAAAAAAATACAATAAAAAATAATCTGGGCCTAGAGATTTTATTTTAGGTGGTAGGTGAGAGATTTTAATCGCTGCTTTTATTTCACTAGGGATTATAGGTTTGTTTAGATTGCTTATATGATCTTGATTTAACTTTGGTAAGTGGAACCTATTAAGAAAATTATCCATTTCTTTTATATTTCCAATTTGGTTCCAAACTGTTTTTACATATGTCCTAATGATTCTCTGTATTTCCTCAGAATCTGCTATTATGTCCCCTTTTCATTTCTGATTTTGTTAATTTGTGTCTTCTCTTTCTTTTACATAAATAGGCTAAGGCTTTATCAATCTTACTGTTTTCTCAGGAACAAACTCTTTCGACTCTTTGTAATTTTTTTTCTTTTTTGTCTACTTTTTGACTGCAGTCCTTGAGTTTTATTATTTCCCACTGTATACTCCTTTGGGGTGTAATATTTTTGGTGGCGTTGTTTTTGTGTTCTAGAGATTTCAGGTGTGCTGTTAATTAGCTAGTCTGAGATCGCTCCCATCTTTTATGTAGGTACTTAGTGATATGAACTTGCCTTTTAGAACTGCTTTCATTGTATCCACTAATTTTGGGAGTGTGGTGTTATTTCATTAAATTCTAAAAAGTCTTTTATTTCTTTTATAATTTCTGTCTTGACCCAACTTTCAGTTGTGAGTTGTTGAATCTCCATGAGCCTGTAAGCTGTCTGTTGCTTTTGTTGTTGAAATACAGCTTTAATCTGTGGTAGTCAGATAAGATATAGGATCCTCTTTCAATTTTCTTGCATCTGTTGATACTTGCTTTGTGTCAAAGTATGTGGTCACTTTGAGAAACTTCCATGAGGTTCTGAGGAGAAGGTACATTCTTTTATTCTTTGGGTGAAATGTTTTGTAAATACAATTTAGGTCCCTTTGCTTTATAATGTCAGTTAGCTCCAACACTTTTCTGTTTAGTTTTTCTCTGGATGATCTGCCTGGTTGGTGGGAATGGGGTAATGAAGTCTCTCACTATCTGTTTGTGAGAATCAGTGTGTGAATTAAGCTGCAATAGTATTTCTTTTGTATGCCTTTGTGTTTAGTGAATAGAACAACAATATCCTCCTGATGAGTTTTTCCATTTATGAGTACATAGTGTCCCCCCCCCATCTCATCTGATTCTGATTAGTTTAAATTGTATTTTTATTTTGTCAGATGTTAAAATGGCTATAGCAACTTGCTTCTTGGGTTCATTTGCTTAGAATATCTTTTCCATCCTTTTATCCTAAGGTGATGTCTAGTGTCTAATGTTGGTGCTAAGATGTACTTCTTGGATGCAGCAGAAGTATCAACCCTATTTTGGAATCCAATTTGTTAGGATTGGGACCATTTATATTTTGGATTATGAATGAGTAGCATTTATTGATTAGCATTGTATTGTTGCTGTAGTGTGGGATTTCTTTTGATTGTTGTTATTGTCTGATATTATTTATTCCTTGTATTTTCTTAGTTGTGGTTAACCTCTTCAGGTTAAATTTTTTCTGATGCCCTTTGTAGAAAATTTTCTGGAATTGTAGATAGTTTTTGCTTAAGTTTGGTTTTATCACAGAATATTTTGCTTTCTCCATGTATTGTGATTCAAAGTTTTGCTGCTTATAGTAGTTTGGGCTGGTGTTTGGGCTTTTTTTTTTTTTTTTTTGAGTTTGTAGAACATCTGTGCAGGTCCTTCTTGCTTTTAGAATCTCCATTGCAAAGCCCAATGTTGTTTTAGTATGCCTGCTTTATATATGTTATTTGGTCATTTTCCTTGTAGCTTTTAATATTCTTTCTTTGTTCTGTATATTTAGTGCTTTGATTATAACGTGTTGTAGAGAATTCATTTTCTGGTCCAGTCTATTTGATGTTCTTTATGCTTCTTGTCCCTGGACAGGCACCCCCTTGTTTAGGTTAGTGAAATTATCTTATATAATTTTGTTGAAAATATTTTTCTACCTTTTCCTTGTTTTCTTCTTGTTTCTTTATTCCTATCATTTTATATTTGGTGTTTACATAGTCTCCCAGATTTCACGGTTGTTCTGTGCCTGTATACTCTCCACCGCCAAATTTAAATTTTTCTTTGACTGAGGCATATATTTCTACTATCTCATCTTCAATGCCTGTATTTGAATTTCTTATACTTTGTTGGTGAGTTGTACCTTTGTGTTTATTGTTTGACTTCTTAATTACTTCATTTTGATTTTTTCCTCAGCTTTTGTTTTCTTTAGTGATGCTCTATCTACTTTCATGTCTTGAGCTCCTTTCATCATTTTATTCTACTGTGTGATTGTATTTTCACTGATGGATTTATTAATATTCTCTCTGAGGTCCTGGAATATATTTATAATAGCTATTTTTAGGTTCTTGCCTTATGATTTTCTTCTATTGTATTTCTGGGGCCTATTGTAGTACAGTTGCTGGATCCTGTGGGAGGCATATTGTCTTGTACAATTTGGTGTGTGACCAATTATCTTGGCATCTGCATTTGAGGTAATAGTAATTTTAAATATCTGATCTTTGTTGGGTGAGTATTCCATTCCTTAGTTTCTGTTGCCCTCTCCTGATATTAGGAATATATGGTGGCTGTGGGTTGCCTGGTATGTAGTCCTTCTGAATCTGTACCAGGTATACCACTGATGTCATGGTTAAAGAAATGGAAATGGGTTAGAGGGAGAAGGGAGACTGATAGTGTCTGCAAGAAGGAGAAAAGCTGGCTCTCCAGGAGGTTTGGTGGAGTCCTTAGCGAGTGGAGTCAGAGAGGGAGGACAGATACCTGCAAGTGATTTAGGTGTAGCATTGAGACTGGGGGATATAAAATGGATAATTGAAAGTATACTGAACATTATTTACTGAATTTTCAGGCAGGCATGGTTAGTATGTTCCTAAGTATAGAATGCCTTTAGGCATTCTGAAAGAAAGAAAGAGAAAGGAAGGAAGGAAGGAAGAAAGGAAGCAAGCAAGGAAGGAAGGAAGGAAGGAAGGAAGGAAGGAAGGAAGGAAGGAAGGAGAGAGCTATAGACAGAGACAGAGAGACAGAGAGAGACAGAGAGAGACATACACAGAGAGAGACAGTAACCAAAAAGAATTCTGTGTTAAGGAGGAATTCTGTGTCCCCCAAATGGTTCTAGAGAATTTTCGGGGAATTAAAGGTTGAGAGGAATTACAGGCAATTGTAAGGATTGAGGTGGGGATGAAACTGGGGCATTGGAAATAGAGGACAGGAAGGAGAGGGAATATTGCCTACCTTGAGTGTGGAATATTCTTATTGCTCAGTATTCTTTACTTTTGTATAGTAGTACTTAAGAATTTTCAATGATTTTATAATATATATGGCCCTTTCTCTTTCTGCTTTTGTATTCTTTCTTTGTTCTGCACGTCTTGTGTTTTGATTATTATATGTTATGGAGAATTCCTTTTCTGGTCCTACCTGTTTCATGTTCTGTATGTTTCTTTCACCTTAATAGGCATTTTCTTTTTAAGTTAGGAAATATTTTCTTCTGTGATTTATTGAAAATATTTATTCTGCCGTTGACATGGCTATTTTCTTCTTTCTTTGTTCTAGTACTCTCTCTATTCGTGTGTGTGTGTGTGTGTGTGTGTGTGTTTAGACAGGGTTTCTCTACATAGTTCTGTATTTCCTGGAACTCAGTGTGTAGAACATTCTATCATGCAAATTACAGAGATCCACCTGCCTCTGCCTCCAGATTGCTGGCATTAAAATAATTTTCTACTGTGTCTGATAGTATTTTTTTTGATGTTATTTATCATAATTGGAATTATTTTCTTAATTTCACTATTAGAATACCTGTTGATTAATTTGTTTTTAAGATATTGATTGCATATCCTACAATTATACTGAACCCATCTATTGTTTCCAATAATTTTTGGTTAAATTCATAAAATATTCTATATGCAACATGTCATCCACAAATATAGATAGTATATTTTTTATTTCTAGTCTTGGAGCTTATATTTAACTCTCTTCATCATCACTCTGACTAAAACAGGTGTGAATAGCCAGCAATAAAATGATGTCATATATTCATGGAACAAAACCGATAGAAAACACAGCAAGAACAGCACAGTTGCTTATTGTAAAGAGCTTAGTTTCTCTTCTACATTGCATGATAAGTGAATGGAAAACTAATATGCATATGGGACACTGAAATATCACAAACAGTGATGTGTATCAGTTACTAATCCGCATCTTTGAATGGGAGAAAATATCTTCTTTACAGAAGCTCATGAAACATTTATATCGACCTCTTATTAAGTGTTAAACAATGTTTCAAGATATAAAAAAAAACATAACAAAACAAAACATAGAAAGAAAGGAAAGAAAAAGGAGAAGAAAAGTTCAGACAACATTTTTGTCACGACACCACAAAAATAGATGTATATTAAACATCAAAATGCAGAGAGTCTAATCTTTACAAACATTTAAAAACACCTAATTGATACAACTCTTCAATTAAACATGAAATATAAAACCAAATCAGAGACTTTCTTGAAAGTATTATAAAATAAATGTATTTAAGAACCTGTAGGAAAAATAAAACCAGAGCTCAGTGAAAATGCATGGCCTTAAATTTATCAAACAGAAAATAAATGAATTATCCTAAAAATGGAAAAGTTGGAATCATAATAAAAAGAGTAGAAGTAAAGAATTAGCAAAGTAGCCAGGCGTGGTGGCACACGCCTTTAATCCCAGCACTCGGGAGGCAGAGACAGGCAGATTTCTGAGTTCAAGGCCAGCCTGGTCTATAGAGTGAGTTCCAGGATGGCCAGGGCTATACAGAGAAACCCTGTCTTGACCCCCCCCCCTCAAAAAAAAATTAGCAAAGTTAGTAGCCAAAATTATGAAAGCCAGAGAGAGAGAGAGAGAGAGAGAGAGAGAGAGAGAGAGAGAGAGAGAGAGACTGACTAGATATAAACCTGCTTCCATGAAACAAATGAAAACACTACAGGACAAAAAGAGAGGTAAATGAACACATTCTTGACTGTCCAGTTTTTGTATTACAAACTGTCCTGCCACAACTGATTCAGCTGCTAAGAGTATCTCACAGAATATAGAAGTAAGCAAAAATGTACAGAAGTTCGTGAAACATTAAACAGCTTTCAGAGGGTGGATTGTAGGAAAATACAAAAAGGAAGTCAGTTGGGCCAGAGTGGTGTACACCTTTAATCCCATCACTTCAGAAGTAGAGACAGGAAGATCTCTGGGATGTTGAGGCCAGTCTGGTCTACAGAGGTTTAGAACATTGAGGGCTACAAAGAGAAACATTGTCCCCCAAAATGAAACAAAACAAACAAAACAAAAAGAAGTCAAACATTAGTTTGAGTCTATTATATTGACTTAATTTACAATTTATTTAATTAAGGTTTTATAAACAATTTTATTCATGTTGGTTTTTAGCAGTAATTCAAAGGATGACCCATAATTTAATAAGTGATTCTAATATACTACATTATCTATTTTTAATCAAATCAGCCTACCTTTTTTATTTTTGTCTAAAAGACAAACACACATGCACACACACACACACACACACACACACACAGAGATGTAAGTAATAGCCAATTGTAATCCTCCTGTTTTATATTCTCGAGGCTGGAACTATGTAAGTATACCCAGAGGCCACATTTCTACTTCTGACAGGCTAGTTACACAAAAAGGAACATTCTGAAAAAGTTAACTAATTTTAAAGTGAATTGAAACATCGTGTCTTACTGCAGAATCTCTTCAGTAGGGGAAGGTACATGTACAACTTATGCTACAGAATAATGGATATTTTCATGAATAAAATATAGGGAATATTTAGATTGTTTGCATCAAGAGCACAGATGGATAGGTAGATAGATATATATAGAGAGATAGAGAGATGGATAAATAGACTTATGAGAAATTGACTATTACTTACATATGAGAAGGTAAAGACAAAAGGATAGAAAGCTGAACTTTTCAGTTTTTGTAAAGAGTCAATTAGTGGTTCATGAGAATGTGTTACCAAGATAACATTTCTTTTTACTGCAATAAAAAGAATGAGCCTTTGACTATTCTGAGCATTTTCTTAGTTTACAATCCAAGATTGATAAATGGAACCACACTTAGAATTTAGGTGTCACTTTCACACATGTTACACAATCCTGTTCATGTCTATCATGTTCTCAAAATTAACATACCCAGTAGTCACATGTTCAACACTTCCCTTCTAAATAACTGTGGATTTGGTTGTCCATTCCTTACCTTGCTTAGTAACTAAATGCACTCCTTTTACAGTGGAGCTTTACCTTAATACAACTTCAGAAAATGGCTTCCATTTATCTCTGTCTTATAAATATCGCTAAGTCTTGCTCAAGGAAGACTAGGGGCCTAGCCCAGTCTCATGTTACTGGACACATGACATTATCCTCAGACTTTAGTTTTACTCCTACCTCCTACGACCACCCTATTTTCATTTGAAGGAAACATTTTATGCAACCTGGAAAGGTGAAAAGGTCACTGGAGTTTAGACTTTAAATATTGTTTCTATTCCTATTTCTTCCACTTATTAAATGGTCATGGTTTTGTATCTTAACTTCTTATAATCTACTTTTATAAAAATAGAAATATGACTTTTTAGCATGAAGTACAGGAAGATATTACAACTAAATGAGTTATTATAGAAAGTGCTTCGATAAAATCAAAGACTCTCAGAAACTGGTGATATTACCTTGGCCTCAGGAGGTGATTTAATATGCCAGATAGATTTAAAACAAAAGATATCTTCGAAGTAAAGCTGGGTTTGGTTTTTTTGTTTTGTTTTGTTTTGTTTTGTTATGTTATGTTATGTTTTGTTTTGTGTGTGTGTGAATTATTGAAAGCACTTATGTCAGTTCTCTGTTTAATTTATCTCTTTGCTAAAAGTATTATTCTATAGCACCTATTCCCTATGCTGTTCACATGTTCTTCTTTGAACATTTGTTAAACCAGGGTAAGAAAAACAAGAATATTGACAGTGTCTTTTGCCTTCCAGAAGCTTCTTAATTTTGTGAGGTCCCATTTGTTAATTCTTGATTTTACAGCACAAGCCATTGCTGTTCTGTTTAGAAATTTTTTCCCTGTACCCCACTTTCTCCTCTATCAATTTCAGTGTCTCTGGTTTTATGCGGAGGTCTTTGATC
>NC_034611.1:11153152-11179476 GCF_900095145.1 Mus pahari | reverse complement strand
CTTTTGGGATAGCATTTGAAATGTAAATAAAGAAAATATCAAATTAAAAAAAAAGACTGTAAAAAAAAAACAGGAATAAAACCTACAGAGTTTGCTTGCATCACTCAACAAACTCTTGTTATCTCCTATTTCTTCCTTCCCTCCCTCCCTCCCTCCCTCCCTCCTTTCCTTCCTCCTTCCCTCCCTCCTTCCTTCCCTTCCTCCTTCCCTTCCTCCCTTCCTCCCTTCCTCCCTCCCTCCTTCCCTTCTACTCTCTCTTCTTCTCCCTTTGTGTTTCTTTTTGCTGGTAGAGTATCATTTTAATGGCGCATGCTATGAAATGCTAGAAATAGGAAGAGATCTTTTTCTCATAAGACTAGAGTCCATCAGGATGGTCTCACAGATCATGCCAGAAACTGTGGTTCCTTCACTCAGCAAGGTTATCCTTCTAGACTTTTGGTTGTAACTGAATAGTTATGAAATCTGTCACAGAATAATCAACGTTTTGGTCAAGCACTTCCTTCAGATTAGTGTTACTGAAGTTGACATGATACCCTATGTTCTGTTAAGCTCAGAGAATTTATTGCTCTTTGGAAATGTGCAGTGCACTGTAGGACCTGAAGGAACCCTTTGGCTTCTTTTCTTCTGGTTTACTATCCCTTGATTTTCATCTTTGATCAGAATTTTTTGGAAAGATTCATTTATTTATTTATTATATGTAAGTACACTGTAGCTGTCTTCAGATCTTGTTACAGATGGTTATGAGCCACCATGTGGTTGCTGGGATTTGAACTCCAGACCTTCGGACCTTCGGAAGAGCAGTCAGGTGCTCTTACCCACTGAGCCATCTCACCAGCCCTGATCAGAATTTTGGTTTATTATCTATATAACAAAAGAAAAAGGAGACATTAATAAGTTGAAAACTTAATATAACTACTGTCTCAGTGTAATGTTATTTCCCAGACATGTACCAATAATCTATAAATACCATTTCCCATCCAATCCACTGCTCATTTTTTCATTGTGAGGTGTAATATTATTCATCGCTATTCATAAGTCATTTAGTCTGTATATCCTTTGTAGATGTTATTGTAGACATAAGTAATCAGCATTAATATGAGCATTTACTAAGTTAAAATATTGTTCAGTCTTTTCACACAAGATCGTAGTGATAATTAGTTTAAGAGGATCCACAAAACTGACCATGACTATACCAAGGACTGGGTTACCAGTTGTTCTAGTCTTGGTAGAAAGACTGGCCATATGATGTGTGATAGCTTCCCTCGGCAGAGTGCACAGTGTGCACCATTGACTTTGCTGAGATTCTCATATCAACAGAAAGCTGAATGGGAAAATCTGTCACTCATCAGTTGCTTGAATATCCTCTTAGAGTCCTTCCCAGACTCTCCTGAGTGATTCAAGGTCAGGGCAGAAATGTGTCATTATGAGACTGAAGAGAGGGGGTTGGGAAGATGGCTCATCAGTGAATAAGCATTGGCAGTTCTTCCAGAGGACCCAGACTCAATGGTCAGCACCCACAAGGCAGATAAGAACTGTCTGTTGCTCCAGTTCCAGAGGAGTCCTTTCACACGCATAAGTGCATCAATACACTTGAGAGAGAGAGAGCGTCAAAGAGAGAGAGAGAGAGAGAGAGAGAGAGAGAGAGAGAGAGAGAGAGAGAGAGAAGGGACAACATTGTGACTTGAGTCTGTGCATATCTCTTTAAAATGACTTTTCCAATTATATTCTCAGAAGCCAAAAAATTGAAGTGCTTCCATCTATATCCAAATTAATTGCATCATGTAGAGCAAGCCCAGTTTGAGGCAAACAGAGAAATTGCTGTTTTGTGCCCAGTCTGAATCCTGAAGCCCCAATATACAACCAGAAAATCTGAGACCTTCTCTAGTAGAGCAAGGACATCCTTCACCTCATGGACTTTAACATGCACCTTGACTCAGCTTGCCCTGAGGGCTCCTTCAACTGATAACTTAAAAGTCACATTCAAAATTTCATTGTGTCTTATTATCTGTTCATTCCTGCTTCAATGGTCAGAATGAACATCTAATAAAAATTCTAAATAATTCTGGGTACCCACTGACTTCCTTCTTGTCAAAAATGTTATTTACTTTTTCTTTCCTATTGACTAGTTCATCTTCCTTGAAGTCTCTCTGGGTTTCTCTCTTCTCCAATCCCTTCCATTCCTTATCAGTCTTCTCTGTTATATCACTCTCAATGCAGCATCTTATTTGTCTTATCAGTCCCATTTAAGGCCACTCCTGCCTTAGATGCTCTTATTCTCAGACCTGGATTCAAACATCCTCCGTGTTGACTACATTCCACCTCCTTCACCCATATCACATACACAGTAGAGTATCTCACTGATGCCTCAATCAGAGCTGTCTAGAAATCAGCCAGTATGTTCTAACCAAAGCTCTCTGCTATTTCCTCGAATTTTCTTTCTGGTTACCCAAACATCATCCTAAAGTAATTCTAGGCTCTCCATCCTTCCTAACTTCCAAATTCATTCAAACTACAGCTCCTGCCAATTTAATTCCCTAAATGGTTCTCAAAATTACCATCTCCTCCTCATCTTCCTAGCAATTGCATTGCTTTAATAAGGAGTCATCCCTCTTGTAGGCCATTAGTTGAGAGATTTGCCATCTTCCTCTGCCCAAGCAGTGCACCACCATCTATTCTCCCCCAAGCAGCCTGCTCTCTTCTGCCCTGTGCTGCCCTGGTGCTACTGTGCTCCCTCACAATGGCAGCATAAAGCTGTGTGAGTCAGCATGCTTCACACTCCTTCAGGCTTGCACACCTTTGCTGTGTGCCACTGTGCCCTTTCCTCTTGGTAAATTCTCTCGCATTTCAATCCCTACCTTTGCTACATGTTAAACATATCATGAAAAAAATCCTGCTAATTTTGATCCAATTCTGCCCATAGGTACTGTTCTAGTTTGCTTTTTGTTGATGTGATAAAGACCATGACAAAAAGTAAGATGGAGAGGAAAGGATTTATTTGACATTCCAAATCACTGTCTATTTCGTTGTGCCTCTTACATTAAAGATCAAAAATAGTTGGCCAGCTACAGGATCTACCAATTTTCCTTAGTTTCTTTTTTTTAACCATTATACTCAGATAGATTGGCTACAAAACCAAAAACATGTCCTTCGTCTGCCAGTCTCTCGCATGTACTGTTCCCTGCCTATTATGGCCTATTTCCCCTTTCACCATCAAGTGACTTCAGTGTAACTTCTTCCAGAAGGATGCCCCTTAATTTTTTTACTGCCTACAATTCTTGGCATTTGGTCTCCCCTTTCTTCCACATACATGAGCAGTGGTAGTGTAGCATCTTAGATGATGCTGTCATTACCAAGACAAGGGATTTGCACATTAATGATGATATTTTACTGTACGATGTAAGCAAGGTATCACCAAACAAGAAGCCATTTTATAAATTTTAGACAAAGGCTGCATTGGCTATCAGTTACCCTATTTTACCCTTGATCTCAACCCTATCAAAGTTAGCATAATTGCTATTAATTATTCCTAAACTCTATCATTTTGATTTGATCTCTCATGCCTGAATGTACACTGCAGTTTAGAGAGGTTGCTTTTGTTTAGCTTCCTGTTGCATTCTGAGGGCCTGCCCTTTCTTCTACCACTTGGGGACACTCAGCAGCAGGTGCTAAATGATGCAAACTGGTCCTGCTTGCACCCTGGTGTAGTGTAGTGAGCTTTAGTAGATGCAGCTGGGGCTTAATTCTGATCCTTCAGTTCTGCACCCATAGCAGGTTTATGTGTCCTTAGAGTTGGGAGAAATCAAATTATGTATAGCTAGCTACAGGTTCTCTGGTCTTTCTGGAAGGAATGACAAAGCTGCCCACCATCTAAGGCACTATATAGAGTTAACGTTTTATCTTTATAAAAGGACTTTCATTGTATTTTTCCATGACATTTGCAATGAGTACAGTAGCAAGTAAAAGCAAAGTATTAATGAATTATTTGCTTACTTATTTTAATACTTTATGTGTATGGGCGCTTTGCCTGGATAGATGTCTGTGAAACAAGTATGTGTCTGGTGTCCACAGAGGATCCCATGGAACTGGAGATTCAGATGGCTATGAGCCACCATGTGATGCTGAGGACATGTTCTCTTGCAGAGCATCCAGTACTCTTAACTGCTGAATTATCTTTCCAGATTTAGTTTTAGGAATTATAATTAATATGTGCTTTATAACAGTATGTAGTAGTGCACAACAAATTGGTTGTTTACTTTCTTTATGGTTTACCTAATATTATGATAAAAATCCCATACTCCTGAGAGCTTGAATCCACAGAAACAGTCACACTTAAGCTCATCAGAGCCAGCAGGTCTCCTGGCAGTAGGAGACACCTAAGGCATCTCAAGTCCTCTCTATCTTGAATTCACATTATTTCCACTATTAATATGATTTAAACGAGGATGAGAAATATAGTGTGAAAATGAAATAATTCACTTTTATTATCTTTAGTGTTTTTTCTAAATTCCAATAACTAACTCAACTTGGAAAAGTTTCCTACTAGTGGTACAGTTTGGCATAACCTTTTACATTTGCCACCTGAGGTATTTAGAGTATATCCCAAGGATGTCCTTTTTATCCTCACCTTATATCCTATCATCTCCATTGATGAGTTTTACAGTCATAGACCCTACTAATCAGAGCTTGAAAGAACCTTTCTTTAACTTTTTCTATGGAATGCATACAGACATTTTGTCAACATTTCCTAAGTAACACAATACAACTATTTATACACCATTTACTCTTATTAAGTTTTTTGATGAACCTAGAGATGGCTTGAAGTAAAATGGCACTATACACTGGCTACCTGCGAATACTACAGCACTTATATGAATAATTTGGGAATCTATGGAGCTTGTTATCTGTGTGATTTTTGTAACCAATTTCCCCCAGAGAGTCTGAGGAAAGGTGTGTGTGTGTGTGTGTGTGTGTGTGTGTGTGTGTGTGTGTGTGTGTGTAAGTCTAAAATTTTGAATTTTTCAAATTGCATCAATATGTAGAAGCATTCATCTTTAAAACTTCATGTATATCTTGTTTTTTTAAAAAAAGTGTCTTTCCTCTTTTCTGTCTTCATCAAATACTTCTCCCCAAAATTTGGGATGTGGGAAGAGGGCTCTGTATTTGTCTTCTCGAATGGATAATTCTCTTCAACAAGCATATGAAAAACCCACAGTTGCATTGTATTTGAACGCTGATTGTGCATTATCAGTTGTGTGATCGATCTAAATTTAAGTAAAGAAAACAGGCAATGGGTAAATAAGAACAAAAAGAGATGAGATAATACAGACTTGCTTCAAAGGTGTGTAGCCAAAAGTCAGTTATGCTTTTAATGCATAAAATGGTAGATAAGTAAATACCAAATAGATAAGAAAGATGGGTAATTCAGTATTGCCTAATATTGTCTTTGGAAAACTATTTTTAACTTCTCAATTTCAATATTGCTCAGTTTTTTTTTTTTTTTTTTTGTTTGTTTGGGTTTTTTTTTGTTTTTTTTTGTCATTTCCAGCAAAACATGTATTGGTGAACCACTTTGCTGGCAACATGTCAGACCTTTGGTAAGAAGTGATTCTCAAGACATGAAGGAAAGATTCTGCCATATTCTTGATGAACAGGGAACCTTAGATTCACTGTGCTTCATTGGAGGCTAATGTTTGCAGAACACTGCCTGTGTTATTCATGTTTCTACTGTTGCGATGAACACCATGACCAGAAGCAGCTAAAGAGGAAAGGGTTTATGTCAGCTTACAAATCGCACATAATACTCCATGCCTGAGGGAAGTCAGAGCAGGAACTCAAGGCAGGAACTGAAGCAGAGGCCATGGAAGAGTACTCTTTATTGGAATGCTCCTCACATTTTGCTCAGTTTGTTTTCCTATGGACTCCAGAACTTCCTATCCAGAAGTTCACAGCCCCCAGTCTACTAGACCAGATCAATCATTAATCAAGAAAATGCGCCCCAGCCTTGCCTACACACCATTTTTTTCTCTCTCAACCATTACATCCCAACTGCAGTTTCTCCTCTCTCTACTCCTCCCAGTCCTTTCCTGCCACGCCCCTTCTCCTGATCCTGTCTTCCTCTTTCCCTTCAGAAAATGGCAGGCCTTCCAGGGATATCAACCAAGCATGGTATAGAAAGTAACCGTAAAGCTAGGCACATGACCTAATATCAAGGCTGGATGAGGTAGCCCAGTAGGAGAAAAAGGGCTCCCAAAGCAGACCAAAGAGTCAAAGATAGCCATGTTCCCTCTGTTAGGAGTCCTTCAAAATCATCAAGATATACAGCCATAACATATGTGCAGAGGTCCGACCTAAGACCCATACAGGCTCCCAGATTATTACTTCAGTCTCTGTGGGCCTCTATGAGCCCAGTTAGTTGATCCAGTAAGCTTCGTACTTATGGTGTTCTTGACTACTCTGGCTCCTACTATCCTTACTCCTCTTCCCATAGGTTCCCTAAGCTCTGCCTAAAATTTGGATGAAGCCTCTCTGATGATGATTACGTTAGGCTCCTGTCTACCACTATAGCAGAATATCACTAGGAATTGTTTCTTTCACCTTTTTTTTTTTTTGTCAGTTATGTTTTGCTCTATCCTGTGTCTCTGACCTATCCAGCCTCTAGTTCCTGGCCCTCCAGGGAGTGTCAAGTGTGGACTCCCTCGTGTGGCATGGGTCTCAAGATGGGCTAGTCATCTGTTGGCTACTCCCACAATTTCTACATGACCTTCACCATACCCCATCTTGTATGCAGGACAAACTGTATGTTTTGGGCTGAGTTGGTGCTCAGACCCTCCATTGGAAGTCTTATCTGGTTACAGAAGATAGCTGGTTTAGGCTTTGTATTCCTCATTACTCATAGTCCTCACGAGCGTCAACCTAGTAGATTTCAGGGAGTTTCCATTGCATTAAGTTTATACATTGCCCCAAAATGTCTCCCAATTCCAGTCATCTTTTCAGAACTTTCTCACTCCATTCCTCCCTTCACCATATCTGATCCCTTCTGTTCCCTTCCCACCTTTACCCAGTCCACCCTCAAAATCTATTTTCTCTTCCCAAGAAGATCTGTGCATTCCTCCTTATGGCCTCCTTATTATCTAGCCTCCTTGGATGTGTGGATTGTAGTATGATTATCCTTTATGGCTAATATCCAATAATAAATACATACATACCATGTTGTTCCTTCTGGGTCCCTACAGGCCATTTATAAGGAAGCACTTTCTGAGTTGAGATGCTTTCTCCCAAGATATGACTAGGTTTGTGTCATATTGACAAAAACGAACCAGTACTCTTCGCAATGAAAGTTTGCAAGACTTGAAAATGATCCTCAGAGCTTGGAGTTGAAAACACTGTTGCCAAAGGAGAATGTTCCTCTTGCTTTATATGCAGCAGGGTAAAGAAAATTGTAAATCTGTAACCTGTGCATGCAGATGGCCAAATCTCCTTCAGTTAGTAAGCAGCAAAAATTCAAGAAGCCCCCCCCCCATCATCATCGCATGGATAGACTTGAGTCGGCCACTAAAATGTCCACCAGTGGACACGATGTACATTATGGGAAACAGTGGTGATCTGGTTTATCTAAGTCCTTGGAAGCCCTGGGAAAATTCGAGTGTCTCACCCTTGGGGGTTTTCCAGTTCTACAGCACTTCTTTTTCTTTTGGAATACTTCTCAGGGATCCAGCTTTGGATCTCCAAGAGCATCCTTTCTCTTAGGGCCTCTTTTTACCCAACAGATTCTGACAGGGACACTTAGACTGTCAATGTTTTACACATAGCGGAGACTGTTTCTCACAAAGGTTTGAATTATCTGCATTAGGTAGAGGCAAGAACTTCATGGCTGAGGTTAACATAAATAACTACTCTCCTGCTGCAACAGCGGAGCCTAGGAAAGTAGAAACTGTTCAGTAATAGCAGGCAATAATATTAGTACCTGTAAGTACAGTGTTCTTGCAGCTTGACATTCTAGACAGAGAAAAAAAGGGTGACAAGATGCACAGTAACTTTCTATTCATAGATCTTAACCCACTAATTCTATATGACCTGTTTGATTCTGACAAGGTTATTTTGCCATTTTATTTGTATCCTTCAATAAATAAAATTCAGTGCTACCACGACTTGCTTCCTTGCTTAAAGAGACTAGTCCTGCAAACTCTGAAGATACGAAATTCCAAACACACTGAATGATCCCATGCACTCTTGTCACTGTACAGGGGCACTCTTTCTGTTACTGGACCATAGCTAAGCATCAGACCGCCCCGCCAGGAAGCTGCAGGGAGAGAAGCTGAAAGCAGCTTGGGCAGTTGGAGTTAGTGAGCCTTGGCAGAGCTGCAGACTGGCCTGGGTCAGCTCTGAGGAGGCGGGACTTGGAGAGGAGGGGATGGGCGGGGATAGGCTGAGATGGGGAGCAGGGCGGGGGCAATCAGCCCCGCAGCTCTCAGCTTGCCTGTCCCCGGAGCACCTAGGCTGATCCCAACAGGCAGAGCTTCTTCCAGTCTTGGAAGACACAAATTGAGCATCAGGGACGTGGACCCATCAGGGTTGAACAGCTACTCGGGATCTCAAGTGGTGACTTGGAAAGCTGACGGTGACTTGGGAAGGGAGGTCGCCAATCCGCGATCCGGAGGTGAGCTTGGGGCTTTCGAGGCACAGTGGGGCAATTGCTGTGTTTAGTGCAGCGGGATGGCTAGTGCTTCTTGTGGTCGCATGCACAGACAGGCAGGGTAGGGGCAGCCACAGGAGTGGACAGCACAACGCCTGAGGGTGAAGCAATCTCAGGGCTGCAAAAAGGTGCAAATACTCTCAGTTTAATAGCTGCGGTAGAGGTAGGGGTAGGGGGTGGGAAGGGGATTTCCTTCCTTGGGATGGGCGGCCAGACCGAGTCCAGGGGTTGCGGGCTCCTGCGCCTCCAGCCCTGCCTGCAAAGTTTGTCTCTCTGGGTTCAATTTGTTCTCTGCTCCTGCAGCCCCGCAAGTGCCACCGCTCCTCGCTTTCCAGCTGCAGCACTCACCATGGAGTCCCCCATTCAGATCTTCCGAGGAGAGCCAGGCCCTACCTGCTCTCCCAGTGCTTGCCTACTCCCCAACAGCAGCTCTTGGTTCCCCAACTGGGCGGAATCGGACAGCAATGGCAGTGTGGGCTCAGAGGACCAGCAGCTGGAGTCCGCGCACATCTCTCCAGCCATCCCTGTTATCATCACCGCTGTCTACTCTGTGGTGTTTGTGGTGGGCTTAGTAGGCAATTCTCTGGTCATGTTTGTCATCATCCGGTGAGTTCAGGGACAGGTCACAGTGATGGTGGTGGTGGTGGTGGTGGTGGGTTGAGGGTAGGCAATGTGTGTGTGTGTGTGTGTGTGTGTGTGCCAGACAGCTAAATGCAGGGTCTCTTCTGTGCAAGGTTCCTGAGAGATTCTCCAAGGTGACATCTTAAAAGAATTTCCTGGGAGAGTGTTTTGTCAGGAATTGTGGGTTTCACGCAGGGCTAATCCAAGGTACCTTTAGGATTTAAGAGCTACCTGCACACATCAAAAGGGAGGCTACAAACCTCGGCTAAGATAACACTCAAGAAAATGCCAGGGTTCTGATCACAAGGTCATTTCCTGGTAAAGAAATTAGAATGTCTATGTAAGCCTTTGCTTGTTTACCTGCTCTGGATTGAATCACTTTATTGCCTTGTCTAATATTTCTTTAAATAAATTCTGGGCCCACCAAACGCTTGGGAGATAATTCAGAATTTTTGTGTGACTCGTTAGACTGGTGGTGCAGCTCATGAAACGAAAACCAACTAGGCTATTTAGTGTTATAGGCTAGTGTTAGTGAATATCCACTAGCATGACTTTGAAGTGCCCAGGATTAAGCCCAATAAGTATGCTTAGCAAGCAATCAAACTAGACAGTGTGGCTGTCTCAGAAGGCATGTGGTAACCCGACTGGAAATTCTGCAATAACATTGCTCCTTCCATGTCAAATCTTTCAACCCCTCCTCAAAGTCCCCATAATCTCTGCACTAGATGTTCTGTCCTTGTCTTTCAAAGTCTCATAGGTATCAATTTAGCATCTTTTTATATATTGCAAACCATTGCAGAAGAGCATAAAGAAGGTTGGGGCTGCTGCAACTTTATGCTGGGCTTTAAATGAAGCACTATGGTCTCACCTTTCTGCATCCTGTCTTGGAACGAATATGAACATTTCCTTTTACTCAAGCATTGCAAAAGCAGCCTCGGAAGTTAAAAGCCTATCGTTCTCTCTCCACGTATTTTGTACATGTTTGAGAATGTCTTAAAAGAGAGTTAGTTTCATGGTAGCTGCTCATGTGGATTAGCTAAGATTATTTTCTTTCAGTGGAGTACGTGATCCCATTGAAGTATGCAGTCTGCACAGCCATTTCAGGGCACAAACTAAAATCGATAGAAATATGAAGAGATTGGCAAAAGGAGGGAGGTGGATAGGATATCAACTAGCTGGGTGGTGGTATAATAGGCTTGTAATCCCAGTTAGTTGGGAGATGGAAGCAGAAGAAATGTAAGCTCAAGGCTCGTTTGGACAACTTAGTGAAAGCAACATAAATTTCAAAATAAAAGCTAAAAGCACAGAGCTGGAGGAAATGCCTCAGTGTTTGAACACTTCTTGAGCACACATGGGGCTCCAGCATCATAGAAAAGAAAAACAAAAAAATGTGCTCTTTATATTTGAACCGATCACAGACAAAGCCTTCGCAGTTGGTTCTCTGCTCCCTTGACTTTACGTACTTTCCTGGCATCTATCTCAGAGCTAGTTTCAGGAGTTTGTTTCTTACTGGGAGGAAGAATTTCTCTTCATTAGCTATTACACTAAATTCGGAGAGGCAATATCTTTCTGAGAACTGTGCAGGTGGCACCTCCTCCACCCCAGCTTGACTTCTGCATGCAGGCCTTCAAGGGTTGCCCCCAGAGGCTCCATACTCAGCTACAAATCTAAAATTCTGTGGCTATAAGACTGCTGTCATTCTAAGATGGATTAGATTTCAGTGGGGGGAATTAGTACAGACTTAGAACTGTATCAAGACCTGTGAAGATAACAGTTACTTGTTCCTCACCTTCTATTTAAAGACTCTTCTGGCTTATGTTTTAGAGAAAGAAAACTTACATTAGAAAGATAGATGATGGTGGTCATTGTTTTTGAAACAATCTGGCTAAATTTCCCAAGCTGGCCTCAAACGCGCAATCCTCTTACTTCAGCCTACCATGTAGTAGGATTACAGACCTGTGCTACCACATCTCATTAAAATAAGGAATTTAGGAAGCGGGTTAATGCTGCAAAGCACATGTGGGCAACTGTTTGTTTGTCTGATTAACACTTATTATCCAAACTGGACAACTGAGTCGGAATTTCCATGAAAGATTTAAATCTTTGCTTATGTCCACTCTTCAGATTTCTATATGAAGTCAGAGAAATAATTTTAAATGTATGTATGCCTTTTGTTACCCAGATAGTGATGCCCTGCTGAATGTATTGGAATTTGTTCTTAGGGCTCATTGCCACTTGGCAATATCAAGAGGAAGGGATGACATGTTCTAAGGTATTGATTACTCCAGTGAAGTTGTTTCTTACGCATTCCCCATCTTCCTTGGGCACAGTCCTGCAGGGATAGCCTGCCTAGAGCCAGGAGTACTGTTTGTCTTGGGTTGTTGCTGAACATGGCTAACTGTGTGGCCACTGAAGGACAAAGCTTGTGCTCCTGTCCCATCCTCTTATGGGGCTGGCTCTCTGCATAGGCCAGTGCACTGGAAACATCCTGGCTCTAATGGGAATCAGGTTGCACAGAACACTGCAGACTGACAGAATGTGAAAGACAGCTCAGAAGCAAGAATCACACTTCTGTTGCTTTACAGAAATGAAGAAACTACCGCCTTTTAGTAAGCAACTATGATTTCAATATCAAGTAATCCAGAAGAATGTTTAGAAAATTAATTTCATTTATATAAACTGAAGGTATCTGGAGAATTTAATGAAACAAACTCATTACATTTTCAAATCATTCAACTGAAAAGTCATATTGGGGAAATCTTCATTCCTGATCAACTCCAGTGGTAACTATGCAGTGTGGATGACAGTCCTGAGTCAGCTGAGGTTTACCACTGGAGTTGTTCCACCTATCAGGTCCCACTGAAGACTAACTGACAAATGAAAATAACTTATGCTGAAAGTGTGTATAGGTCATTTGTGCTATGAGTTCATTATAAAATGTCTACAGCAGTCATAGGTGTTGAAGACTTTGTCACCTGTCTGAAATGGTGAGATGTTCAAGGAATCGAGGGCACCGAGACAGAGAGACAGAGAGAGACAGAGAGACAGGGACAGAGAGGGAGGGAGGGAGGGAGGGAGGGAGATCTAATCATCATCAGGTAATATGAAGCTCTCAAAGCAGTCCTGTTGCTTTGTAGGCCACCAGTAATGCTTATAATAGTTTTGTACTTGTTGGGTCCTAGGTCTTCTCTGGCAAAAAAAACCATCAAATCTCTTATCAAATCCCAGAAAGTCCATCTCTGTACTGCCTCCTGCAATGGACCCTGGGTATCAAAGCTCTCTCTGTATATCCTTGTAATCTGATAGGCTCAAACTCCCATGAGCTCTTTTCCCCCTCTTTTGTCATCTGTGCCGATTTCTTTGGTTCTAACCTTCTTTTCATCTCTGTGCTCCCTAAGTTTATAATATAATTTAGACTCAGTTTTCAGTAATGAGATTTTAGTGTGTTGTTGATTTAGGGGGTGGGCTTCTGCAAACTCAGGGTAAGCATGTTGAAGAGATAAGAGAGAGGAGACAAACATGAGTGGCAAGGGAAAAGAGCTTTGGACCTCGACATGAAGCAAAAGTGCAGGTAAAGGCTAACAGAGTGGAAGATAACAGATATCAACACACCTCAAAGTTTATAGTGTCGAGATACCAGGTCTTCAGATTTATTGTGCTTTTGTCATGAAGGTCAAATGAAATATTGATTAAAGAAATATCACTGACATTAAAATAACAAGAACAAACAGGGTGATGTCTCTGCTTAGCAAAGAATACCAACAATACAGGTTCTGTCTCTTCCATCTCTGTGTTGATTGCACACAGCAGGCAGAGAAATGATCAAAAGTCCCAGGACCCCACCAGGCCCCAAAGCCAGCATTCTCCCTTCTGGCACTGCACTTCACATCTCTAGCACTGTGAGTGCCAAATTCTCACAGAAACTCTGCCCCATGACGTTTGTTTTTTGATATCTAGCAACGCAACGCTGATCCCTTCCTGTCACACAAGCACCTGTGGATTCCACTCACTCGCAGAGGTGGTCTCCAAAATGGGCTGGTGTGAAGGCGTCCACAGGGAACATTTCTAACTCTCTGGAGTAATATCCATTGAAGCCCACATTCTCCACTCTGTAACGGACCCTTCTTCCTGATCTGTCTTTCTCATCCTGTCTAACACACAGTACAGTGACTCAGGTTTGTATCTCTGTGGAGATTAGTTATTGCTTCACTCTTCATTACCATATGCTCCCGAGATGTGTATGTCAAAAGGGAAACCATTTGCAGCAAGCCTACCTTCAGCTTTTACACACAAGTCTAACTTCTCATCTAGATGGTGCCATTTCACTTGAAATGCTTGGAAATTTTTGTAAAGCATTATGAATGAAGTGGGAAAAAAGCTTAGTTGTTTTCTCAGTGGACATACAGTGAGTGAAAAGACTGGTTAACAGTTTTTTTTTCCAGATAGCTAGAAGTAACTTCTGAGGGTTCTGATAGATTCTCTGGCAGTAGATGTTTCCACTTAAATGTTTATGGGGTCCAGTACAGTGTTCTTCCTGGTAGACTGTTGACAATGTCTTCTGAACTTCTGGTTTATTCACTCCTGTTCTGATTGTGAGCTCTTCTATCAGTTTGGCAGGTTTTTAAGCACCTGTCTATAGGATAGAGACCTGCCCTGTTCCTCAAAGCAAGGTCTATCTCTGCTACACTGCATAGATCATTGTCTTTACACAAGCCCAAATTTATTCAGCCAGAAGAGTGAATACACATAAGTCTCAAAGACAACTTGTGTCAAAATACTAGATTTTAAAAGCTGTAAGAAGCTGAAATGACAGATATAGGAATACATAGCTTGACATCTATCATCTGCACTGCAATTTCTGAACTATTGTTTGTAATTATATCTCTTTAAGATTTTTAAAGAGAACTCCATGATTGTTAGCTGCCTCATTTATAGAAAAGACATAAGATCTGTCATGTGGAGTTAGTGGGAGACCTAAGTGAGGTAATATCTACATAATGGACAGAAAGGTTTTTGAAACGATTGGTCATTGTGATTGCTGTCAGTGGTCAATTCTTTTAATAAGAGATCTGGTAACAAGATTTGGGTTCTTTATAAACTCATTTTATGCAGTTCTGTTCACCTATTGGTTATAAATAATTTTGAAAAGCTGAAAGCCAGGTATCCCCCGACATTTTATGATAACTTTAGATCTATATCTTATTTTATGAAGTTTTAGTATTACTGAACTTATATTTGTCTATGCTCATTTCATTTTATTGCCATCTTTATTTTCAAGCTAAATTGGATAAAAGTAGCCATGAATGTTATCTGGAAGCTACATCCCACTTTTCTTTCTGAGCTAACTGTTAAATTCTCCCCACATATGAAGGGGAGAAAGAGTTGGGGAACATGAAATAAATTAGACATGATCATTGGGAGAGTGGGGAAATACATTTCACTCCCTAGCCCTAAGTTATCTTTGGGATGCTATGCAATAAACACACACGTTTCATTTTGTACACAAGAAACTGAGGCCTGTGGTAATAAGTCCTTGCTATTCTCTGGGCCTTGAGGATTGCTTGAGATCTATGTGTTGAATATGTGTCCTCAAACCTTTAATCGCTGCAAAATAGTTGGAAGTCTTTGGGTAATTTTAGTTGTGGCCTTTAATGTGGTCTTGGGACTTCATGCCCCTCTTCCTATTCTGTATTACTGGTGTCAAAATGAATGTCTTTGCTCTGCCATGCTCTCCTATCCTGAGATACTGCTTTGTCACAGGCCTGAAACAACAGAGCCAGCAAGAACTGGTCTAGAACCTCCAAGAAAGAAAAAAAGAAATAATTCTTTATACATACACTATTTTGTACTTTCTAAAGGTTAAATTATTATAGTTATTGATTTCTTAAAATAACCATGAAGGTATTTGTTTTATACAAAAGAGAAAGATACTTCAAAAATACTTGTCAAGACCTCTGAGAAGGATTAAAATAAATCATCGCCTCTGACATGAAGGACTC
Source organism: Mus pahari (assembly GCF_900095145.1). Lineage (NCBI taxonomy): Eukaryota > Metazoa > Chordata > Mammalia > Rodentia > Muridae > Mus > Mus pahari. The sequence goes on along the minus strand of NC_034611.1, from coordinate 11,164,164 downwards.
CACAGTATTCCAGCCTGTTTGCATATTCATTTAGTTATTAATCTATGTTGTATTCCTTCTCATTTTTATTTAACTTATTTAATCAAAGCACTAAGAACCTTAATGACACCTGAGGTCTATACTTATGTTTCTCAATACCCTGGCATCTAGGAAATTCTTTTAAAATCTGCACACACAATGAGTGCATAAGAAGTAGGTACCTGCAAAGCAAAATTAATTATTAAGTGGCTGTCACTCTCATTCACACTCTGGGTTTAAGTTGCAGCGATGTCAGGACATGTTTTTGTTTCTTATCTTTTAGATACACGAAGATGAAGACCGCAACCAACATCTACATATTTAACCTGGCTCTGGCAGATGCTTTGGTTACTACCACTATGCCCTTTCAGAGTGCTGTCTACTTGATGAACTCTTGGCCTTTTGGAGATGTGCTATGCAAGATTGTCATTTCCATTGACTACTACAACATGTTTACCAGCATATTCACCTTGACCATGATGAGTGTGGACCGCTACATTGCTGTGTGCCACCCTGTGAAAGCTTTGGACTTCCGAACACCTTTGAAAGCAAAGATCATCAACATCTGCATTTGGCTCCTGGCATCATCTGTTGGTATATCAGCAATAGTTCTTGGAGGCACCAAAGTCAGGGAAGGTAAGAGCCACTGTTTTCATGCCATTTACAAATGCAGAATTCTTTATGAGGTGAACTTTTACATTGGAAATGAGTAGAACATATAACTTATGAAACAACCAAACAGAGCAGTAAAAATATAATTCCTAAATCCATGAAAGATTAGAAATGAAACAATTGTATGTTTTTTTTTCCACCTCTAAACCTGGAGTAGGGTGATGACAGTGCCAGAGCATAGATACCCAGAAGTTTCTGATTCTTGAAGTGCTCGGTGAACTTGAAAGGACTGTAAATTCAGAGAGAGAAGACTATAGGTCCTGGCTTTCTTTTTATTTCTCTTAATGTATCAAGCTTTTGATACATTAAGGTTGAGGTTACAATCCTACAAACTCACTTTGGAAACTAGGAGCCTCGACATGTATATCTTAACAAATGATGTGGCAAACCAACTGGAAAGTGAGTGTCAATCACCTTGACAGTATTTTCATGGATTATAGGAAGACCCGTGTGTGTACATAAAGCCTTTAACTGCTACTGGATCACGTCATACTCATTATTCTTATGTCTGTGAGAAATGGAATCTGGAAGGATGATGGTGAATTGAGGATGTAAAGTCAATAAGGTTTTGAAAATGCAACCTAGTAAACCTATGCCTTACCTTCTTCTTTCTAAATTATCAGAGAAACATGTGGGCTCTTTTTCCCTTCTTGCTTTAAGGTTATCCTTCATATATCTTCTCTGTTGGTTTAGGTTAGCTCACGATCAGGTTCATAGGTGGTTATAGTTCTTACCTTATGAAAACAGGGTAACTGCACTTTTGCTGTGTCTATATCACAGTAGGATGAGGGATGAAATTGCCTGGGAGCTTTAGAATATACCATTCCCTGTGTCATATCCTTGAAGAGTTTGGTTTAATTGAGCTATAACGTGATATAGGTTAGTCTGACCTGCAAGCAAGGTGAAATGAGGTGTCTCAAGACTTTTGCTTTTTAGCAATGACCAAAGCTATGTAAAATATATTTGATCTTAATAGAGATCCCCTAGAGGGAAGAAGATGAATGGATTTTGAAGTATATAAACGCTATCTCATGCTATTGCAGATTATCCAGATGTATCCTTTATAAGAGAGCTTTGTAGTACCTGAAAGTACAGATAACTGAATGTATATACAGCAAGGGTTTTCCAGGACATAGTAAAGGGGCAGATGCTAAAATCATCGCTTATTTTACATGATACATGCATAGGTTATTTTTGTTCATTCTAGGTGGTTTCTTTTAGAGAAACTTTAAGGTCACAACAAAATTAAAATTTTTAGTAGAGTTTTGATTTGTATCTTACTACCACACATGCACAGCCTCCATTATCAACATCTCCATTAGAGTGACATATTTGTCACAGTTCAGTCTGAATTCCCACACTGTCACCTAAAGTTGATAGATTATGTTGTGATCTATTCTTAGTGTTGCATTCTCTATGGCTTATTTTCCCCCAAACTGTGTTGTGAGTTCCTAGCACAGCTACAGCAGGTGATGGACTAAAGCACTTGCCAAGTTTATTAAACAAGCAGTTACAAGATGATTAGTCATACAGAAGAATATGTTTTGATGCCTAGATTAAAGGGAAATAAATGGCAAGAAACTCTTCTCAAGGTCATGTGTCTGTGCATCACAAATACCATTCAGGAGCAATGCTCTGCACGAACTAGGAGGAGAATATGCTGAGTAAGAAATGGTAATAGATGACTTTCTAGGGCAAAGAAAGACCTGGTTTTATATTTCATGTTCTACTTGTAGATTTAACCACTATAGTACTGCTAATATTTATGTGAGAGTAACACCCTAGCAGAATCAGTTTTAGTTAGGCTTTTGAGAGAAGAAATGAAGAGAGAATTTTCTTTCAGGTAGATATTGCTGGAGATGAATGCATAGATGTAGTAGAAGAAAATATGCACCAATGCCAGTGAGGATTAATTTGTGCAGCAAAGGACAAAATTAAAATGGTCTCATAGGACACCTCTTCTTTCCTTTTTTTTTTTTTTTAAGGATTTTGGTTATATTATGAACGATGGTTTTTGTGAACTGCGTTCATTGTGTACAGTTGTGCCATGCTTCCTGTTAAGACTTTTGAACAGTTAGGTATTTTAGGTTTTCTTTCTACCTGATCAGAGCTGCCTAGTACTGTTCTCCAAAATACTAGTACCATTAGTCGCCAGCATAAGCCTCAGAGGTTGTGGCTTCTTGATAAATTTACCAATGTCTAGTGATACAGTATAATACTAAGGATGCTTACGGTACGTTTTTTGCTTTATGGATATATTTAATATTCAGTATTACGCTTCTACATTATTTATTTTAGTGACTCATAATCTACCTATCACCAGTACTATAGTAGACAACTCTAGACAAAGAACTACAGTCAGCTAAGCAATGCCAAGAATGGGAGAAATAGCCTTCCCTAGAGAATAGTCAGTTATACAATACCAAATGATCATCCTGAAAATATACAGACAAGCAACATTCTGCACACTGAACAGGCTATATTTATATATTTAAGAACATAATACATATATAAGCAACAACAGTTAAAAAAGAGAGCTTCTCTACTCCTCTCTCTCTCTCTCTCCCTACTCCAGTTTCATGAGCACCCACTGAGGTTGTTTAATATTTTGTTTCCTATGACAATGGTGATAATATTTAAAGGATACTTTAAATCTTTTCATGTAAATAGTAAAACAAAGATTGAAGTCGATACTCATTGATTTCTCTTGGTTTTTCTTTATTTACCTTTAAATTTTTTGTTCACATTTCAATGATGCTGTTAATCACAGTGAGCTGAATGATACTATTAACTCACAGCACCTGAGTTATATTTAGACATATTTCGTTATCAGTCTTTATGGACCCACATGAACAGTTGATGTTTGTAAGACAAGTTGGTATTTGCTAAATTCAGTAGAGATTCAAAATGTTTAGTCATTTATTAGAAATAGATGCTGGCTTTTTTAAAATGTTAACTCTTGTCAGAGCTATGGGTGTGGGACCATTGTTAATACACAAAAATACAATTAAGTGCCATACTAAAAGTAAACAGTTAAGCTCCTCTGAAAGCCGTAAATAGCAAGCCAACCTTCACAGCTGGATGACTCATATTGCTAGCCAGCTTTGCTTGTTATTCTATGTAACACTCTGTGTTTGACAACAAACAGCTCTGTAGATACATGTTTTTATTGAATGCTCAATATAGTTGACCATCAATTTCCGATTTGCTGTTCTGCTTTCAGTACTATCTCTCTGTATCTGGGTCTCTGAAAACAAAGGTATTGTTTAATGTATAACTCTGCAGTCACAGTACTGACAGTAACAAGATTCTCTTGGCATTTTGTTGGCTTTGGTCACCTCTGGCAGATGTGGATGTCATTGAATGCTCCTTGCAGTTTCCCGATGATGACTATTCCTGGTGGGACCTCTTCATGAAGATGTGTGTCTTCGTCTTTGCCTTTGTGGTCCCAGTCCTCATCATCATTGTCTGCTACACCCTGATGATCCTGCGCCTGAAGAGTGTCCGGCTCCTCTCCGGCTCCCGAGAGAAGGACCGAAATCTCCGCCGCATCACCAAGCTGGTGCTGGTAGTGGTTGCAGTCTTCATCATCTGTTGGACCCCCATTCACATCTTTATTCTGGTGGAGGCTCTGGGAAGCACCTCCCACAGCACAGCTGCCCTCTCCAGCTATTACTTCTGCATTGCCTTGGGTTATACCAACAGCAGCTTGAATCCTGTTCTCTATGCCTTTCTTGATGAAAACTTCAAGAGGTGTTTTAGGGACTTCTGCTTCCCTATTAAGATGCGAATGGAGCGCCAGAGCACCAACCGAGTTAGAAACACAGTTCAGGATCCTGCTTCCATGAGAGATGTGGGAGGGATGAATAAGCCAGTATGACTAGTCGTGGAAATGTCTTCTTACTGTTCTCCAGGTAGAGAAGAGTTCAATGATCTTGGTTTAACCCAGATTACAACTGCAGTCTGAAGTGGAAAGGAGAGGTATTCAATAACTTAGATATGTCATACTCTGAAATCTTAAGGTGCAGGGCACATTAGTGATCTAGCTGAGTAGGGGCAGCAAGTCTGAAGAACAGAGCACAGCCGATCCTGGCAACAATACACCTCTTTCCTAGGACAGAGAAGAAGCCAATCTAATCTCAATCCCTTGAGAAACAAAGACAACACCCTTTTCTTTTGGTTTCCTTAATTTAGTGCACCTACAACTGTGTGGCCTTTCTATGCAACATAGTTCCAAAGCTCTAGAGAAGAAAATAAAAGAAAAAAATCCATTGGATGCAAAACTTACTGGACACCCAACCTGCCTGTTGACACTAGCAAAACCAACATCAGTTACAATGAGGCCATATCAAGGGTCATATTCAGCTCACTTTCTTCTGGTGATCATGCCTCATATGTGATGATAATAGAATATCTTAGGAAGATCTTGAAGTCAGACCCTGATACTGGTGGAGAGCACCATCTTGACATTTGTGAACCTATTTAGGGTTGTTGGTGCTGTCTTCTCACAGTGTCTAATGCCTTGACAACTACAGTTGCTCCTTAAGATCTCTGGTTTTTAGCATGCTATTCAGGTAGATAGTCTTCTGAGGAAACATGAACTGATATCAAAAGCGCGAGGCTTAAATACCAGAAAAGTGTGTGTAATTTCATCTGTAAATACTAGTCTATATGTAAATATATACCAGGCTTTTTTTGTCTAGCCTGAACATTTCTCAAGGATGCAGTAGACATACCCACTGAGGCATGGAGAATTGAGGATGAGATATTTTGCTGCATTATAAGCTACTCTCTGGGATTTGGTCTGGGTATGATTTCCACTGGATTCCTCAGACACCATTTACTCTAACACTGATCATAACTTGGTGTTAACTTATCCCTAAACTTTGAATTCAGTCTAAAAGGTTAGCTTTTATTAAATATACTTCGTGGTAACATCTGCTTGTAAATACACGCCTATTGCCAGATTCTCTACTCAGGTGGGGGAAGTTGTTTTGGTTGTGCACATCTTCAAATATTGTGTTCTGGCTTTCCGCAGAAAGTAGAATTGTTTCAAAATGCGTGCTGAAAAAGAAAATGGGGCTTGAGATGGCTGAGCAAAATTTGCATGGTATTGATTAAGGGGTACACGTGGAGGGTACTATCTGAGAAGCCCATTTAGGATAATTTTGCTAAATCTTCCAAATGACACATAAATTCCCCATTCTTTCCTTTAAAACTTATAGTTCAGAGATGAGATTTTTTTTTTTTTTTGCAATTTTCTTTGAAAGAAAAAGAAAAGGATAATTTAAAAGTAACGCCCCTTTCTAAGCTTGTACATGGTTAGGGCAACACCCTTTAGAGTCTAAAAGAGCATCAGATGTGTGAACCTAGATACTGTAGGCACAGTTCCATCTGCAAGTTCTCACCACCAGCTGTCTCACGGGTCTTGCTCCTTCACTTTCTGGATTCAGGGGGCCTGCGTAAAGATATGACACACTCTACAAAGTCACTGCCCTTCTGTTTAACCCGTATGACACCTTTATGCTTCTGAATGCGATGGTGAATAATTACCCTGTGGAGATACTTCTTAATGAAAATTAAATGCTCTTAAATTTCACTGAATACCTTGATGCTCTGGAATTCCTTTGTAATGACACATAGCTAGAATTTATTAAGAGAAAGGTATTAATATAGATTTAAGCATGAAGTCTAACACAGGAACAGAGACATGTAAAAGAAGGACAGGCACATGCCCTAGAGTAGACACAAACTTCTTTTAAAACTTATTATTGTTATTAATTATTTTCCACATGAGGGCATACATTATGACATGTTTTCACATGAGGGCATACTTTATGACATGTTTTCACATGAGGGCATACATTATGATATGTTTTCACATGAGGGCATATATTATGACATGTTTTCACATGAGGGCATACATTATGACATGTTTTCACATGAGGGCATACATTATGACATGTTTTCACATGAGGGCATACTTTATGACATGTTTTCACATGAGGGCATACATTATGACATGTTTTCACATGAGGGCATACATTATGACATGCACATAGATGTCAGAGGACAGCTTTTCACAGTCACTTCTCTTCTTCTTTATATGGGTTCTGAGAATGGTACTCACATTGCCAGTCTTGCATTGTCAAGTGGCATTTACTCACTGAGCTATCTTTCCAGCTCAGAATACAGCTCTCTTATAAGAGAAAGCCACCACCCTTGCATTCTTAAAACTAGATATATAGATAAGAATGACTTAAACATTGAGAAACATTAACCCAATAGTTTAAAACTTTGGCTATTATGTTTAAGAGATATTTATGTGGACCAAACTGCTCCAGAATAAATCTTACTGAAAAGATTCTACAGGACAGTAAGATGCAGGAGGTGTTCATAAATACGCCCCTCCCCCCCCAAAAAAAAAACCCACAAGGTACTTATCACAGCTCAGGATGGCGTTAGAATAGTGACTTCTTTAACATTCCATATGGTTTCTTAATATATCTGTTTCCTGCATTTCTTGATAAATAAGTTTGAATCCCATGGAGGGGAGAGTAATTATCTTTACTGCTATTGAGATCTGCTTTGTGTTTCCCTATGATCCTGAGATTGAAACTGAAGAATAGATGACAGCCATTTTGGGACACTAGTTTAAAGAATAATAAACAGACTTATATACTGTAAGGAAAGTATCATTTACATATATGTATTTTATTGTTGAACTATATACATTTGCATGTATATGTAAAAGAGAACAGGTACATATCTGTGTGCACATGTACATGATACTAGGAAGCAGTGGTCATACTACTATGTTTGCTCAATGCAACCAGTGCTTTTATCAAATTCTGCAACCCTCAAGTGGCTCCCCACGCCTGAGGTTCACAGAAGTTTGTCCCATCAAACAAGTTATTGTGTGCTATGTTTGAGATTTGAGATCAACTCTACTTGGACTCTTATGTTCCCACTCTACTGGTGACTTTTGAAAAACAAAACTTGTTTGGAGATGAAACAAGAATTTTTGAGAAAAGTGTTTAATTTTGTGATTGATATGTTAGATCATTGTTAGACTTATATCTAACACTATATATATATATATATATATATATATATATATATATATATATATATATATTCCATCTAATACTGGATCATAAGATGAAAACAATCAAAGAATATAGGCTTCAAGTGAAAGAATTTTAAGGAAAACCTATGACACAGCTGTGTGTCTATTGTACAAATTTTATTTTTCAAGGAATAATTGTTTTACTGAGTTGGCATTAATATGGAAGTCCCATAAGGCTAAAAATTAGCTCAGACCATGACAATTTTCAATCTGAAAGAAAGTTGTATTCCTTACCATATTAATATTGGTTATATCTTATACTGTTAGAGAATAAGTATACATTGTATATATGATTGTGTGCCTTGAAATAAAACCAAAATTGTAACTGCTAAGTATTACAAGCATCTGCTGGTAAGTTATTTATTTTTCAGTCACTTCAGTGATGTCTCTCAGATCAACAAGGCCAAAGTTAACTATTTCTCCAAACTGTGAGTGTCACTAACTTTTCACCAATCACAATGTGGCCAATGATTAAGGGAACAGATCAAAACAGACTACAATCTTTGATACCTAGACTTTTAGATAACTTAGAAATATTTACCCATTTTCAGTGTAATGCTGTCAAGATCCTAGAATCAATGTTAGACACTACCTTTCCAACAAAAACTACTTTTAAAAGATATGCAAGCACGCACATTTTTAAAATTAAGCATTCTGACAAAATACATTGTAACATATCACAACAGATTGCTTCTTTTTTTTTTTTTTTTTTTTTTTTTTTTTTTTTTTGGTTTTTTTCAAGACAGGGTTTCTCTGTATAGCCCTGGCTGTCCTGGAACTCACTTTGTAGACCAGGCTGGCCTCAAACTCAGAAATCCGCCTGCCTCTGCATCTGCCTCCCAGGTGCTGGGATTAAAGGTGTGCATCACCACCGACCGGCTGCAGACTGCTTCTTAACCTCATGATATTTGTTCACCAAAGCAAAAGAAATTTTAGAACCACGACTAGTTTTTGGCCTTTACTTCACTTTACAGCTGAGGATGATCAAAAATTTCTGATCCCCCTATCTCTGTCTCCCAAGTGCTTAGATTATAGGTCTGTGCCAATATGCTCAAATTTTACATGATGCTGAGGATTGAACATTGGGTTTCTTGCATGGTGTGATATGAAGACCGTAGGAAGTAAACTGGTTTGAACTTCTAAGACCTTCAAACCCTCCTGCATAGTGACACATTTCTTTCAGCACAATAATACCTACTCCAACAAGGCCACACCTCCTAACAGTGCTATTCTCTCTGGGCTAATTTTTCAAACACATGAGTCTATGAGGACCATTCCTATTCAAACCACTACAAGGTTTCTGCGTCTGTTTCTACCAATTGCTGGATGAAGCTTCTCTGATAGCAATTAGATTAGGGCTCTAGTCTACTATTATAGTAGCAGAGTATCATTCGGAATGATTTCTTTTCCTTCCCTCCCTCCCTCCCTCCCTCCCTCCCTCCCTTCCTTCCTTCCTTCCTTTCTGTTATTTTTTATGTTTTTTTTTTTCTGGTTGTATTTGGTTCTATCCTAGGCCTCTGGGCTATTCAGACTCTGATTCTTGGCCCTCCAGCTAGCCAGTATCAGGGGTGGGCTACCTCTAAGGCATGGGTCTCATACTGAACCAATCATTGGATGGCTATCCCCACAGTTTCTCTGCCACCTTTACCATAGTCTATCTTGGAGGCAGGACAGATTATATGTCAATGGTTTTTGTTGGATGAGTCGGTGTCCTGATCCCTCTATTGAAAGTCTTTACTGATTACAGAAAATACCCAGTTGAGGCTCCATTATTAGGGGTCTCAGCTAGGGCCACCTTAATAGACTCCATGGAACTTCAATTTCATTTATTCTGCCTTCGCTCAAAATGCCCCCTAATTCCAGTTATCTTTCTCAGTATTCTCTCCCTCCATTTTCCTCCAAATTACCCCCCCCCGTTTCTGTACCCATGCACCTCTAGTCCACTAACAATATTAATTCTATTTCCCCTTCTACCCTCTTGAGCCCTCATTGTTACCCAACCTTTCTTGTTCTGTGGATTGTATAATGAATATCATTTAGTAATATCCAATTTTAAGTGAGTAAATGTGTTTGCCTCTCTGGATCTGGGTTATTTTACTCAGAATGATTTTTTTTCTAGTCACTTGCCTGCAAATTTCAGGATTTTTTTTCACAGTTGAGTAATGCTCCATTGTGTAAATGTGCCACATTTTTTAAAACCATTGTTCAGTTGATGAACATCTAGGTTATTTCCAGATTTGGGCTACTATGAATAAAGTTCATGTAAAAATAGTTCAGCAAATATTCTTGTGGGAGGGTGGAACATGCTTTAGATATATGCTCAGGAGTGGTAAGGCTGGCTGTTGAGGCAGATCAGTTCCCAACTTTCTGAGATACTACTATTTTATATTCAAAGTTATTGTACAAATTTGCACTCCCACCAGCAATGGAAGAGTGTTTGTCTTGCTCTATATTTTTGCCAGCATGAGCTGTCACATGTGTTATTGAACTTAGCCATTCTGACAAGTGGAAGATGGAATCTCAGAGATGTTTGGATGTACATTTCCCTGATGACTAAGGGTGCTGAACGTTTCTTCAAGTGTCTCTTGGTTATTTGAAATACCTCTGTTGAGAATTTTCTGTTTAGATTTGTACCCTAGTTTTCCATTATATTATTTGTTTTGTTGTTGTCTAGTTTCTCGAGTTTTTTATATATTTTGGAAATTAGCCTCCTGTCAATTGTGGAGTCAGTGAAAACCATTTCACATACTGTGGCTGCTGTTTTCTCTGATTGACAGTGTCCTTGCCTTACAGAAGCTTTTCAGTTTCATGAGGTCTCATTAATTAATTTTCAATCTTTGTTCCTGTGCTACTCGTGTTCTGTTTAGGAAGTTGTGTCCTGTGCCAGTGTGTTCATGGCTATTCTCCACTTTCTTTTTTATCAGTTTCAATGTATTTGGTTTTATGTTGAGATTTTTTTTGATGCACTTGGACTTGAATTTTGTGCTGGATGATAGAAATAAATCTAATTGAAGTCTTCTACATGCTGAAACCAGTTAGACCAGCACCATTTGTTAAATTGCATGATTCTGGATACTTGATCAAAAAAAAAGATGTCCATAGGTGTGTAGATTTACATCTGGGTCCTCCTTCCTTCCTTCCTTCCTTCCTTCCTTCCTTCCTTCCTTCCTTCCTTCCTTCCTTCCTTCCTCCC
>NC_034611.1:11129961-11152286 GCF_900095145.1 Mus pahari | reverse complement strand
AGAGAGAGAGAGAGAGAGAGAGAGAGAGAGAGAGAGAGAGAGAGAGAGAGATCCTTATTTTGTATTTTTCTGGTAGGAAATTATTTATTTCCTGTGTTTTTGTGTTTTCATGGGTATAGTTAACCTCCATGGGATAGATTTTCCTTTTGTTGGCCTAGATTTGAGGATCGGTATTGTTTAAATTTATCTCTGTTATGGTATATCTTCTTTTCTCCATCTATGGTGATTGAAAGTTTTTATTGGTATAAAGTCTGAGCTGACATCTGAGGTCTCTTAGAGTCTGCAGAATATCTCTCCAAGGCTCTTCTGGAATACTGAGCCTTCATCATGTGTTCTTCTATTTCCTTTTGTGCATGTGTATGCTACCAGGGAACAGAGAGTATGGGCTATTTTTTTCCTGATCCATATAGTATGAATGTTCATTCAAAAGAGAAAATCTATACTAGAGAAGAGAAATGGATGGTAGAAAGACCAGAGTCAATATATACAGTCTTTATCTACACAAACTCTCATCCTTTCCACAACAGGTCACCAGGGAGAAAATCTATGAATCTTGTGGGGACACAAAGTTATAGTGACATTCTTTGAAAGTAATTTTTATGTAAAAATAAACTACAGATGTGGGTAGAAGTAGGGTAATCTGAAGTATGGAGTAAGCATAAAGTAAGAAAATCAGTATTCTTGGTTGCCATAGATGTAGTCACAGGCATTCTGACATTGAAATCCCCCCCTCTTTCCATTCTGCAAACTGGGCTCTGGAAATGTGTATTGCCAAGAAGAAAACCCACACTAAAATTTATATTTTCCTATTAATTCTAAATAACAAGAAACATCTAAAATTACAAATTTTGTATTAATGAAAATAAATACAAGATTCTTAAACAACAGTCTTTAAGTTTAGAGTATAGAAGCATAGAAGCAGCCACAATCCAAGCATACAGAATATATGTATCTTCAACATTCAGTAGCCTTCAGGCAGAGTGTGTGCCATGCTATGAATAATATGTGCTGAATAATTCTAAATAATTGTTTTTTTTATGCTTCTTCTTATATTGGGAAGTAACAGCTGTTAAAATCAAGTCTATATTTTAATAATCAAGATTTTCTATAGAAACAGAACTGATAAAATGTATATATGTTATTTATTAAAGTGACTTACAGGCCATGGTCCAATTATTCTAACAATGGCTATCTCTTGATGGAAAGTCCAACAATCTAATAATTGTTCACTCCACGTTGCTAGCTATTCTTCACAATCAAGAATCCCAAAGAAGGTGACTCCTGTGCCAGGAAAGGAATGAGCATGTCAGGTAGACTGAGAACAAGAAGGCAAATAACAAGAAGTTTCTTCTTCCATGTCCATCCGGAAGGTATGACGCAGATTTAAAATGGGTCTTCCACCTTCAAATGATCCAATCAAGAAAAATCTTAACCGTTCTGCCTAGCAGGTTTAGATAATCCAAGATGTAGTCAAATTGACAAGCAAGATTAGCCACCACCATATTTTAGAACCCAAGTCACTGTGGTATAACACACATTGGAAATAGTATAATTTTTTTTTTCACTACAGGATTCTCTTATCTAGGTTGAAGATATCTCTTTTGAGCCTGGGCAGATAACAGTCACTGCCTTTGTCCACGGAGTAGAAAGCTTCTGAGCCTAAATCAAAATCTGTCACCTACCTGTGTAAAGATTGCTTTTGGAACCAGTTAAATCTCATAAAGATACTGAAGTACCTCGCCAGGGCCTCAGTCAGTCACAGCATAAGCTGCTAAAGGGGTGAAGGCAACTCTCTCCATTCCCAGCCCCTGCCTTCTCACGATAGCTTTTGAGACATTCCATCTCAAAATGTAGACATGGGAAGTGAATTGGTGGGTTCTTGCTATTATCACATCCCTCAGTTTTGGAACCAGTCAACTTAACAAGACAGTTACTTCATATCATCATGTTATGAAGTAAAACCCAGAGGCCACTCCACACAACTGGAGTTCAAATTTAGAGTCTTCATTAAACTGGCTTGCTACTGCCTAGAGAGAAACACTTCTCACAGAGAGGCTCTGAGTGCATATTACAGGGAATATTTAAAGACAAAGAACACAGAAAAACTACATCCTGGTTAGAATTTGCAGTGGAAATCAAGCAAGCTGTTTAACAAGAGCCAAGAACATGGAGTTATCTGGGTATTTTGACTCTGAGTCTCTAGAGCAAGGTTGGGCGCTAAAAGGTAACAAGGCTTACCACACCCTCATTATTCACCTATCCATATTACATGCTCCAAAACCTCCTCTTTGTAATAAAACAAAAAGCATCATTCCAATCGTTGCATCAGAACTTCATTAGCTTTAATTCACATCCCCTTTAAGGACTAGTAGCATGTAATGCTTAGGATTCTAAGAAACTCAAATGAAACCATTCTTTCCACTAAGAGAAGATGGTAACAATAGGAAAGATGCTATGTGCGGTAGTCTGCTGATGTATACATACATCCTTTTTTATTTAACACACGCACACACACACACACACACACACACACAATACAAAACACACACACACACACACACACACACACACACACCCCTAGTATTCTGCTAGAATGTGGTTCCAAAAAGTGGATTATAAAGTATAATAAATTGACCTTGTTTTTTTCTTTTCTTCTTTTCTTTTCTCTTTTCTTTTTTCTTTCTTTTCTTTTCTTTTCTTTTCTTTTCTTTTGAATTTACTCAAAGTGATTTTATTACTTGTGTACACAATAGTATTTATGCCACTAGAGCAGAGGCTGTGGAAGACTCATATTTCCAACTGGGTGGGAGCACATGCTTAGTCTTACAGTATTGAGCCAACTGGTGAATTCTCTCTATCAGAATTAGGCAAAATTTAGCATCCTTATCCTTTCTATTCCTCTCAAGGTACTTTTGGACAGCAACTCCTTTCTTAATCACATGGTAGAAATCCTCAGGGAGGGACTTATGAATTCTCAAGATCTTATTTCCAGTCACAAAATGGACCTGTGCTATACCATATGTCATCATGAGCCACTGGGGGACGCTATGGTCAGCTGACTAGAACAGACTCTTCCTGAGAGCGTGCATGCGACCCATGATGGTGGAGGTCTGGCAGCAAAGAGAGAACGAGCTAGGAAAACACCTTTAATCTTAGGAGACAAAGCCAAACAGATCTCAGAGTTCAAGGCCAGCCTGGGACAAAACAGGTTCTAGGTGAAGAAAAGCTTAAATCAGGCATGGAGGTACATGCCTTTAATCCCAACATTACCGGAGACAGAACCATGTAGATCTTTGAGTTCAAGGTCAATCTACAGAGCAAATCCCAGGCAGAGAGGGAGTTGAAAAGCAGAAAACTGGTAATAGAATAAGGAGAGCCATGTAAGTCCTAGCAAGCAGCAGAGCACCTTTGGCCATGTGGCTCTGGTTTTAGAGTGAAAAATAGATGGGACTACTGGGAAAACTGATGCTGGTTAGCAGGAACTAAGAAATTAGAGGTGATTAAGAAGAGACCAGCATCACTGACATGAAATCTTCTGGAAAGTGTTTTCTGACAGCATAAAGAAGCTGTGTTCCAGAGACAGCTAAGGTTGTACCATGTGCTGCCGTTGTACTTGGTAACATGTAAGTCACCCAGGTGGTACTGGTTTTAAAGGCATGAAGGGGTCATGAAAAGCAGCCGAGTCTTAGCATCGTGAGAGGCCACAGAAGGCCCTTGAAGAAGGTGTAGCCTCAGTAGTATTTGACAGTTTAGGAATGAAGGGATCGTACAAAGGATTTGAGGCTTGGCAACCTGAAGAGAGTCTTTGAGTCTATTGGTGAAGCCAGTTTCAGTGAAAGACACCAGCATATTGGAGATGATGGTATCATGGGATGATCACCAAGAATAGCAGCAGCAATGGAGTGGAATCAACCAGAACCTAGAGTTATACAGAGGGTAGAGTGGAGATGTGACCTAACTCCTTTAGAGGAGCCCAGAAGATCATGTGTGGATCCCAGACATGAAACAAGGAGCTGTGAAGCTGAAGTTGACTTGAAGACTCCAAGATGTTAGAGATGTCAGAGCTGTGTGATACTCACTGAGGGAAGCTGCTAAAAGGGAGTGGAACCAGTCAGGAGAAAGAACTTTATTGCAGTCTACAAAGATGAAAAAGGAGTGAAGATCTGAACACCAGTTTGACATCAGACATGGAGATGTTTAGAGTTTGTCCAGTTGGTTTCCCGTCTTTCCTCAGGGGTAACAGATAAGTGATTTGATGAATCTCAGAAGAGACTTTGAACTTTGGACTTTTAACACTGTTGAGACTGCCATAGACTATAAGGACTTTGGAAGTTGGATTGAAGGTACTTTTTTATTATGCTATGGCTAGATATGGCCCCCATAGACTCATGTGTTTGAACAAGCCTATGGGGGCCAGGGAGTGGAATGTCATGGTTTGAATATGCTTGGCCAAGGGAGTGGCACTATTTAAAGGTGTGGCCTTGTTGGAATCGGTGTGTCACTGTGGTTGTGGGCTTTAAGAACCTCACATTAGCTGCTTGGAAGTCAGTCTTCCACTAGCAGCCTTCAGATGAAGATGTAGAACTCTTAGTTCTGCCTGTGCCAGGCCTGGCTAGATCCTGCCCTGCTCCCACCTTAATGATAATGGACTGAACCTCTGATCCTGTAAGATAGCTCCAATTAAATGTTGTTCTTTATAAAAAAAATAAGTTGAACAAAACATGAAGATGTTTCAATTACCTATTCTAAGAGCAGTGGTAATTAAGACAGGTGGAGATTTCAGATTACATGGCCAAACACAAGGGACTCTCATTAAAGCTTTCCACAGGAGGAGGCAAGTGGTTTAAAGCCAGGCTTACAAAAATTAAATTGTTTGGAATGTATTTTCAACTAACTCTCCTTAAAGAACTTTTTAGGTAAAAATGAAGGAAAAGAAGGAAACTGAGTAAAGATTCAATTTTTATCACTCTTTACAAAGAGGTTATGACTAACAAGCACACATATACTTATCGTCTAACACACCTGTAAATCTATTTTCTCTAAACACAAACCCAAATATAAAGGTACAAACTTGGAGAATTCTACACACTGGGGATGAAGGGGGTGAGGGAGCATCCTCCAAAGGTTCAATCCTAATAGAGACTAAGCATTGGTACAAATACAGGTAGGCCTCTGGGCTGTGGCATGTTCAGAGGTAGATGTGTGAGATATATTGGGTTACTGTTCTTGCCCCTACTGTTCCTTTGCCAGAGTCATGGAAGAGGCACAGATGCCAGTATTGCGGGAGGCATCCTGGCACTAGACCTTTGGGAGAACCTGGGGTTCAGAAGCAGGACTCTTCCCACTGCCATCCCTTCTCTGCACTGAATGTTCACTGGAAACTTGGTGGGGAACCCCTCACTGTATTTATGGCAGGTGATGAAGGAAAGAATGGTAAGATTCAGTGTATGGTGTAGAAATTATTAAAATGACCTGAAATTATATTACTGATCACTGGGAAAGCAGTTTACACAAACACACACACACACACACACACACACACACACACACACACAAAGAGAGAAATTCATTTCTTTAGAAAATTTTTTAAAAGTACAATATTATTTTTCATGATGAAAATTGAGTTTGCATATTAATTTATATTAATTTAAAATATTTTGCCATAGTCTAGACATAGCAGAATTCTCCTTTAATCCCAGCAACGGGGAGGCAAATGCAGATGTATCTCTGTGATTCTGAGGCCAGCCTAGCCTACATTGTGGATTACAGCCCAGCCAGGACTACAGAGTGAGATCATGCATCATTTTTCCCACTCAAGACTGAAGAGATTGTTAAGAACACTAATTGCTCTTTCAGAGGACTAGGGTTTGTTTTCCAGTGCACACATCACAATCATCTGCTACTCCTGCTCTGGGGAATCCGGTGCCTTTTGGCCTCTGCAGGCATCAGGCATGCACGTGGTGCACTCATAGGAATGCAAACACAAAAAATTAAAACATTTAAACTTTTCCATCATGTTCTTTTATGCATGTGTAAAGATATGTATATATCTGTATATATGTATATCTGTATACAGATATGTGCATGATCATATACATACAGGCAGAGAACCACCTTTATAAGACAATTCTAATCTTGCCATCTCCACAGTGACATCAGCCAGCTGATGTGTAAGTGTTGAGTTTGTGTCATCGGTGAGGTACTCTTCCTTTCTGTCCTAACTGTCCTTTCTGCCTTGCTTTTTGAAACTCCTTTTTCCACTAAGGCAGAGACCTCTATTGATTGTTCATGGACTTTATTGTGAAACAACAATGAGCATTGCTGGACATGTTATCTTTTTATAGCTAGGACTCTGTGTGTGTGTGTGTGTGTGTGTGTGTGTGTGTGTGTGTGTGTGTGTGTGTATGCGATAATATCTTTGTGGAGTGTGATAAAAACTGAAGCTTTCCCCACACTGTTTTACCTTCATTTTTACCTAAAAAAGTTCTTAAGAAGAGTCTCAGTTCCTACCTGTGGATCAGGATGTAGTGCTCAGCTACTGCTCCAGCACCAAGTATGCCACCACGTTCCCTGACATAATGGACTAAGCCTCTAAATCTGTAAGTAAGCTGCCTATTAAAGGCTTCCTTTTATAAACTTATCTGGTCCTGGTGTCATTTCACAGCAATAGAACAGTGACTGGTATACTTGTCTCTTAGTAGGAACATGAAATATTGGTGTTAAATATATTTTGAAATAACCCATGTCCTTCCTTACAAAGGTAAACATAGCTATATATATGATATAACAACAGTGCTTCTAGGTATTTACCTGACTGAACTGAAAACTTGTCTACAGAGAAGTCTGTCCATGAATGCTAATGTCAAATTGATTCACAGTAATAATTATGTTAACCATTACACTTATCAACAAGTGAGTGAACTGTATTACGATCATGGAATTCTATTTATTTATGACAAAGGATCCATCGCACTGCAAAACATGAATGAACTTTAAGTGAAAGGGGGTCAGCCTTGAAAGACTATGTGCTACTTGACTCTGATGTTTATGGTACTCTGAAAGATAAAACTATAATGACAATAAAAATCTCACTGTTAATCATAAGATCAGAAAGAGAAGTGAGTTTGTAGCTGAAATACAAGAGTTTCTAAGACAGTGAAACAGCATCACTCTGCAACAACAGATACATGACATGGCATGACACAGGCATATTGGAATTGAGCAGTTGAACAACATAAAGTGCAAAATGAAGAACTAGATCAATACTAAGTAAATTCTAGAACGTATCAGTGAGGACATGACACATTAGAATAAAATCACAACAGATAGAACAATTTGAGCAACAAAATAAATATGAACCCATACTAGCATAAATCAATAACTGAATAAATAAATACACAGAGTGAAGGAATGAATTCCAATATTTCATATAGGTGGCTGTCTCTTCATTAGAAATTATATAACTTTCAAACCTGTATGTATGGGCTCCGCATAGGAATTGTGTTTTCAAGAGTACAATGTGGAAAGGAGAAGAAAAGGGGACAATTTTTTTTTCAAAGATTCAGCAATAGTTTATTGTGCACCAAGAGGCTTGGAAGAGTGGCACCGCTGCTGGGGGGGTCGGGACTCCTGCCTGCTGAGGCAGGGTGTTAGTGAACACTACGCAGTAGCACCAGGGGCCCTTGTGGGCATCCGAGGCTTTGGGATCAATGGCTTGTCCTTTGGACCAGAGGTGACACATACTGTCACAATACTCAGTGATAAAGTCCCTGCTGCATTAGTATGTCAGTTCTGAAGCTCTCCGGTTGTAGCAAGGCCTCTCAGTCAGTGTGGATGCAGCGTTTCTAAACAAAATTATTTTCACTTATCATCAGAACCAGTTCCAGCTCCTGGAAGTCCTAGAGTCAGGCAACATCTTTGTCCTTTCTTAACAGAGTGTTGGGTAAATCTTTTCCACTTGGTCTAGATAAACACCCAGCTCACAGCAGCTCACTCTGAGCAGCTCTTGGTAGATGAGTTCCTGTCGATCCAGTTCAATTTCAATGAAGTCATTTTCACGAAGAGATGGATTCTGAATCCTCACCTTGAGTACCAGCTCTTGCATATTAAATGGAAATGCTCCGGTGAAGAAAAATGGCTGGAATGCTGGCGCTGGGCCTGCATACGTCCCGTTCTGAGGCTCCACCCGGCGGGCTTGGATGGGGCAGAGAACAAGGAGCGGTTCTGACTCCACTGGTGGCTGACAGACAGGCCCAGGTTTTGTGGTTTCTGGTGTTCTAAGTATGGCAGAGGGGGCAGAAATATCACCATTCTGGACCAGTGGCAAAGAGCTGTGGTCCCTAGGAAAGGCTCCTAGCAGAGGGGGCTCTGTGGGGGGAAGCAATGGAGGTGAGCCATCCACAGGAGGTGACACTGGAGGTGGGGAAGGGCCCCCATTCTGTAACTGGGTGGAGTCTTCTGCTGCAGGGGTGTAGTTAAAAGGGAAGGCTGGGTTGGACAGGTAGTTGAGAACAAAGGGCAATTCTGACTCCTTCAGCTGGGGGATCTCGTCATCATCATCATCATCATCATCATCATCATCATCATCATCATCGGCTTCTTCCACTCCCATAATCTTCCTGATTTCTCTCCTTGATGTTAACTGTATCGGCACTTCTCCTTTTGATGTAAGGATCTCTCTGTCAGCTCCTGACTGTAGCAGGTAGGACACCACCTGTCCATGGTTGCGTTTACATGCCCAATGTGAACAGGTCCAGCCGTTGACCTCATTTTGCGAGTTCACATCCACCCTGCTCTCCACCAGTTTCTGCATCTCCCGAATGTCCCCCAAGGCCGCCGCCTCCGCAGCCTCTCCTGCTGCTCTTTCAGCTCTAAGAGGGCGCTCATCTTCCCCAGGGCCCCGGGCCCCAGGCCGCCCCGCCCCCAAAAGGGGACAATTTTTAATAGAGAAATTAGGTTAAAAACTGCCAGACAGTTGACCAAGCCTGATAAGTCATACCAATGATGTATTCTCTTGGCATGATAGGATAAGGATATGGTTTGTTTTGGCCTTCCTCTCTGCGGTCATTCAAATGGGTTTGGCCCCCATGGATTCATGTGTTTTAATGCTTGGCCATATGGAATGCCACTGTAAGGAGGTATGCCTTTATTGGAGAGGGTGTGGCCTTGTTGGAGGAGGTATGTGTACTGGCTAATTTTGTGTCAACTTGACACAGGCTGGAGTTATCACAGAGAAAGGAGCTTTAGTTGGGGAAATGCCTCCATGAGATCCAGTTGTAAGGCATTTTCTCAATTAGTGATCAAGTGGGGAGGGCCCCTTGTGGGTGGTGCCATCTCTGGGCTGGTTGTCTTGGTTCTATAAGAGAGCAGGCTGAGCAAGCCAGTGCAAGCAAGCCAGTAAAGAACATCCCTCCATGGCTTTTGCATCAGCTCCTGCTTTCTGACCTGCTTGAGTTCCAGTCCTGCATCCTTTGGTGATCAACAGCAGTATGGAAATGTAAGCCTAATAAACCCTTTCCTCCCCAACTTGCTTCTTGGTCATGATGTTTGTGCAGGAATAGAAACCCTGACCAAGACAGTATGTCACTGTGTAGGTAGACTTCGAGGTCTCCTATGCTCAGTCTCCAGGAGGAAGACAGCCTTCTCCTGGCTGCCTTTGTATCAAGATGTAGAACTCTCAGCTCCTCTTCCATTATCACATCAGCCTATATGATGCCATGCTTCCTTCCATGATGATAATGGACCAAATCTGTGGAAATGTAAGCCAGCTCCAATGAAATGTTTGCCATTATAAGAGTTGTCTTTGTCATGGTGTATCTTCACAGCAATAAAACCCAAACTAAGGCACTCTCAAAAAAAACTGGTCAATCAAGTTTGCATGGTGCAACGTAGAAAACATATTTTAATGAAGAACATTCTACAATATACCCAAATAATATTTCTTAACAATTTCAAAATCATCAAAAATAAAAGAAGACTACAGAAATATAAGTTTCATTTGACTGTGGTAAAGAGGACCCTGAAGACACATGACAGTTTTTTTCTTTTGAATTCTTCATTGATACTCCCTATTTTGAGCAAATAATTTGAGTGCAAGAACAGAAAGTTTCTCAGGCTGAATATTTGATTTTATATACAAACAGGTGTATAATCTATCTTAAAAGTAAAATCAAACTTTCTTGTCAACAACATACTGTGAGATAATATATGAAGTTGGGAAGCCAAAATATGCATAGCAGATGAAAGAGTGAAAGAGTTACCTTGGTTCTTATTTTATATATATATATATATATATATATATATATATATATATATATATATATATATATATATGAAAATGGAGGTGTGCTGACAGCAGGTGCCAGTTCAGGTGTCCATAAAACTGAAATCCTCTATGTCACAGGGGAACATTTGGTGCCATCCCTATTGACTGTCATTCAAGGTTGGTTCTGAGCTTTGGCTAAAGGTCAAGAGCACTCCATTTCAAACTGTCTAAGAAGTGAAAGCAAAAGATTTTCTTATAGAACACGAACAAGTGATCTTTTTAACAGTGTTCCCAGAATCCCATAGAAACTACTTGTTCCAAGGAACATAGAGTTATTTATCAGAGAGACAGACCTCTGCGTGAGTGCATAAGGGTGGATTTTACACTGTGGTGTTATGTCATAGGCTCATACTATCTGGAGACCCTATGTAAGGTTGAAATTGACCCTATATGCCAAAGTCATCATTGCAATCACGATAGCAGGAGCTTCTATTCAACAGTAAACCCTCCCATTAGGATGTCTGATACCATTATAGGAAATAACAAAAACGATAACTGCTGTTGCTGAAATACTTTGTTCTATTTCTCTAAGTGGTGTTCTTTTGTTATTTGTTTACATTCTATCTTATTTAACCCTAAATGAGGCATTGCTATCATTCTAATTTTTTAAAAGATAAATCATGACTTAAGAGATTAGACATTCTATGCAAATCCATGGTTATAATAAGAGGTATGACCACTTCATATTCTATAACCTTATATTAAATGTTTTTTCAAAGTTTGAAAAACTCCATCTAAGAAGACAGGGATGGTCCTAGTTTGAAAGCATGCTGCAAGTGTGTTTTGGAAACATTATTATCATGCCACAGTATGGGGAGATGGGCCCTAATGTGAGGTGTTTCAGCTGTGTGGCTTCTATTGTCATGAATGGACTATTGTTGGCTATAGAGGTGCAACAGGCTTGAGCGTACTTTTTTTTTTTTTTCTCTCACCTTCTGTTCATCTTTATCCCATGAGATGATACAGGACTCCAGTCAGCTGCAATTTTGTACTTTCTAGCCTTTAACATATTTCTAGAACATGACATGCAGAAGGAGCTACAAGAGGTAAGTGACCTGCCTAGAGACAGCCCACCATTTTGCACAGTTGTGATGGGTACACCCTGGACAGGCACAGCCCCAGGAGCTTTAACCAAGGATTGCTTCCTGCTACTGCTTTGCTTTCTCATGTTTGTCATAACTATATTCCTCATGTTTCTGGCATGATGTGATTTGGGCATTGGGCGTCAGACACTCTCTGCCTATAGCCTGGTTTGATACCTCCTGAGTGATAGCCCACTCTGTTGGGCAATTTTCCTGAATATCAACATGAAGATGAACTTTGATAAAATAATATTGTTTAGATGAGTTAATGATTTTATGGAATTTCTGGCTTGATTTAAATAGTTTTAGGAAGTTAGGGGAGATGTTAGAAAGTTTCAGGAGATGTTTTAAGCTGTTTTGACAGAAAGATATAATAAAGTTAGGATTAAGAGAATGCACCTCTCCCTTATAAAATAGTGAGGGCCGCATAGAGAAAATTTTCGTTAGAAAATGAGTACAGTAAGCTTTCATGAGTGTTGCTGTACCCAATTAACTCTACTTGGATCGGCCCAGTAATAGTGGTGGCAGTGGTAGTGGGGGCACTCTCTATCTGCCCCAATGTTCTTGGTTCTTGAATGAAAGACATGCACACACACACACACACACACACACACACACATACACACACATACATGACCTTATATTTTAATGTACCTTAAACAGCTCAATAGCTGAGCCACATAAACCTCCACGTAGCTAAAACACTCCCCTTTGATATTCCTGAGTTATTACTTACTAAAAATGTATATTCAATCTTGGGTGCCCCAGACCCAGACCTACAGCCCTCTCAGGGTGAATGCCCCAGCACCTACATGACGACTGTCTCCCTGTCTTCTGCACCTATCAGGCTTGATGTTCCTCTTCTTTCTTTCCTGGCCTGGCAGCTCTCCACCATCCTGCTGCTCCTCTGTAACTTGCCAGGGAATCCTAAATTCCAGCTGCTATCTCCTGCCCAACCATTGGCCACTGGCAACTTTATTTACCAATCAAAACCAACTGGGGCAGGGTCCCTCAGTGTATTATAGGCAGATGTGCAGATCCTTGTGTAATTTGGGGGACCAAATCCACAACACATGCTTTACAAGAGTATAATTGTACTCGGAAGAAAAATAGTCTTGGCACAATTTGATGATCAAAGAAAACATTTCATTAGGTTGGGTCAGAGTTCCTGGATCTGTTATCTAGGGATATTCCCACAGGTTTTAGTGTACATCATTAACAATCAGGGTTATGGATAAAGAATAAATGATTCTATCATGAGTATAAGAATAAAGTATGAATGATTAACTAGTTTAGCTGAACAAAACTTCAAAAATAAAACATAAAATAGATGATGATTTGTTACTTGGACAATACAAATTGGCAGCAGCTACACACAGGAAAAAAACCTGTCACTATAGACCAGCTTGTTTAAACTTTGTTAATTAATGTCAAAAAAAATTATTGTTTTGGAGTTACATTGAACTTGTGGAGAAAAAGATAGGTGGGAAATGTTTAGTTAGGTATGAGTTTCAAAGGATGAATACAATAATTCTGTTGCAATTGCCTTTGTGTAATGATTTTAATCTGTTTCTGATGAATATGGTTTTGTGGGGATTGTTTTTAGAGAATATGTAACTTGTAGTGTAAAAGGCAAAGAGAGAAAATAAAGTTGTTGGAGTCAACTTGTTAAAATATGCTCCATCCACTAAATATATGTTTGTATATATGTATATATGGGAAGTTTGTTGGAGCCTGGTCATTGGAGCTTTGTTCTAGCCATCCACAAAATGCATGTATGTGTATGTCCATAAAGTGTACATGTGAAGTTGTTGGAGCTTGTGTGCATGTGTGTGTGTGTGTGTGTGTGTGCGCGCGCGCGCGCGTGCGTGCACACACCCCACTCCCCACTTTTCTCTTTTCCTTTTTTCCTGGTTCCCAAAGACTTTAAAGAGTTCAGAGAATTTCTCACTAGTCACAGGGAGTGCCAGTCCCAGTGAAACAAATGTTATTCTCTGAGAGAAAAGTCGGCTGAGTGATCAATTACCAAGTTCACACTTGGCCTTCCGCTGCTTATCTTGTGGTGTCAAAGCTGGCCTTCAACATATTTTATTAACAAGTTTATATATTTTATAACTTAAAACAGATCTTAGGCATTCTGCTAAATAAGAAAAACAAAACATTAGAAATCTAGCTACTCTACTGCCATGAACCAGGCCTAGTCGGCCCCTCTCAATCTGTGGGAAACAGGGGTTCCGGCAGATGGACTTAGATTCAGCGGGAATTGACAGACAGACACAGACATAAGAGTGTGCTGGATATGAATGTAATTTGTCAAATAGAGCATCAAACTTTTTATACAGAAGAAAATAGGGAAGTTACACAAAACAGAGGAATGCAAACACGNAAGGACTGGCAGGAACCAACTGGGATAAAATTCAGCGTTAACAACTGGGATCAAAAACAGCTCCACCTAAGATCCACTTAAATTTAGAAGCCAGGGGCAGGGGCTTCACGCCCTTGCCATAGTTCCTATTCTAGTCTATTGTATAGTCCACCTTCCCTCAAGGCCATTGTAAATACTTGTGTATGGGTGTAACTCAGCTATCTATAGTTCTAAGTATCTACTCTGGTTCCTTCTTAGATCACGAACTTCCTTCTTCCTAGAGAATGGTAAATTCCTATATAGGGCAGTGACTTAGCTATCCATGCCCAGGGTTGGCTCAAGGACTGCCTAGCATCTATCTTAGCTATATGTCAAAAAATCAATCCTTAGGAGCACTTATAATAAAGCAATATTAAGGGAAAGCACACAGATCTGTTTACCAAGTAAAGCAAGGACATTGGAGCATTCGTTATACAGGATGCCACGATTCCAGGAGACTAAGTTTTCGTGAACTTTTTTTTGTTGTTGTTGTTTTTGTTTTTTTGAGACAGGGTTTCTCTGTATAGCCCTGGCTGTCCTGGAACTCACTTTGTAAACCAGGCTGGCCTCAAACTCAGAAATCCGCCTGCCTTTGCCTCCCAAGTGCTGGGATTAAAGGCGTGTGCCACCACCACCCAGCTTGCCTGAACTTTTTGCCTGGGGATAGCCTCAGGACAGTGCCCAGGTTTTTGGGGCCTGTTGTGCTTGTCACTACTGGAGTGGATGTAGCACTCTACGATGCTGGTTACATTCTGTGGTTATTCTTTACTACTGAGAGACTTGCTTCTTCCTCACAGGATAATGATGCAGAGGGGCAAATGGCCTACAGAGATGAGAAAGTAGAGCCTAGCTTGCTTTCCTGTTCTTCTTCCTTATTCTTCAGTCTGAGCATCAACTCAGAAATGTTTCTACCCATTTTCAAATACCCTCACAAGCACACACAAGTTTCCTCACTGATGTTGTGTGTTTGTAGCAAAATCAATTTGATAATTGAAATTAATCAAATTGCATAAATATTATGTGCCAATAAAATGAAAATATTCTGAAACACTGCAGTTATTCTGCCATTAACAGTTTTATAACTGTAACTCTACATATGAAAGTAAAGGATATGGATGAATTTATTTTCACATTCAGTAACCCATCAACATGTACCAAACATGGAAACAGAATACCCATGGCTAAATTTCATGTTTCTACATTTACCTCACAAGCCTATTTGTTACTGTTATTCACATTAAAAAGGAAATTGTCTTCTTCAATAATTTTCTTTTTTATTTAATTAATTTTTTAAAATTTATTTACTTTTCAAGTTTTATAAACTTACCTGGTTTCCCCACCTCCTGGAAACCCCTTATCCAATCCCCTTGTCTCCTGTTTCTATGAGGGTGTTCCTCTACTCACCCACCCACTCTCACCTCCCCACCATCGATTACTCACACTGCCATACACAAAATACATGTATGGGTATGTCCATAAAGTGTACGTGTGAAGTTGTTAGAGTCTGTCTTGTTTCATCCACTCAGAGAGTGTATGTATGTACATACCCTACTCCCCACTTTTCTCTTTTCCTTCTTGCCTGGTTCCCAAAGACTATTGAGCCTTCAAAGAACCAAGGACTATTTTCCCCATTGATGCCTGACAAGGCCATCCTCTGCTACAAATGTAGGTGAAACCATGTGTACTCCTTGGTTGGTGACTTAGTCCCTGGGAGTTCTGAGGTTTGGTTGATTGATATTGTTGTTTTTCCTATGTGATTGCAAGCTCCATCAGCTCCTTCAGTTCTTTCTCCATTGGGGACACTGCACTCAGTGCAATGGTTGGCTGCAAGCATCCCCTCTGTATTTGTAAGGCTCTGGAAGAGCATCTCAGGAGACAGCTATATTAGGCTGCTTTCGGCAAGCATTTCTGCATTTCTTAGCATCTACCATAGTGTCAGAGTTTGGTGACTGTATCTGGGATGCATTTCCAGGTGGGACAGTCTCTGGATGGCCATTCCTTTAGTATCTGCTCTGCACTTTATCTCCATAATTGTGCCCATGAATATTTTGTTCCCCTTTCTAAGAAGGACTGACACACTCACACTTTGGTCTTTCTTCTTCTTGAGTTTCATGTGGTCTATGAAGTGTGTCTTGGGTATTTCGAGCTTCTGGGCCAGCATCCACTTATCAGTGAGTACATACCATATGTGTTCTTTTGTGATTGGGTTACCTCGCTCAGCATGATATTTTCTAGGACTATCCATTTGTCTAAGAATTTCACAAATTCATTATTTGTAAAAACTGTGTAGTACTCCATTGTGTAAATGTACCACATTTTCTGTATCCATTCCTCCTTTGAAGGACATCTTGGTTCTTTTCAGCCTCTGGCTATTATAAATATGGCTGCAATGAATAAAATGAAGCATGTGTCCATATTACATGTTGTACCATCTTCTGGGTATATGCCCAGGAGTGGTATAGCTGGGTCCTCAGGTAGTACTGTGTCCAGTTTTCTGAGAAACTGCCAGACTGATTNCCAGAGTGGTTGTACCAGCTTGTAATCCCACCAGAAATGGAAGAGTTTTCTTCTTTCTCCACATCCTTACCAGCATCTGATGTCACCTGAGTTTTTCATCTTAGCCATTCTGACTAGTGTGAGATGGAATCTCACGGTTGTTTTGATTTACATTTCCCTGATGACTAAGGATGTTGAACATTTCTTTAGGTATTTTTCTGCCCTTCAGGTTTCCTCAGTTGAGAATTTTCTGTTTAGCTCTGCTCCCATTTTTGAATAGGGTTATTTGGTTCTCTGGAGTCTAATTTCTTGAGTTCTTTGAATATATTGGATATTAGCAATCTGTTGGATGTAGGATTGGTAAAGATCTTTTTCCAATCAGTTGATTGCCATTTTGTCCTATTGACAGTGACCTTTGCCTTATAGAAGCTTTGAAATTTTATGAGGTCCCATTTGTTAATTCTTAATCTTAGAGCATAAGCCATTGGTGTTCTGTTCAGGAAATTTTCCCCTTTGACAACATGTTTGAGATTTTTTTTTCCCCACTTTCTCTTTCATAAGATTCAGTGTATCTGGTTTTATGAGAAGGTCCTTGATCCACTTGGACTTGAACTTTGTTCAGTGAGATAAGAATGGATCAATTTGCATTCTTCTACATGTTGAATGCCAGTGGAAACAGCACCATTTGTTGAAAATGCTGTCTTTGTTCCACTGGATGGTTTTAGCTCTTTTGTCAAAGATCAAGTGACCATAGGTGTGTGGGTTCATTTCTGGGACTTTAATTCTATTCCATTGATCTGCCTGTCTGTCACTGTACCAATACCATGCAGTTTTTATCACTATTGCTATGTAGTACAGCTTGAGGTCAGGGATGCTGATTTCCCCAGAAATTCTTTTGTTGTTGAGAATAGTTTTCTCTATCCTTTGTTTTTTATTATCCCAAAGGAATTTGAGAATTGCTCTTTCTAACTCTATGAAGCATTGTGTTAGAATTTTGATGGTGATTGTATTGAATCTGTAGATTGCTTGTGGCAATGTGGCCATTTTTACTATATTAATCCTGCCAGTCCATGAGCATGGGAGACCTTTCCATCTTCTGAGGCCTTCTTCAATTTCTTTCTTCAGAGACTTGACATTCTTGTCACGCAAATCTTTCACTTGTTTGATTAGAGTCACACCTAGATACTTTAAATTGCTTGTGGCTGTTATAAAAGGTGTCATTTCCCTATTTTCTTTCTCAGCCTGTTTATCCTTTGAGTATAGGAAGGCTACTGATTTGTTTGAGNNAATTTTATATCTGGCCACTTTGCTGAAGTTGTTCATCAGCTGTAGGAGTTCCCTGGTGGAGTTTTGGTGGTCACTTAAGTATACCATCATATCATCTGCAAATAGTGATATTTTGACTTCTTCCTTTCCATTTTGGATCCTTTTGACCGCCTTTTGTTGTCTAATTGCTCTAGCTAGAACTTCACGTACTGTATTCCATAAACAGGAAGAGAGAAGGCAGCCTTGTCTAGTCCCTGATTTTAGTGAGGTTGCTTCAAGTTTCTCTCCATTTAGTTTTATGTTGGCTACTGGTTTGCTGTATATTGCTTTTGCTATGTTTAGGTATGGGTCTTGAATTCCTGATCTTTCCAAGACTTTTAACATGAAGGGATGTTGAATTTTGTCACATGCTTTCTCAGCATCTAATTAAATGATCATTTGGATTTTTTCTTTGTGTTTGTTTATGTAGTGGATTACAATTATGGATTTTCATATATTGAACCATCCCTACATCCCTGGATGTGTTCTTGGATTTGGCTTGCAAGAATTTTATTGATTATTTTTGCATCAATATTCTTAAGGAAAATTTGTCTTTAGTTCTCTTTCATTGGTGGGTCTTTGTGAAGTTTTGGTATCTGCCTAACTTTATCTATGTAACTGAATTTGCTAGTGTTCCTTCTGTTTCTTTTTTGTGGAATAGTTTGAAGAGCATTGGTATTAGGTCTTCTTTGAAGGTCTGATAGAACTCTGCACTAAACCTATCTGTTTCTGGGCTTTTTTGATTGGGAGGCTTTTAATGATTGCTGTTATTTCTTTAGGGGTTATGGGACTGTTTATATAATTTATCTGATCCTGATTTAACTTTGGTAACTGTATCTGTCCAATTTTTTTAAGTATAGGTTTTTGTGGTAAAATTTGAAGATTTTAGCCGGGCGTGGTGGCGCACGCCTTTAATCCCAGCACTCGGGAGGCAGAGGCAGGCGGATTTCTGAGTTCGAGTCCAGCCTGGTCTACAAAGTGAGTTCCAGGACAGCCAGGGCTATACAGAGAAACCCTGTCTCGAAAAACAAAAAAAANAAAAAAAAAANNAAAAAAAAAAATTTGAAGATTTTTTTTGAATTTCCTCAGTCTCTGTTGTTATGTGTCCCTTTTCATTTCTGGTTTTGCTAATTTGGATACTGTCTGTGTGGCTTATGGTTAGTCTGGCTAAGGGTTTATTTATCATATTGATTTTCTCGAAGAACCATCTCCTGGTTTTGTTGATTCTCTGTATAATTCCTTTTGTTTCTACTTGGTTGATTTCAGCCCTGAGTTTGGTTATTTCCTGCTGTATACTCCTCTAGGGGCTATTTGCTTCTTCTTATTCTAGAGGTTTCAAGTGTGCTGTTAAGCTGTTAGTGAATGCTCTCTCCAGTTTCCTTTTTGAGGCACTTAGAGCTATGAGTTTTCTTCTTCTCACTGCTTTTATAAGGTCCCATAAGTTTTGGTATGTTGCACCTTCATTTTCATTAAATTCTTAAAAGTATTTAATATCTTTCTTTATTTCTTCCTTGACCAAGTTATCATTGAGTAGAGTGTTGCTCAGCTTCATGTATATGTGGGCTTTCTGTTGTTTTTGTTGTTATTGAAAACAAGCCTTAATCCGTAGTGATCTCTTAGGAGGCATGGGATTATTGCAGTGTTCTTATATCTATTGGGATCTAACTTATGACCAATTATATGGTCAGTTTTGGAGAAGTTACCATGAGGTGCTGAGAATAAGGTATGTTCTTTAGATATAAGATGAAATGTTCTATAAGTATCTATTAAATCCATTTGGTCCACAACTTCTGGTAGTTTCACTGTGTCTCTGCTTAGTTTGTGTTTCCATGATCTGTCCATTGTGGAGAGTGGGGTGTTGAAGTCTCCAACTATTACTGTGTGAGGTACAATATGTGCTTTGAGCTTTGGTAAAGTTTATTTTATGAATGTGAGTGCCCTTGCATTTAGAGCATAGGTGTTCAGAATTAAGAGTTCTTCTTGGTGGATTTTTCCTTTGATGAGTATGAAGTGTCCTTCCTTATCCTTTCTGATAACTTTTGATTGAAAGTTTATTTTATTAGATAATAGAATGGCTACTCCAGCATGTTTCTTGGGACCCTTTGCTTAGAAATTTTTTCTAGCCTTTTACTGTGAGATAGTGTCTGTCTTTGTCACTGAGGTGCGTTTCCTGTATGCAGCAAAATGTTGGATCCTGTTTATATATCTAAACTGCTAGTCTATGCCTTTTTATTGGGGAATTGTGTCCATTGATGTAAAGAGATATTAAGGAAAAGTGAGTATTGCTTCCTGTTATTTTTGTTATTAGAGGTGGAATTGTGTTTATGTAGCTATCTTCTTTTGGGGCTGCTGGAGAAGATTTCTTTCTTACATTTTCTAGGGTGTAGTTTCCCTCCTTGTGTTGGAGTTTTCCATCTACTATCCTTTGTAGTGCTGGATTTGTGGAAAGACATTGTGTAAATTTGGTTATATCATGGAATATCTTGGTTTTGCCATCTATGCTAATTGAGAGTTTTGCTAGGTATAGTATCCTGGGATGGCATTTGTGTTCTCTAAGGGTCTATATGAGATCTGCCCAGGATCTTTTGGCTTTCATAGTCTCTCGTGAGAAGTCTGGTGTAATGCTAATAGGTCTGCCTTTGTATATTACTTGACCTTTTCCCCTTACTGCTTTTAATATTCTTTTGTTTTGTTTT
Organism: Mus pahari; assembly: GCF_900095145.1. Taxonomy (NCBI): domain Eukaryota; kingdom Metazoa; phylum Chordata; class Mammalia; order Rodentia; family Muridae; genus Mus; species Mus pahari. The sequence goes on along the minus strand of NC_034611.1, from coordinate 11,131,979 downwards.
GTTTTGTTTTGTGCATTTGGTGTTTTATCTATTCTATGGTGGGAGGAGTTTCTTTCCTGGTGTATTTGGAGTTCTGTAGGCCTCTTGTATGTTTATTTGTATGTCTTTCTTTAGGTTAGGGAAGATTTCTTCTATAATTTTGTTGAAGATATTTACTGGCCTTTCAAGTTGGAAATTTTCATTCTCTTCTATATCTATTATCCTTAGATTTGGTCTTCTCCTTGTGTCCTGAATTTCCTGGGTGTTTTGGGTTGGAAGCTTTTTGCATTTCACATTTTCTTTGACTGTTTCTCTCTTCTATCTCTTGTAGTCTCATGGTGATGCTTGCATCTATGACTCCTGATCTCTTTCCTAGGTTTTCTATGTCCATTGTTGTATCCCTTTGTGATTTCTTTATTATTTCTATTCCCATTTTTTGATCCTGGATGATTTTGTTCAATTTCTTCACCTGTTTTTTGTTTGTTTGTTTGTTTTTGTTTTTGTTTTTTGTATGTGTGTGTTTTCTGTAATTCATTAAGGGATTTTTGTTTCCTCTTTAAGAGTTTTTACCTATTTACTTATGTTCTCTTGTATTTCTTTAAGGGAGTTATTTATGTCATTCTTACAGTCCTCTATTACCATCATGAGATGTGACTTGTAATCTGAGTCTTGTTTTTCTGGATTGTTTGTGTATCTAGGACTTGCTGTGGTGGGAGATCTGGGTTCTGATGATGCCAAGTACCTTTGGTTTCTGTTTCTTATGTTTTTCTCCTTTCCTTTTGCCATCTGGTTATCTCTGGTATTAGCTGGTCTTGCTGTATCTGACTGTGGCTTGTCCCTCCTTCAAGCCTGTGTGTCTGTACTCTTGTAGTCCAGTTCTCTCCAAGAGAAATTTGGGTATGAAGAGCTATCGTACAGGGACAGCTCTGGGGTGAAGACTGAAACTAGAAGTACCCTGTCCCCAGATGTTTCTTGATTCCTGTGTCCTGATGGCTCTGGGAGGATCACTCTTGGGCCAGGAATTTGAACAGAGGTGGTGGTATTCACAGGTGTTTCACAGGTGTTTCAGCTCTCCTGGGTGACCAGCTCCCTCCTGCTGGTATTTGTGTATGTAGTACTGTAGCACAGGATCAGCTCCAGGTGCAATAGGAAACTGGAAGGCTCCTGTCCCAGGTAGCTCCTTGCTTCCTGTGTTCTGAGGGTTCCAGGTGGGTCTCTCTGAGCAGCAGTGGTGGTTTTACCTGCACTCACAATCTTATTGGCACTCCTGGGAGGCCAACTCTCTCCCAGTGGTATTTGGGCATGCAGCTTCGTGTCCCTTCAATAATTTTATAACTCAAAGCTGTATGGCACCTGAGAATTAGAAGCCTAATGACTAAGATGAGTTCCAGCAATACCATGTTAATACTAAAGCAGGTATACGTGCCACTGTTTCCACTTCTTGCATCTGCATATGACAGGATGGGATGTTCTGGCATAGATATATATCTTTCACTAAATCTGTGCTCAAGAAAATATCAGTCATTCTCTTCTGCTTTCTTCTACTGACATTCTGTATCCTGTAGAAATCTGCTTCATTATCAAGAATATAGTAAACCAACATTCAATTCGTATTTCAAGAATAAGCTATATTTATGCTAATATTACACTTATGAAACAGACAGCTGGAAGCTAAGGAAGCTATCTATTTTGATAGAAATTTTTGAGTCCAAATGAAGCTCTAGCTAGAAAAAAATGCTAGTACGTTTAGTGAATGGGTAGGGACACACCTTCCTTTTTGTTTTTGTTCTTGTTTTTTGGGTTTTTTTGTGGCCTAACAGTGAACACATGTAAGTAGTGTAGATATTTCCATCTCCTACGTTAGCCCCCCCCCTTTTTTTCCAGATGTTACCTGTTTGGAAGCTCACTCATTGGTCGAAATGTTCTAGATATGTTGGGACATAGTTGGCTGATCTGCTTATTTTGAAATTATTAAGACAATCCTGGGCTTTCAAAGCAGCCTTATTTATAATAGCCAGAAGCTGGAAAGAAACCAGATG
>NC_034611.1:11124411-11128511 GCF_900095145.1 Mus pahari | reverse complement strand
AGAAGAAGAAGAAGAAGAAGAAGAAGAAGAAGAAGAAGAAGAAGAAGAAGAAGAAAAGAAGAAGAAGAAGAAGAAGAAATGAGTTCTGTGGTGAACTAGAATCAAGGGTTATGTAAAATGAGTGAGTTGGAAATGCAGATAGGAGCTATACATGAACATGGATGAAAGGAGATGGAATAAACAGAGCACCTTGAATAAAATGTGCTTTTTGTCTTTCTTGACATTTTAATAAGCAAGAGTTGTAAGAATTTTATACAGAATACCTGCAAAATCTCCTAGACTCCGAATTTATCTTTTATTTTACCGCATTATAGTATTTCCCCCTAACTACCATGCTCCATCAGTCTATCCTATTAATTTAAAATAAATTCTTTTGGTACACATCTCCACTGAACATCTTCAGTGTTCAGTATCATCAATTAGAGTCTAATAATTACAGTTGTTTCTTTTAATGTAATTATTACATTAAATCCAATACATAAACTTCAAGTGCAGCACTGGGTGAGTTTTGGCAAATGAACATTCAGCCATTTATGAATGAGCATAAGATAACTCCAGCCTTAGATAGTTTATTCTTGGATGTTGTCAGTCATCATCACTCTCCTGCCAACTCATTCCCACTCAAGATAATTTCTTCACCAATTACTTTCCACCAGAATTTACCCTTCCTCATTCTAGTACTAAAGACCCATAGTATGCATTATGTGATTTTTGTTTGAAACTTTTTTGCTTGAAATTTAATATAATATTTTGCAGAATCTATTCAGACTCTCTTTACCAGTTATGAAATATTTCTTATTGATGATTGCCATTCCATTGCATGAGTATGAGAGGCCTTTACCTTTCATGTGGGCTATAATTTTGAAAGGGTCAAAAGCAGTCTCTTTAAAGTGAACATCTCTTTGAGTATATTTTTTTTAGTAATTAACTAAAGGTAACATTACTGAACCAAAGGTAAGAGTGAATTTATTTTGTAGATATATAAAGGTAAACTATAAACATGTAGATGTATAGAATTATAGGAAAAATGCATCTAGAGGCTGGACAGACAGCTTAGCAGTTAAAAGCATGCACTACTCTTGGAGAAGACCAAACCTAAGTTCCCAGGCTGACAAATTCCTGTAACTCCAGCTCCAGGGGATTTGATACCCTCCTTTAGCCTACATGGGCACTTGAATTCATCAGCACATACTCTCAAGAACACATAATAATTTTTTTTAATTTTGGAAGAAAGAAAAAGAGAGACACAGAGAAGGAAACAAAGGAAAGAGAAAGGGAAGAAAAGAAAACTGTAGCAAATAAGCAAATATTTAGTTAGTCCCAGAAAATTTATGCCACTCTTTTATCAGTGGGCATATCTTAACAAACCAGTTGGTAGTGTAGTTTGTAAATTCAGAGCTGGGTAAAGCTGATTGATGATTGCTTTTCTTCTCTGGTGTCATGCATAGCATCTCTCAGTACCATGGAAGCTGGCCTGTAGGAATTTGTTTTCCAAATCAAGACTAGCTTGATATCTTAATGTTCTATATCTCAAGCATGCAGTGTCTGCAACAACGGGATTTTACCATGAAGTTCTGGAGATTAACAATGAGCTTTTTGAAATAAGCTAGATGTTGCTAGAGAATTTATGGGTCCTAAGGAAGAACATACTTTTATTATTCTGCTAACCTTTTAGAAAATTGTTACTAAACCAAAGTGTCCATGTATGCACAGACACACACATACATACACGATCAAATAATTTTTGAAAATCGGTATCTAGATTATCTTTTGCAAAACAAAAGGGTAATAAGCAAAAGAATGTAATAAACCTGATAATGGTTACACTATAAAAAGGTAATTATCAAACTCCACACAAAATAACACTAAAGATATAGATCTTGTATTTCCAAGTCCTCACAGAAAACACTACATTATGGTTGGTGCTAGTAGCCATGGCTATAGGTCTTAGTGATGTTATTATAAAAGAGAGATTTACCTAGAACATGAGAATAATTATTTTCAAGGATTATTATGATGAAATGGCAGTATAATTTCTACTAAAATGATTTGTAATAAAAGCTTATTCCAAATATTAGTTCCTATTACTCCAATAATGATTACAAGGAGCATTGATGAATCAAAAATTAAGATATTGCTTTTTTATTCATTTTTAAAAGGATATGTCTGGGGCAAGTTGCCTTTCAGAAGGAAACTATGTAAACCATGTAGCCGGAGGGAACAAGTAAATTCAGAAATTGATCTCAAAATACTGAGCTGTGTCTGGCAATGTCAGGCTTGATCTGTACATGAAATGTTTGATGAATGTTCAGTCAAAATTTAGACAGATTAAATGGGCTAGAATTCAAAAGGATTTTTAACAAGTTCAAAGCACAAAACATTTCTTAATAGCATCATCATCCATGGAAAATCAGTTTTCTTTTTTTGAGAAAAATTTTCGAGAAATCTTCTATTCACCATTAAAGGCTCAAGTCCACTACATAGGACTGTGTGATTAGCAACATTTTCTAAGCTATTTTTCTGTCAATATGCTTCTCTATACTGTAGAGCCCTTAGAGTAAGGTCTGTTTTTGCCAGAAACAATTTTATAGTGAAATAGAACACTGTCATTAACTGTTGTGTTATCTCAGTACACCATACTAGTTCTGGGCTTTTACTGCTCAATTGAATGTAATTTTATCATTTTCTTGTATATATGTAAGAAATACTTCATGATGTTCAGATATTGTGATGTTTATATACTGAAGTTATTTCTCTAATGAAGCATATTCTTAATTTCTTTGGTCATTTCTTTTTTTCTTTGCCACTTCTTTTATTTAATCTTAGTTTCTCTTCTTTTTCTTTTGGCTAGTATTCAGTATACAGTGTGGAATTCTGAACTAGTATTCTACATTACCTCTAGATTTAATCACCTGTCACTTTGATCTTCATCTTCCCCTGCAATCTTAAGCTTCATGGAGCTGAAGCCTTTACCTACAGAAACAATGGCACCATGGCACATACATTCATTAGGGTAGGAGGTTTTCAGAACAGAGCAGTATGGGAATACCATTTTGTGACTGTGCCAAAGGGCATCATGGGCAACTAATGAAAATGCCAAGGTGCTGAAATTGCTATTTCTGGTCTTCCAAAGATTTTCTGGGTGAAGGTTAGTGATGCCCCAATGTCTTGGTTCTTCTGGATTAAATTCTTGAGAAGCAGAATATTTTAGAATCTGAAGGCTATGTTTTATGGTGTTTTTTTTTGTTGTTGTTGTTATTGTATTCTATTGTGCCAATGAATTTTGCATTCTATCTTCCCCTGGAACACAGTATAACACAGTAGACTCTACGAAATATATCCCTTTTCTTATACCTTGCAAGTCAGCAAGACTGTTAAAAAGATCTTTCGTTTTAAATATTCTGAAAAACACAGTTCTCTCTCTGACTCTATTATAGCACCCTGTCTATAATTCCACACAGTGTGCCCCACTCAGATTCTGTTCAGTGTTTCACAAAAGAAAGGATCTGTAGACCACGTGCTGATCCACTTTTCACCAAAGATAAACCAAAAACTTAAGTGGTCTGCATCTTAACCACTGGGGTTGATGTATATGAACAGAAGGGACTTCCTCACTTTCTTGAAGCCTTTGGATGCAGTGCTGTGTCCTTTCTTCTGTGGCTTTTGTACCCCAGGTGGCAGAGTCCTAGCCTGAACTCCTTTGCTCTCCCTTGAGTCCCCTCAATTTGTACCTCTTACCTTTCTAGTTCTCGGGGCATTACTGTCTCTCAGCTCTTAAAACAGAGCCTTAGAGTCTATCTGGAAGTTTCATCTTTTTTCTAACTTTCTATTTCAAGCCTTAGTACCTCCAGGTCAGCAATTTCTACCCTCAGCATATCTCCATGTTTGGCTTCCTACATCTATCCTACTTATGAAAATTCAAGTCCTTGGATGCTCACAGCCAGCTATTGGATGGAACACAGGGTCGCCAATGGNGGAGCTAGAGAAAGTACCCNANGACCTTAAGGGGGCTGCAACCCTGTAGGTGGAACAACAATATGAACTAACCAGTACCCCCTGAGTTTGTGTCTCTAGCTGCATATGTAGCAGAAGATGGCCTA
>NC_034611.1:11083127-11124396 GCF_900095145.1 Mus pahari | reverse complement strand
AAAATAATAATAATAATAATAATAATAATAATAATAATAATAATAATAATAATAAAAGAAAGAAAGAAAATTCAAGTCCTGAACGCTTCCACTCCACAGCAGCTTTGTGGCTGGCTATGAGTTAACAAGCCAGTGCCTTAAAACTTCTTTTGCTCTTACTTAGTCCAAGCTCTTATCTCCTAGATGTATTCTAGTAGAAGGTCTCAGCTCACCCTCTAAAAGGTTCTACAGCTGCTCCTGCTTTCCATCAAGAGTCAACTCTGAACCTGCTTTAGAAGCCAGATTATTTGAGATGAATTGTACATGTCTTCAGTTAAACACCAGTGAAAATTTATGAGATATGAACTCTGTCTACTGGAGAGCTCTAGAAGGTAAGCATATTGGCCAAGTTTATGCTTGCATGAAAGCTTCTGCTGCATTAGCAGCACAGGGTGTAATCTACAACCTTGGTGAACTTTCTATGACACCCCCTAGCTGGGTCCCTGTAATCTTCCTTAATCTTGCTATTTGCATCTTATCCCTGACCTGTCTAAGAACTAATTATTAATTATTAATTAACTATTATTAATACAATGCTACCCTCTGACCTACCTACAGCTCCTGCTCTTATATTTCATAGAGTATACTATATAAAGTTGGATGAACTTTCGCTGTATTGATTTTTTGGTGTGTTTAGTTGTGCTCTTTGTTTGAAATGGTTTCTCTATGTCTTACAGGCTGGATTCGAGCTCACTTTGTAACCCAAGCTGATATCAAACATAGAGTTTGTCTACTTCAGTCTCCTGGTTGCTTGGGTTACACATTGTATATTGTGCTTAATAATTGTGAAAATTCTCTTAAAGATCTATTAAAATTCTAGTGTATGAGGAAAGGAGAAATATACAAACGAACATGTTTTAATAGAGCTTCACTTTATCACAGCCCAGAACCTCAGAATGTTTATAAGCTACAGCATAGTGAGAGCACTTAACTAGTTTCAGTAGGAGAACTCAGAAGTTGCAGTCTCAGGCTGTGAACAGGAACCTATAATTGCTAGTGTTTGTACACACTAGTCAATTGCTCACACTCAGAAGTTCTTGACATCACTGAGACTCATCTAGATAAAGCCTTGCCACTATCAATTAATTCAGGACTTCAGTCCGGACTTCCATTTCCCTTAAGAAAAACACTTAAGACTAGAGAAAAAAAAAGACTAGACAAATATGACATCTTCTTTAGGTGCCTTAATACTAATAAATACACACATGTTCCATACTCTCTTTGTTAACTAAATCCACTAATCATGTCTCCTTGAGGATCTAAGCCTGAATAAGTCCATGGCTTCTTTCACTGCTGTCTCCCATCTTTCTTTATTTTCTTTTTTATTGAATATTTTATTTACTTACATTTCAAATGTTATCCACTTTCCTGATCCCCCCCCCCAAGAACCCCCTATCCAGTCCCACCTCCTCCTGCTTCTATGCTGTTATACCCCCACCCACCCACTCACTCCCAACCACCTGCCCTGGCATTCCTCTATAATGGAGTATTAAGCCTTCACGGGAACCAAGGGCCTCTTCACCTGTTGATTCCTGACAAGGCCATCCTCTGCCACATATATAGCTGAAGCCAGGGGGCCCTTCATTTGTACTCCTTGATTGGTGATGTAGACCCTGGGAGCGCTGGTTGGTTGATATTGTTGTTGTTTCCTATGGGGTTGGAAATGTCTTCAGCTCCTTCTGTCCTGTCTCTAACTTCTCCATTGGGAACCCCATAATCATCAGTACAATGGTTGGCTGGGAGTATCCACCTCTATATATGTCAGGCTCTGGCAGAGTCTCAGGAGACAGATACATCAGGCTCTTATTAGCATGCACTTCTTGGCATCCACAATAGTGTCTGCATTTGGTAACTGTATATGGAATGGATCCCCAAGTGAGGCAGTCACTTTCCACACTTTGTCACTGTATTTTCTCCCATGGGTATTTTGTTACATTTCTAAGAAGGACCAGATGACCCATACTTTGGTCTTTCTTCTTCTTCAGCTTCATGTAGTCTGTGAATAGAATCTTGGGTATTCCGAAATTTTGGGCTAATATCCACTTATCAGTGAGTGCACACCATGTGTGTTCTTTTGTGATTGGGTTACCTCACTCAGCATGATATTATCTAATTCCACCCATTTGCCTAAGAATTTCATGAATTCACTGTTTTTAATAGCTGAGTACTATTCCATTGTGTAAATGTATCACATTTTCTGTATCCATTCCTCTGTTGAAGGACATCTGGGTTCTTTCCAGCCTCTGGCTGTTATAAATATGGCTGTAATGCACAAAATGGAGCATGTAGTCCATGTTACATGTTGGAGCATCTTCGGGGTATATGCCCAGGAATGGTATAGCTGGGTCCTCAGGTAGTACTGTGTCCAGTTTTCTGAGAAACTACCAGACTGATTCCCAGAGTGGTTGTACCAGCTTGCAATCCCACCATCAATGGAAGAGTGTTCCTCTTTCTCTACATCCTTGCCAGCATCTACTGTCACCTGAGTTTTTCATCTCAGTCATTGTATCTGGTATGTGGTGGAATCTAAGGGTTGTTTTGATTTGCATTTAACTGATGACTAAGGATGTTGAAAATTTCTTTAGGTTCTTCTCGGCCGTTATGGTTTCATGAGTTGAGAATTCTTTGCATAGCTCTGTTCCCCATTTTTAATATGGTTATTTAATTGTCTGGGGTTTAATCTCTTGAATTATTTGTATGCATTGAATATTAGCCCCGTATCGGATTTAGGCTTGGTAAAGATGTTTTCCCAATCTGTTGGTAGCCTTTTGATCTCATTGTCCTTAGCCTTACAGAAGATTTGAATTTTATGAGGTCCCATTTGTAGATTCTTGATGTTACAGCACAAGCCATTGCTGTTCTGTTCAGGAATGTTTCCCCTGTGCCTGTGTGTTTGAGGCTCTTCCCCATTTTCTCCTCTATTAGTTTCAGTGTCTCTGGTTTTATGTGGAGGTCCTTGATCCACTTGGACTTAAGCTTTGTACAAGGAGATAAGAATGAATCAATTCACACTCTTCTGCATGCTAACCACAAGTTGAACCAGCACTATTTGTTGAAAATGCTTTCATTTATCTACAGGATGGTTTTAGCCCCTTTGTCAAAGATCCAGTGACCATAGGTGTATGGGTTTATTTCTAGATCTTCAATTCTATTCCATTGATCTACCTGACTATCACTGTACCAATACAGTTTTTATCACTATTACTATGTAGTACAGCTTGAGGTCGGGGATGATGGTCTCCCTAGAAGTTTTTTTATTGTTGAGAACAGTTTTCTCTATCCTGGGTTTTTTGTTATTCCAAAGGAATTGAGAATAACTCTACGAAGAGTTGAGTTGGAATTTTGATTGGGATTGCAAAAATCTTTAGAATGCTTTTGGCAATATGGTTCTATTTACTATATAAATTTGGCCAATCTACAAGCATGGAAGATCTCTCCATCTTCTGAGATCTTTTTCAATTTCTTTCTTCAGAGACTTGAAGTTGTTGTCACAGATCTTTCACTTGTTTGGATAGAGTCACACCAAGAAACTTTCTATTGCTAGTGGCTATGGTGAAGGGTGTCATTTCCCTACTTTCTTTCTTAGCCTGGTTATCCTTTGAGTAGAGAAAAGGTACTAATTTGTGTGAGGTAATTTTATATCTGGCCACATTGCTGAAGTGGTTTATTAGCTGTAGAAGTTCTCTAGTAGAGTTTTTGCGGTCACTTTAAGTATAGTATCATATCATCTTCAAATAGTGATATTTTGACTTCTTCCTTTCCAATTTATATCTCTTTGACCTTCTTTTATTGTCTAATTGCTCTAGCTGAAACTTCAGGTACCATATTAAATAAATAGGGAGAGAGAGGGAAGCCTTGTCTAGTCCCTGATTTTAGTGTGATTGCTTCAAGTTTCTCTCCATTTAGTTTGATGTTGGCTACTGGTTTGCTGTATGTATGTATGTATGTATGTATGCTGCTTTTACTATGTCCAGGTATGGGCCTTGAATTTCTGATCTTTTCAAGACTATTACTTTGAATGGGTATTGAGTTTTGTCAAATGCTTTCTCAGCCACTAATGTGATGATGATCTTTTTTTTTCTTTGAGTTTGTTTATATTGTAGATTATGTTGATGGATTTTCTTATATTGAACCTTCCCTGTATCTCTGGAATGAAGCCTACTTGATCATAATGAATGATTGTTTTGATCTGTTCTTGGATTAGTTTTTGAGAATTGTATTGAGGTTTTTTTTTTTTTTGTATTGATATTCATAAGGGAAATTGGTCTGTAGTTCTCTTTCATTGTTGAGTCTTTGTGAGGTCTTAGTATCAGCATAACTCTGGCTTCATAGAAAAAATTTGGTAGTGTTCCTTTTGTTTCTATTTTGTGGAATAGTTTGAAGAGAATTGGTATTAGGTCTTCTTTGAAGGTCTGATAAAATTCTGCACTAAATCCATCTGGTCCTGAATTTTCTTTAGTTGTGAGATTTTTAATGACTGCTGCTATTTGTTTAGGGGTTATAGGACTGTTTATATGGTTTATCTAATCCTGATTTAACTTCGGTAACTGTATCCATCCAATTTTTTTGAGTATAGGCTTTTGTGGTAAAATTTTATTTTATTTTTTTTAATTTCCTCGGTTTCTGTTGTTATGTGTCCCTTTTCATTTCTGATTTTCTTAATTTGGATACTGTCTCTGTGTCCTCTGGTAAGTGTGGCTAAGGGTTTATATATCTTGTGGATTTTCTCAAAGAACCAGTTCCTAGTTTTGTTGATTCTTTGTATAGTTTTTTGTTTGTTTGTTTGTTTGTTTGTTTTTTGGTTTTTCGAGACAGGGTTTCTTTGTGTAGCCCTGGCTGTCCTGGAACTCACTTTGTAGACCAGGCTGGCCTCGAACTCAGAAATCTACCTGCCTCTGCCTCCCAAGTGCTGGGATTAAAGGCATGTGCCACCATCGCCTGGCTATATGGTTTTTTGTTGTTGTTGTTTATACTTGGTTGATTTGAGCCCCGAATTTGATTATTTCCTGCATCTACTCCTCTTGGATGGCATTCCTTCTTTTTATTCTAGAGCTCTCAGGAGTTCTGTCAAGATGCTTTTGTCAGCAATCTCCAGTTTCTTTCTGTAGGCCCTTAGAGCTAAGTGCTTTCCTCTTAGCACTGCTTTCATTGTGTCCCATAAGTTTTGGTATGATGTGCATTCATTTTCATTAAATTCTAAAAAATCTTTTACTTCTTTCTATATTTCTTCAAATTATCATTGAGTAGAGCATTGTTCAGTTTCCACTTGTATGTGGACTTTCCATTGTTTTATTGTTATTGAAGAAGAGTCTTAATCCATGGTGCCCTTATAAAATGCATGGGATTATTTCAATATTCTTGTATCTGTTGAGGCCTGTTTTGTGATCAATGATATGGTCAATTTTGGAGAAGGTTCTATTAGGTGATGACAAGAAGGTATATTCTTTTGTTTTAGGATGAAATGTTCTATACATATCTATTAAATCCATTTGTTTCATAACTTCTGTTAGTTTTACTGTGTCTCAGTTTAGTTTGTGTTTCTAAGATCTGCCTATTGCTAAGAGTGCGGTGATAAAGTCTCCCACTATTATTGTGTTAAGTGCAATGTGTGCTTTGAGTTTTGGTAAAGTTTCTTTTCTGAATGTGGGTGCCCTTAGTCAGAATTTAGAGATCATCTTGATAGATTTTTTTCCTTGGATCACTATGAAGTGTCCTTCCTTATCTTTTTTGATAACTTTTGATTGAAAGTAGACTTTATTTGATATTAGAACGGCTACTCCAGCATGTTTCTTGGGACCATTTTCTTGGAAAACTGTTTTCCAGCATTTTATTCTAAGTCATTGTCTGTCTTTGTCACTGAAGTGCATTTCCTGTATGTAGCAAAATGCTGGATCTTGTTTACATATCCAGTCTGTTAGTCTGTCTTTTTATTGGTGAATTGAGTCCATTTATGTTAAGAGGTATTAAGTAAAAGTGATTGTTGCTTCCTGTTATTTTTGTTATTAGAGGTGGAATTATGTTTGTGTGGCTATCTTCCTTAGGGTTTGTTGGAGGAAGATCTCTTTCTTGCTTTTTCTATGATGTAATTTCCCTCTTTGTGTTGGAGTTTTCCATCTATTATCCTGTGTAGGGCTGGATTCGTGGAAAGATACTGTGTAAATTTGGTTTTGGCATGGAATATCTTGGCTTCTCCATCTACCTTAATTGAGAGTTTTGCTGGGTATAGTATCCTAGGCTGGCATTTGTGTTCTCTTATGGTCTGTATAACATCTGTCCAGGATTTTCTGGCTTTAGTTTCTGGTGAGAAGTCTGGTATAATTCTGATAGGTCTGCCTTTATATGTTACTTGACCTTTCCCCTTACTGCTTTTAATGTTCTTTTTTGTTTTGTGGATTTGGTGTTTTGATTATTATGTGATTGGAGGAATTTCTCTTCTGGTCTAACCTATTTGGAGTTCTGTAGGCTTCTTGTATGTTCATGGGCATCTCTTTCTTTAGGTTAGGAAAGTTTTCTTCTATAATTTTGTTGAAGATATTTACTGACCCTTTAAGTTGGGAATTTTAACTCTCTTTTATACCTATTATCCTTAGGTTTGGCCTTCTCATTGTGTCCTGGATTTCCTGGGTGTTTTGGGTTTGGATAATTTTGTACTTTGCATATTCTTTGACTGTTGTGTCAATGTTTTCTATGATGTCTTCTACACCTCAGATTCTCTCTTCTATCTCTTGTATTTTGGTGGTGACGTTTGCATCTATGACTCTTTCCTAAGTTTTCTATCTCCAGGGTAGTCTCCATTTGTGATTTCTATACTGTTTCTATTTCCATTTTTAGATCCTGGATGGTTTTGTTCTATTCCTTTCTCCGTTTGCTTCTTCTTGTAATTTTATAAGGGAATTTTGTATTACCTCTTTAAATGCTTCTACCTGTTTACCTGTGTTCTCCTGTATTTCTTTAAGGGAGTTATTTATGTCCTTCTTAAAGTCCTCTATCATCGTTATGAGAAGTGATTCTAAATCTGATTCTTGCTTTTCCAGTGCAATGGGGTATCTAGGACTTACTGTGATGGGAGAATTGGGTTCTGACTATGCCAGGTAAATTGGTTTCTGATGCTTATGTTTTTGACCTTGCCTTGCCATCTGGTTATCTCCAGTGCTACCTGTACTCACTGTGCCTGACTGGAGCCTGTCACTCCCATTAGCTTGACTGTGTCAGAACTCCTCAGAGTCCAGCTGTCTCTGTGATCCTGTGATCCTGAGATCCTATTTGTGAGAGCTCCTGGGAATCAAGCTGCCTCTGGGATTCTGAAATCCTAGTATGACCAAACTCCTGAGATCCTGTGATCCTATGATCTTGGACATGTTAGAGATCCTTGGGGGTATAGCTTCCTCTGGGGGTTGTGGGATTGGATCCAGAGTTAGTGGCCAAGATCTGCTCAGGGCACAGCTTCTAACTGGAAGGAACCTGTGCCACTGGCCAAGCAAGGATCCCTGTCTCCCAGGGCTCACAATTACTCCCAGTTTGGGGTTTGTGTTGTGGACTCCTCATCTATGATCCTGGGTGTGTTAGAGCTCCTGGGGATCCAGCTTCCTCTGGGTATTGTGAGATTGGGTGCAGAGCTTGTGTCCAAGGTCTGCTCAGAACACTGGCTCAGACCAGAAAGATTTCCCATCTCATTCTAATGCTCTTCCTTGCTCTCAGCTGTCTAAAGCTACAGACCTCCTAGGGCCTTCCCTCTGCTGTGATCTTTTGCTATTTTGAACACAATTAGAAGAAATGTACATTTTCAGCAGTTGGAAGTAAATATCGATTCTAAAGAATATGCATTTGGTCCATGGTTTTCAAGTCTGGCCTAAGCAGGAGTCACTTGAGAAGCATCAGCTATCCGGCCTTTGCTCAAATCCTACTTAATTCAGAGCAAAGACTAATACTTCTTTGATTCTTCAAAGCTTATGCATAATAAAGAATAGTTATTCATGATGTCTCTGGTTTCTTTTGTTAATTTTTCAATGAACTCATAAATTACCATTTGGCCCAGAACCTGACACATAATAGGTATTCAGTAAAGGTTAATTATTTTCCTGTCTCTTTATTTCAGAAGGCATGAATTATATAACTGTAACTTGTTTAAATAAATACATTAACTGATTTATACCACCTATATTTTTTCTTGTTCTGAATATTTACAGTATCTTTAGCAAATGTTTTCTAGCTTGCACTTGACCTTCAATATCCTTTTAATATCCTTTCTTTGACATTTTGATATTAATGCATTAGTTAGTCTGCATATTTCTCAAACTTCTATACAATTATATTTTCTGCCACCTACTCTTTTCTACTTTTAGCCCTCAACCTTGCTTCTTCTTTTTTGCTTTAATTTTGCTCCAGCAAGCAGTAGACCTTGTACTCTTGCAAGTGAGGTAGACCTTGAAATACTACTGGCTTGAGTGTTTTATATTATAATTTATTTAAATTACTTTGGTTGCACATTGTGGGAGGGCATTTCAATTTCCTCTAACTCAATTTTTTCATGTTGAAACAGCCTAGAAAGAAAGGGCGAGAAAGAGCTTCAATGCCTACACATCGAGGATATGAAAAAGTCAACTTGTACTCTGAGTCCGAAAAAGCTGAGGCATAGATGCGAAACCTCGTCCAAAGTTATGGCTTATTAATGGCAGAGTCCCTTGTTTGAAGGACAAACCAGCTGATGTTAAATTGAAACAATTTAAAAATCATAGTGATTTTTGGCCTCTGACCTCTTTCATATATAGCCTCAAATTGGCAGAAAAATAAAAATCCCTAAACAATCTCAAGTGTGGTAAGTTTAGGAAGTGTAACTGTACCTCTTAAGTTTTTAGTCACAGAAGCTAGTAGGTCTTTAACCATCTGACAGACTGCAAAGTGACCATCAGTTGTTTCCACAATCTGAAATTGGAAAGTTGCAGTTCCCTGAGCATTTGAGGTCATTTGACTCATGTTCCTTTCCATAGTGGGGGTGTGGGTTGGGGTGGGGTGGAGTGGGAGACTTTAAATGAACCCTTGAAAAAACCATTTTTTGTTTGTTTGTTTGTTTGTTTGTTTTCTTCAAGGAGTAGAAAGTAGTTCACAGAACACAGCAGCCCTAACTACGTTACATCTTCTCCTATTTCATCTCTTCAAGTTTCCTTCTTTATTTCTCTATCATTGTTGTTGCTGTTATTATGGTAAAATAAGAGCCAATGGTGGCTTTAAAGTGAGCTGCCAAAAGCAATGAGTTATTTGTAGATTCTAGAGTGACAACAAAAGTCACAAACCCACAAAACCTAACTACAATTACAACATCTACACATCAAGGAAGGTACAAAAGGATTGCTGCACTTCATGTACACAGAGGAAACAAAGCATTCGATTGTCAATGCTCCATATCTAACAAAGACCGGGAAATGAAACTGTTGCAGGAAAAACATGGTCATGAATTCATTTGGTGGTAAAAATCTACCCAAAATTTTAAGGAAGACCTAAATTCTATGTGAGTCACATAGGTAGGATATTGCCTTTGGTGGTGGGGAAGGAAAACATGGAAAAGAGCTGCCACAGCTTTTAATCCACAGATCTCTTCAAAGGGCAGGGAACCTGATAGCCTGAAGGCTTTGGTGTGGCCTGAGGCAGATATCTACAAGGTGGATGGAATGTCTTGGCCTTTTCTCCAGAGATTAAGCTGCTCAGGGCATATAGAATGAAAGAAACTATCAATCATGAAGACAACAAAAGAAATGAAACACAACGGTTAAATTAATGTTTTGTCAAGTTGCTTCATGGTGACATGGGATACAAAGGAGAGGATTGGAGAGAGCCATTGCTAATGTTTGGACTGGAACTATATTGTGAGGAACTCTAATCCAAGGAGGGATGCTAATCATTGCCTTCCTATGTTTAGCATCTATGAGAACCTCTACAGGCTATGTTGAACCAAAGATGCTAGAAGTCCCATAAAGAATAAAGAAACACCTTATGTGGAACATGAGCTAACTGGCTACAAGAACGAACAAGAAGGAACTTAGTTACCCCTTAGATAAGAAAATGAACAACAGCAGATTTTAAAACCTGAAGGCAATTCTTTTACTGTTACCAAAAGTTAATGAGATACCTCAAATGCCAGAACAACTCTAACTTTAAAAAAAAAAAATGTCATTGGTAGTTTTAATAGACACAAACAGAAGGACCAAAACCAACCAACCAAACAAACAAACAAACTAACTAACTAACTAACAAAGCAGGAAAATGGCACAAGGAAGAAGTTCAACTGACAGTGAATAGATCACCAATAATACATGATCTTTCTGACAAGGCATTGCAATAAGCATTTGACAATAGAAGATATTTAACCAGAATATTCCAACATTCCAAGCACAATGCAGGAGAATGCTGACTTACTCACTTCTGTAGTCCAGGCACTTTGCTGCACCAGGACCATATTTATGACAGTATAACTATCACAGAGCTCGTGAGTTCCTGCTAAGAGGAGCAACTTTCTCATGCTTTCAGTGTTCTCTTCATCAAGTGCATAGAGAAGACAAGAATACCCTAAATATTCCATTATGAAGAATCTGCAGCTCCTTAATCCTAAGTCTTAGCAGTTATGACCCAATAGACTCTTACTGCTAACATACCCCCTGTTCATGATGAATTGCCATCCCTCCTCCTTCAATTAGATTATCTCACAGTTCAGGCCTAGATTAGCAATAGCTGCCTTCTGTCAAATCTCTCCTTTGTTTCCTGTGTGTCCTGTGTTTAACTATGCACAGCAGGGTGTAGCCTTATATATGCTCATGACTTCCACTATATCCTCATTCCAGATTGCTCTCATAAATTCCAGAGAACATGCATTGACCTCAACATCCCCACTTCACAGCTAATACACATCTCAAAAATAATGTAATTCAAATGATATTTCCACTCAAATCTCTTGCATTTCAGTTTGCTGGAATAAGAAAGGTCTGGAATAAGAAATGTCTGGGATATGTTCGTCTTTATTTTTTTCTCTCATACACTGTATCTAATTCTTAGGCAAAATGATTACACATAAAAATGACAAGATTAGAGCTTATTTAAAATTAAAATTTATTTTTTTATTTATTCACTTTATATCCTACCCACTGCCCCTCATGGTGACCCCCTCCCACAATCCTTCCCCCATCACCCCTTCCCCTTCTTTTCTGAGCAGTTGGGGTTCCCCTTGGGTATCCTCTACCCTGATATTTCAAGTCTCTGTGGGGACTGGAGCGTCTTCTCCCACTGAGTCCAGACAAGGCAGCTAAGCTAGAAGAACATATACCACTTATAGGCAACAGCTTTTGGGATAGCACCTGCTCCAGTTGTTTGGCACCCACATGAATTCCAAGCTGCACATTTGCTACATATGTGCAGGGAGGTCTAGGTCCAGTTATGCAGGTTCTTTGCTTGGTGATTCAGACTCTGACAGCCCCAAGGGCACAGCCTAGTTGACTCTGTTGTTCTTCCTGTGGAGTTCCCAACCCCTTCGGGGCCTACAATTCTTCATCCTGTTCTTCCTTAAGTGTCCCCAAGCTCCATCCACTGTTTGACTGTAGATATCTGCATTCTGCATCTGTCTGAGTCGGTTTCTGGGTGGAGCCTTTCAGAGGACAACATGTGAAATTGGAGAATTTTACTGTAGGTAAATCTGCTGTATATTAATTGAGCCTCAACTTGGTTTTGTTGTTGTTTTTAATGAACACTAGTACACATAACTCACAGGCTTAAAGGCAAATGACACACAGAGTTTACTCAGAGAAAACACAGAATGTTTTCTCAACAACAAAGTAGACTAATATCACTTATTCTCAACTAAAATACACTAATGCTAAAACAAGTAACAAATATTCTGGACTTCATAAAATTCTAAACTTGTCTTGCAATATCAAAATGAATATACACACACAGCTTAATGTGATAACATACTTACAATATGTGTATTTGATAAAGGATACATGCCCAGAATATAAAAATCCACATCTATAGGTTAAGAAAGTCACAACCCAATAAAATGGTTGTCAAAAGACTAGAGTGGGCATTTCGTTAAGTGATAATATCCAAGAATCTGATAATACATACACTGTGGATGCCAGCAAAAATGTGGAGCAATTTTGAAAACATTCATTAAAATAGAAAAAAAAAAACCCACACAAGGAACACATGCATCATGATTCCACACTAACCAGTCCAGATATGGAAGTAACACATTTTATGTTTTAGTATTCACAGTGAATTAATTTATTGATTCACTTTACACCCTGATCACAGGCCCCACTCCCTCTTCTCCTCCCAGTCCCACCCTCACAAACCATTAGGGGAAGCCACTAACTTGCCCTGGCATATCAAGTCACAACTGGACTAAGCACAACCTCCCCCAGTGAGGGCAACCAGGCAGCTCAGCCGGGGGAAGGGGATTCAAAAGCAGACAGCAGCATCCACTCCAGTTGTTAGAGGACCCAGTTGCACATCTGCTCATGCATGCTCTTTGGTTGGAGGTTCAGTCTCTGTGATCTCCCCGTGGTCTCAGGTTAGTTGCCTCTGTTACTCTTCTTGTGGTGTCTTTGGCCTCTCTAGCTTCCTCAGTCCTTTCTCCCACTCTCCCACAAGATACCCTGAGCTTCACCTAACATTTGGCTGGGGGGGTCTCTGCATCTGTTTCCATCTGCTGCTGTATGAAGCCTCTCAGAAGACAGTTAGGCTAGGTTCCTGTCTGCAAGCATAGCAGGGTTGGCTTTTTCCCAGGAGATGGGTTTTAATTTGGGCCAACCATTCTTTGGCCCTTCCTTCAATCAGTGTTCCATCTTTATCCCTGTGCATCTTGTAGGCAGGGCAAATTTTAGGCAGAAGGTTTCTGGGTGGGTTGATGTCCCCTCCCCGCCTCCACTGGAAGTCACACCTGGCTACAGGGGGTGGCTACTACAGTCTTCATATCCCTAGCTGATAGAAAACTCACCTAGGGTCATGCTCATAGCTTCCCAGGAGCATCCCCTGTACAAGGTCTTCACATTGTCCCAGAGATGCCTCCGCCACCAATTTCTGTTCTTTTTCCCAGCCCTCTCCTGCCCCAGCCCTGTTCTCTCCATTCCTGATCTACACCCCTGTTCCCTTTCCACCCAATCTCCCACCCACTTCCCCCTCTCCATCCAATTTCAATGTCTGTTTTATTTTCCCTTCTGAGTGAGATTCAAGTATCCTCTCTTGGGCCCTCTTTGTGACTTAGCTTCTTTGGGTCTATGGATTGCAGCATAGGTATCCTGTACTTATGGCTAATATCCAGTTATGAGTATTTACTATGCATGCCTTTCTGGGTCTGGGTTACCTCACTCAGGATGATATTTTCTAATGTCATCTGTTTGTCTGCAAAGTACATTATGCCTTTGTTTTTTAATAGCTGAGTCGTATTCTATTGTGTAAGTGAAGCACATTTTTTTATTTTAAATTATTTATTTTTTTCTGTATCTCAAATCACAGAATATATGATACAATTTTTCTCAAGCTCAACATACTCATTTCAGATGTTTTCTTCTCTTACAGCATGGACAAAAATCTGTGAACTGATGAAAAAAAAATCACTCAGAGCTTTTTAAAATGAATGCTTCCTTGTCACACCCTGAGCTTCTGTCTGGAGTGGGTACAGGGAGTAAAAATATGTAAATTCCCTGTCTATTCTGGGTAGGTGGTCCCTGAGCTACCCTTAGTGGAACACTGCTTAGGACTTGTCAGTTACCTACTGGAAGGCATTTCAAAAAACACAAATAATTAAGTATACAGAAATAGCTCTTCTATAAAAAAAATTCCATACAAAAATATTTATGCAAAATCTGAGATACTACAAAATAATTTATTAGCCTATGTACTTCAATTTAGGGAGGAAACTCTAAGAGGCAGGCAAGATGTGCTTTGGATTTTCCTTTACCTCATTTAAACTACTTAGCGTGTTGACACCAGAGTATGTGTGCTTCATGCAGAAAAAGAGCAAAGGTACACTTTTCTGGAGACGGAAGCCGGCTGCGCACAAACAGAGCAGAGCGTCTCCAAGTGGAAAGTGAGTTACCTGGCGACTGGCCAATAACCTTCTCCTTTCTGGTGAAGTGGGACAGGGAAAATGGGAACCCAGGCCTCCTGAGCAGTCAGAGCAGGTGGAGAAATCGTCCCATTGCTCAGGACACTGTCCTTGTACTGCTGGGAGAAAACAGAACGGCACCCTGTAGAGAGGCCACCTTCACAGAGAAGTGTCTGGATCAATGGAGCCACTTGAGTATGGAGAAAAACAAAAACAAAAACAAAAAAACAAAACTGAGAGTCTGAGCACGGGAAACTGGCACAGCCTTTATATTCAGGTCATGACTGAGGCAGAGCGACTAAGTTTGGTATCAAGCACTGCAAAGGGATGGCTTCTGAAGTCCAGATAATTTGGTTGGAAACAAGCCACCGAAGCCCCGATGGCAGTCCCACCTCTCCAGCCCCGACATGTACACACTGAATGGACTCCTGCCTGGATAGGGTTTCCTGTGACTGGAACCACCTACACCAGGAGTCCTGAGAGGCCCCAAGCTGACACTACTTGATGGGGTTTGGGAGAAGAGATCCCCTGGGTTCCTCAGATATTTGGCACTTGTTGACAAGACTGGAGCTGTCCGAATAGAGTGTAGTGAAGGTGTGCTTTGTCGAGCTAGGGTTTTTGAGCACACTGCTGTAGAGGCTAAGGGATGCCGGGCCACGAGGCTCTGAGTCAGGGAGTCCTGAGAGATGTTCTCACTCTTTCTGAGACCTCAGTAGAAAAGACACAAACCTTGACTTTCCACTGTGGCTACAATGACTTCTAAAGTAGCTTTCTAAGCAGGGAGGACCAAGGTCCACTCTGCAAGGATGAAAGGGGCCAAAGTACTGGTTCTACAGGGGTTTTCTACATAAAAAATAAAAATAAAAAAATAAAACCCAATCTATTGTCTTATCTGAGAGAACTGTACAGAACAGACAGTATAAATGTGGAGCTTGACACCATGAGGGATGGCTATGACCGCATCAGTGTTTGTACCCGTCAAGAACTCCCAGGAAACATACAATGCTAAAGTTTTCTGCCCTAATTTTTTTTCCCTTAGCATACTGTGAACAAAGATGTATGTAGGAAAACTGGATCCGACAAATAAACTAACTTTTCAGGTATTTTCCTAATATTTAAGAGGCTTGTCATAATTTATAAAAGCCTTTTAGCACTGAAATGAACAGGAAAAAATTGAAGGAAGAATCTTCACATTAGGCTGCCCTTCTGAATGACAGCGCTTGGCTCGAGTACAGGTGAATGGAGTACGGGCCAACTGAGTTTGTGAGCTGGAAGGGACATTTCTGAGGATCACTTAATGTGTGCTGGTCATCAAAAACTCTGGCTTAATGACCAGCAGTGCCCAGAGGCACCACCCAAGGTGTATACAAAGAAGAGAAGGAGCCCCAGTGAGAAGCTGGTTCTTAGGTATCTGTCTGCATTTCACCAAAGACATGATCCATGCACAACAAGAGGATCATCTTCCATGTGTTCATTCCACAAGCTTTCTGCATTATGTATCTTTATGAATTAGCAGTGTAAAGATCATGTGATCTCAGCTTTGGGGCCCGCAGTGGAGGTTCAGCTCAAGGGAATGAGGCTCACTGAGAACTTCATGGGCTTGCTACAGCCCTCACCTGCCTTATAGGTACTAACTAGCTAAGTTCTGGGTTTTAACATCCGCCCCCCAAAACAAACCATGCCCCATGCTTACCACTAAAGGAACAAAAGCCCAAGGCCTGTCTGTGTCACAGGTTTTGAATGAGGACAACCCATTTTGTTTGGGAAGGGGGCTTATAAAACTGAGCAGGTTTTTTGCTCTAGGCATGGTTACAGCATAAACTGCTAAAACCATTTCTGTCATCTGCTTAGTCTGTCTGTCTGTCTGTTGAGCACACACACTCTGTTCAGACTGTCTCGGGGCACAAATCACACTGTAATTAGACAGCTTCACTGTTCAAGAAATCGGTTAAGATTTAGAAACAGTATAATTAGGAATCCATACAGCGATACAGTGAGCCATTTCTTCAATCTGGACTGTCCAACGGGGCACTTTCTTTCTGAGGATAGATCCAGGAATTACCTTCTAAAATTGGCAGAGTACTGCTACTGCTTTAAGTATAGGTTTTGCTAACAGGAGGAGTCATCATCATTCATTCTGGCCAAACAACAAAAATGACAGGTTTTCCTCCCCACACTTCTTTAAGAGAACCAAATAAGAAAGATGCAAGCACATGGCCACCAGCCTGCTTTCTGGGGACTGTTTAGAGGGAGGAGGGACTCAGTTGAGTCCCTTCCTTCCTATATAAGGCACAATAAATACCAACACTGACTAGCCTTCCAGCAGGGACACGTGACAGGAATCCTGCTAGCGCTGAGGGCTGAGCACCTCTGTGTGGCCTGCTGGAGCTGTTCTTCACATGGAGTGAGCAGGCAGCTGCACTTGTCATCAGGGGAGTGACAACTGATTGACATTGGTGCTGTACACTTGAGAAACAACAAACTGACCCTCAAGAGGGGAAGGCCTCTTCAGTGCCTCAGCAAGCAGTATGACCAGCACCTTTGGGGTAGGGAACGGCTGTGTGCAAGGAACCTAAGTGCCCTCCTACTATGTTATGCTCCCTGTCTTCCATTTTGATTCCTGTGTTAAACTATGATTCAGTGTTGTTGGACCCAGAGCAATATAAACATAGTTTAGGATAAAGAAGAACAGAACTCATCTTTTCTTTTTTCCAAGACAGGGTTTCTCCATGTAGCCCTGGTTGTCCTGGAACTCACTTTGTAGACCAGGCTGGCCTCAAACTCAGAAATCCACCTGCCTCTGCCTCCCATGTGCTGGGATTAAAGGCGTGGGCCACCACCGCCTGGCAGAATTCATCTTTTTCAACATCTCAACTCAGGTCCCTCCCTCATTCCCCACTTTTTTTTTTGGGGGGGGGGTGGTGACACGGGGCTGATCTCCTTATGTAGTCCTGGCTGGCTTCAAGCCTCTGGTGACCCTTTTGCCTGTCTACGATTACAAGTGTTACCACCACTCCTGGCTGAGACTAGTATTGAGATGTCCTTAGCAGTATATGTCCAGGGGTGGGACACACAAAGATGGACTCTTCGGTTAGCTTGCCCACCTCCTCCCCTGGACAGGGTTTCATGTAGCCCAAGCTGGCCTTGACTCACTATGTAGCTGAAATTGACTTTTAAGATATAACCTTTCTGCCTCTGTTTCCCAAATAATAGGATCAGAGCCACACAACATGCCCTCCATGACTGGCAACTGAAAACCCAGGTTCTGTCAGTGTAAAGCATAGAATACAGCAGCAGGGTGCAGATCAAGGGAAACAGTTCCTTGAAAACTCCTGTGAGGATTTTGTAGTATGGTAAACGGGATGGGTGTAACACATGCATTTGCTTTAAGTTCTGAAACATCTTAAGACCAGTNGCTCNGTATTCTGAAGACTAAAAAAGCATCTTGTGGCCCCTGACATCTCCAATCTCCAGATCTTGCTACGTTCCCAAAGATAGACATGGTAGTGGTTACAGGAGGTAGCTCTTGTTGCATTCTGGATCACTTTGCTCTGACAGACTGAGATGTGTTCCAGAACTCATGCCAACACAAAACCCTTTGTAACCTGCCAGGACCTTGGCGCCCCTTGAACATTCTGGGCTTGCACTACAGTTTCCTTCTGATAGAATGAGTTTCCTCTTGAAGAAACCTAAGCCATACCTGTATATTCATACTTATCAATGTTAATGGCCTCATAAACCAGCCAAAACTTTTATGTTCAGCTCATAACGGTCAAGTCTCAGAAAGGCATCAGGGGATAGAGCCTGTCCTTCCCCCACAGGACTGAAAAGAATATCGGTTTGGACTGAACTTGGGGCAGGGCTCACAGAAACCAGATACAAACACCTGCAGCTTCAGCTGGTGTTAGAACTGATTCCCCAGCCACTCTCTGCCCCCTTTCAAGGTTTTAATGTATTGGTAAGTTGAGTTTGGCGTGGCAGTGGATGTCCCATGCTCCCCTACATGGAGAAGCAGAAATCACAGACATACTGAAGTATTTTCATGGCATCTTTGGCTTTAAGATCATGTATGATATACCACGCTAGCACAGATGCAGACAAGTGGAGTGTTCAAGGTTTTAACAAAAACACTGAATAATGAGTTAGTTGGAAATGAAATTTACCCAGGAATAAGTCTGATAAGGTCATTTTGATAATTAAAATATGGAAAAGATAACATGTATAAGAGAACAATAGTGGCCATATTCTTGAAATAAAGACAAAAGTAATGACATCTGGTTCATGTTTACAAATTGCACACGGGTAAAAATCATACAGTACTGCAGACAATGATAGACAAGCAATTTGGTCAAAGGAATTTGTTTCTTTGTTTCATTGTAAATTAAAAAGCTGTATGAAATGCATAGCTCTGATTAAAACTATAAAAACAGTTTCCTTCTCAGTAAAACTCCAAATTTAGAATGCTGGCAAAGGGCAGTGCTGGCGAAGTTTTTAATGCACATGGAGATGCTATTCTATTTTGGCTTAGTAGCCCTAGTAACTCCTATGCACCAATGCATTGACAAATGGTCATTTCAGTTTACTGTAAATTTTCTACATGTCACCTAGGTACTTAAAAGTTAGCGCTTGCTCCATCCTAGAAGCTAAGGCAGCAGACACATGAGGTGCCCAGCTAGACCTGGACTAGCTCAGCAATTCACCAGCTCCTCAGGCGACAAGGATTGTAATCTACACCCCTCTGACTCCCACTGTGACTTTCAAGTTCACTTTTGCCTACCAAAGCCAGCTGTCACCACTGCAGACTCCTCCTTGCAGCCACCTGCCCTCTAAATGCTCCCATTGGGGGGTCTTTAAACCCTTCCCCCCTGAAAACAAATGACTTTCTTCACTGTGCTCTCCAAGTCCTAAGAGAGCACGCTTTGTTGGCCATGTCCTGCTGCTCGGTTTCATCCACGCTGTGGGAACTTTCAAGTCAATCATCTCAGCCTTCATGTGATTTGCTTATTGTGTTTCTCTAGTTTTCACTAAACACAAATGCAAACAAAGGCAAAGACTGAAGCAATCATTTCAAAACACAAGAACTCACACTAAAGACACACATGAGCATCAAATATTAAAACATGAGTTCTCTCCTGTCTTTATTCTGGGGAGGAGGGAACCTCCTCTTCATCTTCCTCATCTTCGTCGTTGAATGAACAGGGGGTCTCGCCGCAGAAGTGAGAGGCTGCACTGCTGGACTGGTGACGGTTTGGGGCAGGGAGCTGCCCAGATGCTAAAGCCACTTCAGCATCCAAGCACAACCCTTGGTTTACACTTGATTGGGGTACAGTGGCATCGGTGGTTGGGTCTAAATTTGAAACTGATTGGGTAGGGATCAAAAGTAGTCCCTGATTTAACCAAGAAGGTCCTGTGGAGATATCTGTAATATAGCCTTCTAAAGCTTTTGGAACCAGGGATTTTGCGATTTTCAAATCCTCCAAAGAGCATTTGCCTGACTCCAGACCAAAGGACATTCCCATCCGCTTCAGTACCTCTATGTCATCATGGATCTCAAAGGTGTTATCAAAATTAAAAAGGTATTCAAATTTGTCACTGGAGATGCTGCAGTCTATGACTGTTTTCCTGCTTGTATTAATGATTATAAATGGCAGCTGAATGGTGGAGTTCACAGCTGGAGGGCCCTGGTTTTGTTGTTCATTTTGTCGATTTCTCTGTACCAGGCTTTTAAAAGCAATTTGCTGAAGGAGAAGTTCTTGTAGCTGGGCCCGTTTCTGTTTTATCAGTTCTATCCGCCTCTGCTTCTCTATTTCCAAGTTCTGGCATTCCTGAGCAGAATTGGTAGGCAGGCCAATCCACTTGATTTCTTTTTTTTCCTTTGAAATTATGTTCATCGCCATTAGCACATTTAAAGCATCATAAACTCTTCTTCTAATGTTCTTCTGATCATAAGCCAAATCAGCTGCCAGATGCTTACTTGAGTTGGTAAACTCAGATACCAGCTCATCAGCTACCTCATTGTGTGACGTTGTGCCTTTCCGCTGAACTTTCTCACACACCTTCATTGAAAAATGTCTCAAGCCTTTCCCATTTTTATCTCCTTTTTTGCTTCGTTTACTTTCTGAAAAACCAGAGTCTATAAATTCTCTAGCTCGTTTTCTATCACTGGGAGCCCAGCCAGCAGCCTCAGCTATGTGAGTCTGAGTGACCATTGCGGGTGCAGGGGTATATGGACTCCCAATCAGAACGCTTCCTGAATTGGCAATTCTCTGTGGTGTGCTTATAATCATTTGGGGTCCAACATGCACATTTATTGGCCCTAAGGTTTTCGGTAAAATCTTTGTTGGTGAGTTGGTGCTTGAAACTGGAAAGGCAACAAGTGAAATGTTACCTACATACATACATTGCAGATGTGTAATAAGCATGGAGATCAGAAGACAACTTGCAGTTGCTTCTCTCCTTCCACCACATGGGTTCTAGAGAGCAAAACTCATTAGGCTGGGCTGGGTGGCAAACACCTTTACCCACAGAGCCTTTCTGCCAGTCCTGTATTTTTAGAAGATCACAAGACCTGCATAATTCGAATTGTACATGTCCGACTATCTGCTGGCTCCAAGGCAGTCAGTCACAAAGCAGAAGACCTTACCGCATTTTGAAAGCAGAGCAAATGCACCATGAATTTCCCAGTAAAAGGGGAGGAGAAACTCCTGAAAAACTTGCACATTTTTTTTTTTTATCCATTCTTTGGTGGAGAAACATCTAGGTTGTTTCGAGTTTCTGCTATGAATACAGTTGCACAAGTGTCCTTGTGATATGTGATATACAGCACCTTTTGGGTGTATGTTCAAGAGTGATACAGCTGGGTCCTGAGCTAGAACAAGTACCAGTTTTCTGAGAAATTGTTTTCCAAAGTAGTGGAACAAGTTTGCACTCCCATCAGCAACAGTGGAATGTTCACCTTGCTTTTCATCCTCACCCACATAGGCTATCACTTGCAGTTTTGATCTTAGCCATTCTGATTGGTGTAAGATGGAACCTCAGGGTCATTTTAATTTGCATTTCCCTGATAACTAAGGATGTTGAACATTTCTTTAAGTACTTCTAGGCCATTAGAGATTTTTCTGTTAAGAATTCTGTTTATCTCTGTACCCTCTTTTTCCATTAGTTTATTTTTACCCACTTTACATCCTGATCACAGCCTCCCCTCTCCTCTCTACCCCATTTTAAAATAGGGCTGTTTGAATTTTTTGGTTTCGAATTTCTTCAATGGTGTGTCCTTTTTTCACATCCATTCTCTTAACCTGTATCTTTTTATTCGTTGAGTTCATAGACTCAACAATAGTTGATATTAATGATCAACTACTGTTAATTCTTCCCATTTTGATGTTGATGCTGGTTGTGTGTGTGTGTGTGTGTGTGTATGCTTTCTTTTTCATTGGTTTTTTTTGGTTTTTGTTTTGTTTTGTTTTGTTTGGCTGGTGTGGGGTTATTTCTTTCCTGTGTTTTACTTTTGGGAGAGGTGGAGTACAGTTGGCCTCTTTGTGTTGATATTCCGTGTTCTATTTTTACTCCTAGTATCTTCTGTAGACCTGATTTTTGGAAAGATATTGTTTACATTTTGCTTTGTCATAGACTATCTTGTTTTCTCCATCTATGCTGATTGGAAATTTCACTAGGTGTAGCAGTCTGTGCTGACATCTGCAGTCTCTTAGAGTGTGCAAGATATCTGCTCAGGCCCTTCTGACTTTTAGAATATCTGTTGAGAAGTCAGGTGTAATTCTAATAGGTCTGCCTTTATGTGTTACGTGGCCTTTTCCCCTTGCATCTTTTAATATTCTTTCTTCTGTACATTAAGTGTTTTGGTTATTATGTGGCAGTAGGATTTTCTTTTCTGGTTCAACCTATTTTATCCTCTGTAAACTTCTTGTATATCTACAGGAATCTCATTAGGTTAGGAAAATTTTCTTCTGTGTTTTTGTTGAAAATATTTCCTGGGCCGTGTAGCTGGGAATCTTTTTCTTCTCTGATTCCTATAATTCTTATGTTTGACCTATTCTCTTAGTGTCCCATATTTTGTGGATATTTTGTGTCAGGAATTTTTTAGATTAATATTTTCTTTGACTGATGTCCTGATTTCTCCTATCATATCATCTACTCCTGAGATTCTTCTATCTCTTATATTTTGTTGGTGATCTATATTTCCTGTTCTCGCTTTCAGGTTTTCTGTTTCCACAGTTCCCTCAGTTTCTGCTTTCTTTATCACTTCTCTTTCAGTTTTCAGGTCTTGGATGGCTTTATTAATTTCCTTCACCTAATTGATTATATTTTTCTGAATTACTTTGAGGGATTTATTCATTTCCTCTTTAAAGGCCTCTATCATGTTCATAAATTCAATTTGCGGTCACCTTCTTGTGTTTTAGCTGTGTTTTCATATCTAGGTATTACTTTAGTAGGATAGTTGGGCTCTATTGATGCCATATTGCCTTAGCTCTTGTTCATTATGTTCTTACACTGGCCTATAGTTATCTGGTTGTCCCTGGGTTTGGCTAGATAGGACTCCTAGGAGAGTTAGGCAGAGCCATGGACCTGACAATCCATTTCAGGGAACAAGACACCTCTTACCTCTGCTGGCTGTACCCCAGGCGGTTCCTGCAGCCCTGCATACTCCATGGGAATGTATGCAGAGCTCCGGGCCAGTCGATAGAGATCAGGGAAGAGGGCACAGATCACCTCTGCTGGCTATGTCCCAGGTAGACACAGCAGGCAGGGAATTCATAGGGGAAATGTTTAACCTGCATGTTTCTGGGGTCCTGCAGGATTTGGGGGGAATGGTCTGGATGATGAGAATAACAAAGTTTCTGGGATGAAAATTAGAAAGTGTTTTTCTGGGAGTGGAGAAACTAGATCAAAAGAGATATGATTCTAAGAAAACAGATTACCTCTTGTTTTATAGTGTGATGTGAAGTCCACACTAATTTCTAAAAATAAAACAAACTGAACATGAATACACAGGTGCCTGCCTGGGGAAAGAGAGACAGAATGCTTTCCCAGTTGTAGTATCATCCCTCTTTGGGAATTGGCAGGTGACATTGTTAACACGTCAGAGGGGGGGGGGGTTATTAATTGATCGAACACTGTGGACTAACAGGCAATGTTCTACTAGAAAGTATTATTTCAGCTGTTCTTTCCATAGTTTTGGAGAAACATCATTGAAATTTGAAAGAAGGCCCTTTATCAAAATAAGGGGGTCCTGTCTGAATGTAGCCTCAGTTACGAGGCAATCCTCAGAAACTTCTGAATCAGCCTGCAGACTCTTTACCAACCCTTTACAGTAAAAGCCTGGCCTCAAGTTCTCTCAGACTTTTCCACTTTCCAGTGAAATTAAATTTTCCAGGAACTGAAAGCATGAGAGAAGCCAATCACCTGTTTCAGGTGCTCCTGCAGTGAGGAATAGGAACATCATGTTTATTCTGCCTGAAGTGAACACCAAAAAGATCTGAATACCAGACACTAAAAGGATTTTTTTTGCTGAGAAAAGCCATGAAAAGTTCTGTTGAAACTTGGAAAAATTCCTTTAGCATCATAAGTATGGAAAAACCATACAGTTAACTACTTTGTGGAGAGCAGAAGGGATTTACATTCATGCTCATTCTTCTCTACTTAGTCTTGTCTACCAAATAATTTATTAGTGTGTGTCTTAGAGTTTTACTGCTGTGACCAGACAACATGACTAAGGTAACTCTTATAAGGACAACATTTAATTGGGGCTGGCTTAAAGGTGCATGGTTCAATCTATTATCATCAAGTTGGGAGCATGGAAATATCCAGGCAAGCATGGTGCACAAGGAGCTGAGAGTTATACATCTTCATCTGAAGCCTGCTAAGAGAAGACAGGCTCCCCTGTTAAAAGGAGGGTCTCATTGCCGAACCCCTTAATGACATACTTCCTCCAACAAGGCCACACCTACTTCAACAAGGCCACACCTTCTAGTAGTGCCACTTCCTGGTACAAGCATATTCAAAGTACCACATTGCCTTGTTCAAACCCATGAGACTATGTGGTTCATACCTAGAAATAGCAAAATAAATAAATAAATACATACATTTAGTTCAACTTTCCCAAAGTCCTTGTAGTCTACGGCAATCTCAGCAATGTTAAAAGTCCAAAGTTCAAAGTCTTTTCTGAGATTCACCCAATTGCTTAACTGTGATCCCAAAAGCAAGACAGGAAACCAGATGGGCAAACTTCAACCTCTACACCTCCATGTCTGATGTCGAAGCAGTCTTTAGATCTCCATCTCATTTTCCATCTCTTTGATTGCAACAAACTTCTTTCTCCTGGGCTGGTTCCACTCCCTGTTAACAGCTTTCATCTGCAAGTATCACACAGCTTTGGCATCTTTAACATCTTGGGGTCTCCAAGTCAACTTCACTTCACAGCTTTTTGTTTCACTGTCTAGAATCCAAACATGATCAGGGCTCCTCCAAAGGACTTG
The DNA here is from genome assembly GCF_900095145.1 of Mus pahari. Taxonomy (NCBI): domain Eukaryota; kingdom Metazoa; phylum Chordata; class Mammalia; order Rodentia; family Muridae; genus Mus; species Mus pahari. The sequence goes on along the minus strand of NC_034611.1, from coordinate 11,099,772 downwards.
AAACACTTCTCCAGATCTGCCCTCTGTAGCACTCTAGGATCCACTCCACTGCTGCTGCAGTTTGTGGTGATCATCTGTTGGGGTCTCTCACCTCCACTAACCACTCTCCCTCTAAACATTATATTGCGCTCCCTGCAGATGGACAGGATTGCCACTGAGAGGACCCCCCAGATCATCACTGCCCACTGTCGCCACCCACTGTCTGACGTCGTCACTGCCCACTCATTCGGACCCGCCTTCCAGACACAGTTCCGCTCATGATCGGACCACGCCCCATAGAGAGAGAGACAGAGGGACACGGGGGAGGGCTGAGGGTTCTCCCTTGTCCGATTAATAAAGCATGCTTTGATTGGCGCAAACTGCCAGGGCATTCGTTTTTTCCTTGCAGCTCATTCTTATCTTAGGATGTTTAGCCCTTCAGTACGAACCCAGTCCAAGGTGTTTTCTGCCCACGCAGACACACACAAGTGGCGTGGCGCAGAAACACACAATCATCCATGGTACTGGCATCTCCAATGCACTGGGATCTTTTGCTACAACTAGGCCTCACCAATAGCCTCTCATACACTCTCTTAATGGTTCCAAGTCTCAAATCCTTTTCATGACCCCTTCAGTCCTGGTCCAACTGCAACTGAGTCTGCACCTTCACCTTCAATGGCCTCTGACAGTGCCAAGACTCAGCTCCAATTCATGCCACCTTCATGCCTTTGAAACCAGTACTACCTGGGTGGATCTTACATTTTACCAAGTACAGCTGCAGCATGAGGTACAATCTTGGTTATCTCTGGAACATGGCTTCTTTGTGCTCTCAGAAAACACTTTCCAGAATATTTCACTTCAGTGATGCTGGTCTATTTTTAACCACCACAAATTTCTTACTTCCAGCCAACCAGCATCAATCATTTCAGTAGTCCCTCCTATTCTTGACTTTAAAGCCAGAGCCACATGGTCAAAGCTGCCATGTTTTCCCACTTACTGGGGCTGGAACATAGCCCCCCCCCCCTTATTTTATTACCCGCTTTCTGTTTTCCAACTCTCTCACTGCCTAAGTACAGCTGTCCTGGGACTTGCTCTGTAGATTGACCTTGAACTCATTGTTCTGCATGTCTCTGACTGCTGGGTTTAAATGTGTGTAGCACCATGCCTGGGTTTAAGCTTTTCTTCACCTGAACTTGCTTTGTCCCAGACTGGCTTTGAACTCAGAAACCTGCTTGGTACCTCTTTACTATTAATTAAACAATACATTTTTTTCAGCTTGCTATGCTTGATCAGAATGTTCTTCACAAGACTAAACCAGAAAGTCTCTGCTGGGTTTTTTTTCAGACTTCCTTTGTCCATGTAATTAATATAAATCTCTTTACCTTAGCGTCAGTCAGACTCTTCTGATAAGGTCCACATTCATCACCAAAATACCACAAAATAGTCTCTAGGACAAATACTATAATTCTTCTCCACTGAAACCTCTGGGGCCAGGCCTGAACATTTCAAATCACTATCAGCGACAAAGTCTTCCAAATTCATACTGGCATGGCCCATTACGTCCCACTTAAATCATTTCACTGTTTTCTAAATCTAAATTTCCAAAACACAATCGTGATCAAGCCTATCATAGCCATACCCCAACTCCCCATATCAACTTCTGTCTTTGAATTTTACTGCTGTGAATAGATACCATGACCAAGGTAACTCTTTTTTTTTTCTTTTCAATATTTTTTATTAGATATTTTCTTTTTTTTAATTTTTTCCAATTTTTATTAGGTATTTACTTCATTTACATTTTAAATGCTATCCCCAAAGACCCTATACTCCCCCCCTCACCTACCCACCCACTCCCCGTTCTTGGCCCTGGTGTTCCCCTGTAATGGGGCATATAAAGTTTGCAAGACCAAGGGGCCTCTCTTCCCAATGATGGCTGACTAAGCCATCTTCTGCTACATATGCAGCTAGAGACACGAGCTCTAGGGGTGCTGGTTAATTCATATTGTTGTTCCACCTATAGGGTTGCAGACCCCTTCAGCTCCCAAGGTAACTCTTACAAGGACAACATTTAATTAGGGCTGCTTATACGTTCAGAGGTACATCGATTATCATCAAGGTGGGAGAATGGCATCATCCAGGCAGGCATGGAGCAGGAGGAGCTAAAAGCTATATATTTTCATTTGATGGCTTCTAGGAGAAGACTGGCTCCCACATGGTTAGGATTCAAGTGTTATTGCCTACTTCCACTGTGACAACCCTACTCAAACAAGGCCACACCTCCTAATAGTGCCATTTCCAGAGACAAGCATATTCAAATCAGCTTAGTGTAGATACCTTATTACATTGCCTGGTTATTTATTTATTTATTAATGCCAAAGAAATAGACTTTTTCTGAGTATTTTGCATATGTGCTCACATATGTATATGGTTTGCATACATTTATAATGATAAGTAATATTATTTCATTTTATAAACAAAAAGTAAAACTCAGAGAAACTAAGAGATATATCTATTATTTTGTAACTTAACTGAGTGATGGAGGCAGGAATTGATCCTAGTCTGAATGTTTTTGTTTCTGGATCTGTAATTTTACATTCCACTCTTCCTTCTGTCACAAAAGACAAATACAAGATAAAGCCCAACCTGTTCAATATCTCCGCTCCTCCCTTCATGTCTTCCCTTACCAAGACTAAGTTCCCATTTTACAAAATCATTCTTCCCCAAGTTCAAACTATACAGCTTTAGTAGACAAAGATACAGTATATTTTTATTTTGCTAAAATGTTCAGAATAAATTAAGGAAGCTCAAACTGGTAGAGATTAATAGAAATAAAGTTTTTATTATCATTACTAAAAAATCTTATATAGATAAGTCAGTACACTTTTTTTTTTTTTGAAGGCCTTGATAAATCAGTTTGCTTCATGCTCAGTTCAGTTCTTTGGGAAGTCTTGCCAAAGGAATAATTTAGGTCTTAAACAAATATTAATATTATAATATAAATATTAATTTAGTTCTTAGAATAAACATCTGGCTTCTGGTATGCCATCTGCACCTGGGAGCTGAGGCTGTTCCACAGCTGACTGTGAACACATTCCACCAGGAGAGACCTGTTCTCCCAGGAGTGTTTTCACTCCAGGGCTTAGATGAGAGCTAGCCACTTTCTCTACAATACCTCTGTGGAATAGGGACAGACAGGAGCACATGGGGCACAAGATCCGTGGAGCAGCTGGGACAGGATCCTTCCATCTGCCATCTGGACCCAGACTTTGGGATGTTCCAGAGCCCTCTGTGCATAGTGAAAGATCTGTATGATAAGAACTTCAAGTCTCTGAAGAAAGAAATCAAAAAAGACATCTGATCCTTAGAATACACATGATGTAAGGAAAGAATATACTCCCACAAGTGGTCCTCTGATACACTTTTATGTGTGCATGTACACACATACACACACACAAACACACACACACACACACACACACACACACAAACACTAAATGAGTAAATTTTTTTTTAAATGTCTACCAGTGCTAGGGATGTCTTTTACATATCTTTCCTCTAACTCTTCTCTGGTCCATCCTCCTATTCTCTACCTGCCCAACTTTGTGTCCTCTGTTCTGTTTTACACATCAGATCTAATGCTGACAGTATCCTTTGAAATGTTTGACTATCTATTGGAGTGGAGTGGAGTGTGGAGTGGAGTGGAGTATCCACACTTTGGTCCTCCTTCTTCTTGAGTTTCATGTGCTTTGTGAATTGTATCTTGGGTATTCCAAGCCTCTGAGCTCATATCCACTTATCAGTGAGGCCATACCATGTGTGTTTTTTGTGTTTGGGATACCTTACTCAGGATGACATTTTCAAGTTCCATCCATATGCCTGAGAATTTCATAAATTCATTGTTTTTAGTAGCTGAGTAGTACTCCATAGTGTAAGTGTAGCACATTATCTGTATCCATTCCTCTGTTGAGGGACATCTGGGTTCTTTCCAGCTATTATTATTTTTTTTATTATCTGTTTTTTTTTTACATATTTTCTTTATTTATATTTCAAATGATATCCCCTTTCCTAGTCCCCCCCCCACACACACACACACAAACCTCCCTATCCCTTCCTCCCTCCTGCTACTCACCAACCCACCCATTCACAATTCCTGACCCTGGCAGTCCCATATACTGGGACATAGAACCTTCACAGGGACAAGGGCCTCTCCTCCCCTTGATGACCCACTAGGCCATCTGCTGCTACATATACAGCTAGAGCCATGAGTGCCACCATGTGTTTTCTTTGGTTGGTGGTTTAGTTACAGCGAGCTCTGGAGATACTAGTTATTTCATATTGTTGTCCCTCCTATGGGGCTGCAAAACCCTTCAGCTCCTTGGGTACTTTCTCTAGCTCCTTCCTTGGGAACCCTGTGCTCCATACAATGGAAGGTTGTGACCATCCACTTCTGTATTTGTCAGGCACTGGCAGAGTCTCTCAGGAGACAGCTATATCAGGTTCCTGTCAGCAAGCTTTTACTGGCATTCACAGTAGTGTCAGATTTTGGTGGTTGTTTATGGGGTGGATCCCCAGGTGGGGCAGTCTCTGGATGGTCATCCCATCAGTCTCTGCTTCATACTTTGTATCTGTGACTCCATCCATAGGCATTTTGTTTCCCCTTTTAAGAAGGACCGAAGTATCCACACTTTGGTCTTCCTACTATTTGAGTTTCATATTCTCTTTTACGAATTGTATCTTGGGTCTACTGAGCTTCTGGGCTAATATCCACTTATTAGTGAGTGCATATCATGTTTGTTCTTTTGTGATTGGGTTACCTCACTCAGGATGATATCCTCCAGATGCATTTCCCCAACTAAAGCTCCTTTCTCTGTGATAACTCCAGCTGTGTCAAGTTGACACAAAGCTAGCCAGTACAGCAACTCTGTCCAAGTATTACTAATATTACTTAATTTTCAATTATGGTATAGCACCATTCTTTCTTTAGTGGATCAACTAAGTATTCAACTCCACTATATGTGTTTTATTGCTTCCTCCTTTTATGTTTATTTTCTACATGATGAAATGTTCCAGGATATAGTCTATTTCATTGTCTTCGGAGATAAGATAGGAGAAAAGATTAAATAGAGTTTATACTGAAAGTTGGGACCAAGTAGGCCTCTAAAAAATTACAAGAGCAATTCATTTTTATAAATTCCATCTACAGGATCAGACACAACAATGTTGTTTATTTGTTTATTAGGGTGTGAAGCTGTGCATGGCAGCTCATGTGTGAATGGGTGTCAGAGAACAACTTTGGGCAGAAAGTTCTCTCCTTCCACCATGGGTTCTGGGGATCAAACTCAGGTCATCAAGCATTTGTGTCAGGTGTTCTTCAAGACCTAGCCTTCAATCCTCTTCCCCCCTTCTTTTTACTTTATTCATGAGGTAATTTCATCGAAGCTTGTGGATTTAATGCCATTCATTTATCATAAAAACCACGCCTTCAACATTGATCTCTCTGATAAGTTTCCAATATCTTCTAACTCTGTCATTCTCTACAGATGTCTAACACACACCAAACATTACACAGCACCAAAACCCAACTCTTGATTCTATTTTTCTTGCTCTTCTAAGGCTTGATTGTCTCATCTCACTTGATAGCATTGCCATGGAGGCCAAGTGAGGAGGTGAAGAATCTCTTTGATGGCTTGTTTTCATTCCATCAAACTCAGTCCTGCGTTGACCACTGTTCTCATGTCTGCCCAGCTTCATGCTAGCCAGGACAGTCCTTCTCTTGCCTGACTTACTGTTCTGGGTCTTGTAGTTTACTTGTCTTATTGTTTACACTGTAGTCAGAGTTTTGTAATGTGAAAAGAGCACACTGTTCCTCTACCTAAAACACTCCAGTGTTTTTCTTTTGGCTGCAGACTGAACTTCAAATTCTTTATTGTGACTCCTCCGGTCCTCCGAGTCATTTAGTCACAGCCTCCCACCTCCCACCCATTTCAGGCGGTCCCACCAGACTCTTCTATCTCAACCTCTTTACCTCCTCTCTTTCTTTGGTCTCAATCCCTTTTTACATTTGTAGCTCTGCTCAAATGTCACTTTTTAGAAAGCACTTCACAATACCTTCTAAGACTACCCATGATGGCTACTCATATCCACTCCAGTTTTTCTTCTTTGTAACACTCACATGAAGAGCTCCTGTTATGGGTGCTCTACTTGCTCCCTTACTGTCTGCTTGCTTCTTCTTGCTTGTGTGTTCTGCAAAACATATTCTAAGTTTCTAAGGCAGAGAGGTCAGAAAATATGGACTCAATAATTGCTTTGGAGACCCATCCTCTTCTTTATATATCCTTTTTTATTAGATATTTTCATCATTTACATTTCAAATGCTATCCTGAAAGTTCCCTATACCCTCCCCATGCCCTGCTCCCCTACCCACACACTCCCACTTCTTGGCCCTGGTGTTCCCCTCTACTGGGGCATACAAAGTTTGCAAGACTAAGGGGCCTCTCTTCCCAATAATGGCTAACTAGGCCATCTTCTGCTACATATGCAGCTAGAAACATGAGCTCTGGAGGTACTGGTTAGTTCATATTGTTGTTCCACCTATAGGGTTGCAGACCCCTTCAGCACCTTGGGTTCTTTCTCTAACTCCTCCATTGGGGGCCCCATGTTCCATGCAATAGCTGACTGTGAGCATACACTTCTGTATTTGCCAGGCACTGGTATAGCCTCACAAGAGAAGGCTATATCAGGGTCCTTTCAGCAAAATCTTGCTGGCATGTGCAATAGCGTCTATATTTGGTGGCTGATTATGGGATGGATTCCTGGGTGGGGTAGTCTCTGGATGGTCCATCCTTTCATCTTAGCTCCAAACTTTGTCTCTGTAACTCCTTCCATGGGTATTTTCTTCCCTATTCTAAGGAGGAATGAAGTATCAACATTTTTATTTTAAAATACAATTACGTCATTTCCTCCATTCCACCCCTTCCATGTCCTCTTCTTCCAACTCCTCCAGGGACCTCTTTACTCCCTCTCAAATTCTTAGCCTCTTTTTCTTTGATTATTATTCTTTTAAGCAGGAATATATAAATACAACCTGGTGAATCTCTTTGGTGTTGCTGGTAGGTATATGATTTTGGAGCAGACTCCTTGGTATCTTGCAACCAGTTAAGTGACTAATCCTTGGGGAAAACTAGTTCTCTCAGAAAGCCCATCCTCTTAATGACTGCAGCAAATTGATTTTATTAGAAAAATGCTTGTATTTTTAGGATTCTTCTAAGTATCAATGAAGTGTACATCTTGAAATAATGCAAATATGCCGTCATGTTTCTGGCTGAAGGCATAAACTCAGCTGTGTTTCCTCTAAATCCTGTGCATGGTCTCAGATGTTCACTGGTCTGTGCCTATGTGATGAGAATGCAGTCACAGTCACAGTCACGTTGGGCTAAGATCCAAACTCAAGCCTCCATTCTTACGGGCTGGCATATGTAGATCTTTTGTTTCCAAATAAAGTCACTTCTGAAGTACTAGGGATTGAGACTAGAGGTTGTATTTGGGAAGTTGGCACAAATGAGTCTGTGATGATCCTACAGCATGTAATATAGCTACTGCTTTGAGAGTCTGCCAACTGCATGAGGGAAGCCAGCATTCTGAGTTTTGCTTGCTGAAAAGAAGTGTTTGAAAAATTAAATTGTAAGTAAAAATGAGATTACAGAAAGAATTTACCTTTTGTTCGCCAGAGAGACTTCTGAAATTATATGTAACGTCATAAAATATGTTGAAAATGGTACATTCTGCATCCTTAATAATGTGGGGTCATAAGAAATCTGTAACTTTAGGCTGTTTTCTGCTTCTATGTGTGATAACAGTTTCCAAGATTAGTCTATCAGCAATCTTCTTGACATTTATGCTGAAGAACCATATGACTTTTAATTACACAGTAATTGTTTCCGTATGGGCTTTAAGTTATAACTTGCATTTTTTTTCTCTAAGTTCAGCCAATCTGTTAGCATCACAGCAAAATAAATCCTTGTAGTATCTAACATGTGGAAAGAGCCATTTTATACTTTTATAATTCATTTTCAGTCCTGATAGACATTTTTCTATAATTGAGAAAGTGTTTACAGACAGCACAATTTTAAGACTGGGAGGCAGTATTCAGAAGGTCATTAAATCTGTTTTCTTGCCTTTGGCTAGAGTCATGCTTTTTAAAAACCTATCACCAAGACTCATAATATTAAGGTCAAACTGAAAAGGTAATAAACAAAGTATGATTCAAGAGCCTTGGTCTGTGTTGGGGAACAGCTGCCCTTGACATGGGTAAGTGGCTGTGCCTCCATCTGGCAAAAAGTAATAAAGGCTTCAGTTTTGGCCTGAAGCTACTTTTCATAAAAGAGACATCTTTGTGCTACTTGCTTCAGATTGACTACTCTGATTCGCCTAAAGGAAAGACAAATGATAGATGACAGAAATGTGTTTTTATTTTATGTTGTAGAAGTTCTCCTCCAGCATAAGGTAAATCTACAAAAGCTTTACAACTTCAATTTTTTTTTGTCCTTATCACCTCATTGGACCCTTAGCTACTTAGTTTTTTGAGATAGTCAGGGAGAACATTAGTCAGGGTCATTTTGCAGAGGGATCACTGAGGTTCATGGAAACTAAATAGAGTTTTGAAAACTTCACAAAAGTAAGAGAGAAATTGGGCATGGTAGAATATACTTCTGATCACAGAACCTGGGAGACTCAGTTAGTTCAGTCAGAGGACTAAAAGTTCAAAGTTACCCTAGACTATATATGGAGATACTGTCTCTAGGAAAGTAAAAGGTAGATCTAGGGATGATATGAATGGAGTTATTCCTTGTTGCCACCTTTTAACATTAACTTCAGTAAAGCCCAGTATTGTAATCTATAAAATGATGCTTTATTCTCAAAGGGAGAGATTGTCCTAGTTGAAAACTTCCAATGTGTTCCAACAGTTAAGACATCTCATGCCATCAAACTGATATGCATAGGAGTCTGTTCAATAATGGATCTATCAATAAATAAGTGAATAGTCCTTGGTTGACCTAATGCCTAACAGAGAATACTCAAAAATTGTTACTTTTCGATATCATGGACTAATAATGAAGCAGTATTTATGAGGGTTACTTTCTCTTTACTAGAGTTTCAGTTTGTCTCTAAAAAATGAAAAAGGTGATTTTATTGGTCAGCATAATTACATTTGGTTGATATTAGAATCTTAATTTATTAATTGTCTGAGTTTTATATAAATAAATTTAGCTTCATAACATATCAAAGACAGTTATGTGCTTCAATTAGTCATTTAACATTTTGTAGCTATGTTCCATAAGTTAGAAAGGATATCAGATTACAAGAGACAGGACTTTCACTAACAGTTGTAACCGGAATCTAGCATGGCCCTACTTAAGAAAATACAGTTTATTGTAAGCAAACTTAGCCAGAAGTGGTTACCTCATAACAAAGTGACTGGAATGTGAGGAGAATTGAGTCCCAGATGAATCCTTTCTGCCTCTCTGTCTCTGTCTCTGTGTCTCTCTGTGTCTATCTCTCTTTCTCTGTCTCTGTAGTCACAAACCATGTACCGTGTTCGTATTCTCTTTACCATATACCCTGGAATCAGGGAGACGATTCATATTGCCAACTGGTCTTTTTGGTACATGCTTATGTGAAGTCAGCTTAGCTCTGGGCCTCACTTCACCCAATAACAATGTTGAAAATCTGGCACATGCTGCCTGACACTTGCTTTGGGTCCATGGCTACCAAGCAACACTAGTAATCAATAGTTTTCAAGTTTTGATGAAGGGTCAGCCTAATAAAGAAAAGTCCCTTACTTTAGCAAAATGGTTTAGGGAAACCTAGACAACTGGAGCAAAGCTGGCTGAGCAGAGCTTTTCTACTCAACATGGTCTTTCTTCTAACACACAGCTATTTGACATAGTTTAATAGCTTCCATTGTCCTTAAAATTTTACCAATCTTTCCTCTTTTAAGTGTGTGTCTTAATGGAATATATATGGAATGATTAAAATTGATAATTATGATTAAAAACAATAATTAATCATACATGACTTCAGTCTAAGTTTTCTTCATGAAAATTCTTCCAATAGTGAATATCTTGAGGATATAAAATTGATTTGCCAATATACTGTATTATGCACATCACTTCCAGAAAGCTCTATTAGCATCTACAATGCTACATGTATACTTTTTATGTATACATAGTAGCATTGCCTTCCACATATGAATAAGATAGCTATAATACAAGTCAGACAGCACCCTGGAGTAAAAATTTTATTAACTGCCATAAAATAGACACATATATGTGTGTACTACCTTAGTAGTGAAGAGATGATGTCCACACAGTTTTAAAATCCTACCCCTATTGAGGACACAGACAAATATTTCTATACAGTATCTTAGAGTTCTCTAGAGAAATGAGGCCAGTAGGATAAATAGTTAAGGGATTAGCTCATAAACATCTTAGGAACTCACTACAATCATGTCTTTCTAGTTGGTGTCACCATTTGAATTTATTCAAGTAGGTCTCTTGCATGGTTCCCCTCTGAGCAATGACTTGGGTCTCAAATAGGTCAGTTCTCTGTACATGGAGACTTTTATGACTGCACTTAGAATTTGTAAAAGAGAGCAGTCAATGGAGAATTGATAATTGTTCATTTGTAGTAAAAGAAATAAAACATCAATGTTCTTATAAGCAATGTGCAAATTGGAAGTTATTTTGATCAGTGTTTTAAATAACCAAAAGGAAACATCTATTGCTGCAATACATATCATGTAATAAATATAAAAAATTGAACTTCTGTGTTTTACTCATAAGTATCCTATGTGTAGTATGACATAAATGTACTGTTGTATAGCGGAAAGATATTAACAATGGAGCAGAGAAAGAGGATCCTAAGAAACAGCCCAGGATTTCATAGCCTCAAAAGTTATTACATAACCCCAGGTGCTAGTTTCCATGATATAAAACTCAGTTTCAAAAACTGCAGTGTTTTTTGATTATCTTGAGCTATCTTAAAGGTAGTTAGTCACAAGGTCACCAAATATAAAAAATATTAATAAAAAATAAAAGCAAGAAAACCAAGCCAAACCAAATGAACAAACAATTTCAACTTCATCTTGATATTGGTGTTCCTGGAAAGTCAAGTATCCTTCAGTAATTAAATGTCCTTGATGCTCCAGAATGTCTGTAGCTAAGGCACCAGGACATTTCCCTAATCATCATGTATACACTGATGAAATGTGTTCATCCTCAAAAGACATGACATCATAATAATGTTGCTTAGGTAGCAGTTTTGATACCTTTACCATGAAGTTTTTTAGAAGATCATGGGAAGAAATATTCTAAATGAGAGTGTGCCAACATGATTTCAGAAAGAAAAAAAAAAACATCATCTTATCACAAAAGTATGCCACTAATCCCATAAATACATATAAAATTGCTTTAAAATTCAGAGAGTACTCTTGCCTTGTATATCCTCTTTGAACCGCCCACTTCACTCTCTACTTGGAGCTATGCTTTGCTTTCCCAAATAAACTTCCCAATTGTTTATATCTCTTTATTGATTTCTTTCTTTCCAGAACACATTAACAGAGGAACACCCCCTCCAGTGGTGCCTAAACAAACACTTACAATCCCATGCTCTCATCTTCTATACCTTTGAATAAAATGTCTGTGCAGCTCATAGTCAATGATAATATTATTTTAATGGAAACATTTTATTTCTTATGCTATAAAGTTGAAGATAGAGGAAAGAGAAGTTTGTCATTTTCTGTATCAGATGTTATAATTGAGCACAGCTGCAAGCTACAACCTATAGTTCTTCTGAACTTAGAAGAGCTTTTATTGATATAAATGTCCAATATTTTAAATTTCCATTTTGTTCTCTCTCTCTCTCCTTTTAAAGAAAGGTTGTGCCAACCCAAGAATACAGCATCATTAAATCAACCATTAAATTCAACTGAAGGTTTTTTTTTTTACATAATAGCTTAATTATATCAATCAGTGAAATTCTAATCAGCCTAATGTGGTTATTATGATAACCCAAATAATTGGGAATAAACAAGATAGCAGGCTCTATCTATTTTGTCTTCTCTCTTTATTGAACAAGAACATTTAACTAGCCACTATTATAATAGGCAAAAACTATGAGTATATTTTTTTTAAAAAATGAAGCATGAAGAGAGCACTGAGAAAACAGTTGTTCACCAGTTTTAACACAGTTTGGGCCATCTCTTCCATCAGGTTGCAATGTTAGAAATCTGTGAATTTAAGCACTACGCATATCTTACCTACTTGCAGAACCCAGAGAATCAATTTGTATGCATGTACTAAACTTCCCTAATTGTTAAACAGTCAGAGTGTAAATTTTAGGAAAGAAAGCATTTTTGAATTGTGAATGTGTATTTGGAAATACAGAAACTCCAAAGCCCTTATTTAACTCATTTTGACATTGAGAAGCTTTGTTTAAACTCCCATCACATTATATCATATTGAGCTTACAATTTTACATCTTGGAAAGGAAAATCTTCAAAACTTATTGTTTTGTTAGCACAATGTTTTCATGCACTGTGTAAAGATTACCCTTGTATTATTCAAATGCTGATTCCTCTGCCTTCATATCTTCTTGTAATCTGGATATGGGTTTATAATGCTTGTTCTAGGAATCTCTGGTCTCAAGTTTGTGTAAACTACCAATTTATTCTCTGACTTGTCAAAAACTGAGATCAGCCAATGGCTAGGTAGAAAAGTGAATAGCTAGCCAGAAGAGCAGGAGGATGAGGAAGATGAGGAGAGGGAGGGAGGGAAGAAGGGAGGGAGGGAGGGAAGGAGGGAGGGAGGGAGGGAAGGAGGGAGGGAGGGAGGGATTCAGCCATGAGGAAAGGGTTCCAAAGACACTGTGATTTTACACAACAGAAGCCATAGAGCCACACGAATACTAAAATTCAGGTATTTCATGGATTTTATTGGTTGAGGGGAAGGGGAAGTATAGCCCGATTAATTTAGAGGATTAGAATAGATCAATGAGTGCCCATGTATTTTGCAGTAAAGTGTGATTCAATAAACCTAGTAGTTTCTGTCTCATTCATTTGGTGTAAAGGTCCATGATTCACCAAAGAATAATACCCCAGACTCAAATAGTATGCAAAAGCAAAGAATGTTTTATTTTGCAGAAGTCCAGCATGCTAGAGGCTACCATCTACCAAGATGGAGGCACCCCAGTGAGCTCACAGGCCTGATTTAAAACACATTGGGGGGGGGGGTAGGTGCTTTCTATTTAGTCTATTGGCTCTATCTCTAGGGATACTCCAGGACCATTTCTGGGCCACAGAGGGTTGGCTAGAAACTGTTGTTGAGGAAATCTCAAAACTGTTGCTGAGGAAGTCTGGAAACTGTTGCTAACCCATTGCCCTTGTGTCAGGCCAACTTCTGATGGCAGGGCAGCTTCTGAATGGCTGCATAAAGCCTGGGGTTTTTCAGTAACTGACTTGCCTGAATTGGCCTGGATGTGCCCAGTTCTTGGAAACAGATTTAGGCCTATTCTCCTTAATGGCCAGTTTGAAGCCTGTCATGGAGTCAACCTAGCCTGTCTCATTGGAAGCTAGCAGGGGAAAGAGAAAAAAAATACCACGTTAAAAATTACTTTTACACTGTTTAAAAATATGCTAAAATTTTCTCAAAATCTATTCACATAGTTAATTATTAAATTATTTTTATTTATTTACATTTCAAATGGTGCCTCCCTTCCCCATGTTCTTCAACCTCTCCCCCATCCGTTTTGCTTCTGAGAGGTGCTCCCCCACCCACCCACCCACCTACCCCCACTTCATTCCCTGCCAGCATCCCACCTGGGGCATCAGGTTTCTATAAGATTAAGCACATCCTCTCCCACTTTGGCCAGACAAGGCAGTCCTCTGCTACATATGTGCTGGGGTCCACGGACAAGCCCGTATATGCTTTGTGGTTGGTGGTTTAGTCTCTGGGTGCTCTGAAAGGTCCAGGTTGGTTGAAACTGTTGTTGTTCCTATGGGGTGGTCATCCCCTTCAGATGACCAAAGCTCCTCTCCTAACTCCTCCATAGGGGTCCATGAACTCAGTCCAATGGTTGGCTATAAGTATCTGCATTTGTCTCAGTCAGCTATTGGTAGAAGCTCTCAGAGGACAGCCATGCTAAGCTCCTATCTGCAAGAACAACATGGCATTAGTAATAGTGTCAGGGTTTGGTGCCTATACATGGGATGGATCCCAAATTAGGCCAGTCACAAGATGGCCTTTTCTTCAGTCTCTGCTCTAATTTTGTCTCTGTATTTCCTTTAAACAGGAATAGTTCTGGGTCAAAAATTTTGAAGATGTGTGGGTGGCCACCTGCCTCACCTGGGGGCCATGTCTATTTATTAGAGGTGGTTTCTTCCTCTTAGACATAGAAAGAGAAATTCTCAACTTCATATGAAAAAACAAAAAAACCCAGGTTATCTAAAACAGTTCTCAACAATAAAAGAACTTCTTGGGGAATCACCATCCCTAACGTCCAGATGTACTACAGAACAATAGTGATACAAACTCTATGGTACTGTACTGAGACAGACAGGTAGATCAATGGGATAGAATTGAAGATCCAGAAATGAACCCACACACCTCTGGTCATTTGATCTTTGACAAAGAAGTGAAAAGCATATAGTGGGAAAAAAAAAGAAAGAAAAGAAAAAGAAAAGAAAAAGAAAGCATCTTCAACAAATGGTACTGATGTAGATGGCCATCTACATGTAGAAGAATGCAAGTTGATCCATATTAATCATCTTGTACAAAGCTCAAGTCCAAGTGCATCAAGGATCTCCTCATAGAACCAGATACACTGACTCCAATTGAAGAGAAAGTGTGGAATAGCCTCAAACACATTGGCACAGGGGAAACTTTCCTGAACAGAACACCACCATTGGCTCAGACGCTAAGATCAATAATTGACAAATGAGACCACATGAAGCAACAAAGCCTCTGTAAGGCAAATGACACTATCAAAAGGACAAAAGAGTAACCTACAGAATGGGAAAAGATCTTTACTAACCCTATATCCAACAGAGGGCTAATATCCAATATATAAAAAGAACTCAAAATCTTAGACTCCAAAAAAACCAAATAACCCAATTTAAAAATGAGGTCCAGAACTAAGCAGATAATTCTCAATAGAGGAATCTCAAATGACTAAGAAGCATTAAAGAAAAGTTCAGCATCCTTAGTCATCAGAGAAATGCAAATCAAAACAGCCCTGAGATTCCAGCTTTCACCAATCAGAATGGCTAAGATCAAAAATTCAAGTGACAGCACATACTGGCAAGGTTCCGGAGCAAGGTGAATATTCCTCCATTGATGGTGGGATTGCAAACTGGTACAACTACACTGGAAATCATTTTGGCGGTTCCTCAGAAAATTGGAAATAGTTCTATCTGAAGACCCAGATATACCCCTCCTGGGCATATACATAAAAGACACTCTGCCATATCACAAGGACACATGCTCCACTATGATCATAGCAGCCTTATTTGTAATAGCCAGAAGCTGGAAACAACCCAGATGACCCTCACCCAAAGAATTGATACAGAAAATGTGGTTCATTTACACAATGGAATACTATTCAGCTATTAAAAATGAGGATATCGTGAATTGTAGGCAAATGGATGGAACTAGAAAATACTTCCTGAGTGAAGTATTCCAGACTCAAAAAGACATGTGTGGTATGTACTCTCACTGATATGTGAATAGCCAAAAGTTCAGAATACCCATGATACAACTCACAGTCCATAGGAAGATTAACAAGAAGGAAGGCTCAAGTGTAAATATTACAATCCCATTTATGAGTGGGAACAAAATAATCAAGGGAGGCAGAGGGAGTGAGAGATCTGGCTGGGAGAGAGGAGGGGAATGAGAAAAGGCAGGCAAGATTAGGGATGGGGGAGACAGGAGAGAAATCTAGAGGGCCAGGAGAATGAATGTAAATATGCATCAGAGTGTGGTGCTGGCAGAGGGTGGGGGTGGGTGGGTGGGGAGAAACCTCTAGAAATCCCCAGAGAGACCTGGGATGTGGGAGGTTCCCAGGACTCAACAGGGATGACCTTAACTAAAATTCTCAAAAGTGGGGAGATAGAACCTAATGAAATAGCAAAGATTCTTAATTATTCATTGGAGAACTGAAAATAAAATGTGACTATCCTTTACCTTTTTGATAGTAAGAATTAGAATATATGTCATCTTGATGGATTTTTCCTTTGATGAGTATAAAGTATATAGAGGAATGAATACAGAAAATGTGGTACATTTATACAATGGAGTACTACTCAGCTATTAAAAACAATGAATTTATGAAATTTTGGGTAAATGAATATATCTGAATGATATCATCCTTAATGAGGTAACCCAATCACAGAAGAAGTCACTAGATATGCACTCAGTGATAAATGGATAATAGCCCAGAAATTTAGAATACCCAAGATACAATTTGCAAAACACAAGGAAACCAAAAAGAAGGAAGACCAACGTGTGGATACTTCATTCCTCCTTAGAATAGGGAACAAAATACCCATAAAAGGAGTAACAGAGACAAAATTTAGAGCAAAGATGAAAGGATAGATTATCCAGAGACTACCCCA
>NC_034611.1:11076539-11082487 GCF_900095145.1 Mus pahari | reverse complement strand
AGAGAGAGAGAGAGAGAGAGAGAGACACTCTACAGGTCAATAAATACAATTTAAAATTCATAATATTATATCTGAAATAAAATATAAACACACATCACAAAGATTATCCAGCATGATATTTTGGCTGTATTGCAAAGGTGCAGGGATGTTTCAACATATGCAAGTGAGTAATGTGAGTAAATGTAAAACAGGTTAGGGTATGACTCAGAATTTAGGAGCACTTGTTGCTTTGCCAGATAATCCAGGTCTGTTTTTAACAAACATATGGTAGTTAACAACCAACTCTAAGCTTAATTCTAAAAATTTAATGCCTTTTCTGATCTTTATTGTCACCAATCATGCATTCTATGCACATATGGTTAGACAAAACACTTACACATAAAATAAAATGCATAATTCTAATAAAATTTTTTTAAAAATGTACAAAATATGTAAGTGATCCATCTGGTGTTGTACTTATTTTTGGGTTTCAAGGCTTTTTATTACCATTGCAATCGTTTCATTTGTAGATCTGTTTAAGTTGTTGTTCTTTCCTTATTAATTTTGGTGGTATGGATGAATCGAAAAACTTGTCTTAAAGACAAAAATAACATGACCATCTCAATAGATCCAGAAAAAGCTTTTAACAAAGCACAACATGCCTTCATGATAAAAATATAAGACAGAAGAGGTATAGAGAGAACATACCTCAACATAATAAAAACTATGTTCAAGGAACGTATTACAAACACCAAACTAAGCAAAGCAAACACTTAAAGCAATCCCACTGACATCATGGAAAGGATATGGCTGTCAACTATTAACACTGCTTTTCAATATTGTGATGAAAGTGCTAATTGTAGTAAAACTGCAAGAGAAGGAATTTAAAGGAATAAATACAAATAGGGAAATAATTTTAAAAAAATCAAACTACCTCTATTTGTAAATTAAGAAACTAGATAAATTAAACATAACACACAAAAATTATACCAGGAAACTCTAGAAACCTAGAAACAACAACAATTTTAGCAGACTATCAGGTTACATAATCAACTTACAAAAATCAATAGCTTTTCTAAACAGCACCAACAAAGAGATAATGAGCACATGGTTCCATTCAAAATTGCTTCAGAGAAAAAAGTATCAAAAAATAAATATAACCAATAGTGTAAATAAACTATTTAATAAAATATTTAAATTATTTAAAGAAAGACAGTAAAGCATATAAGACAATAGAAAATAAAAAAGAACATTCCATACTTATAGACTGGTATAATTATTATCATAAAATGACTATTCTACCAAAAGTCTTTTACGGATCCAATGAAATTCCAATCAAAATATACATCCCATTCTCCATTAAAAAAAAAAAAAAAACTATCCTAAAATTCATATGGAATCTAAAAGACCCCAGATATCTAGAATAGTCTTGAACAACAAGAACAATGTTTGAGGGATTACAGTTTCTGACATTAAGACACGTTGCAGAATGGAAGTAATAAAAACAATATAATACTTGCACAAAGCCAGACATGTCAAACAAAAAGAAAAATAGAAGACCAAAACACGAATAGTCATAACCATAGCCATCTTACATTTGAAAGTATGCCAAAAAAATACATGGGAGAAAAGACAACATCTTCAACAAATGGTGTTTAAAAAAACAGATGTGAATGCACAATTGAAGAAGAATGAAATTAGACACACACACACACACACACACACACACATACCACATATGTATCATTGCATAAAATCTAACTTTAAATTACTTAAAGACCTATATATGATTTCTGAAACAACAGAAATGCTGGAAGAAAACATAGAGAGTATCCTGTAGTACCAGATATAGAAAAGGACTTTCTGAATAGGACTCAAGATTAAGATCAAGATTTAAGATTAAGGCCTAAGATTTGAGGCCAACAATTGACTCAAAAAATTAAAAGCCATGAACAACTAAAAATAAGCAAACAACAACACAAATATTCAGTAAATAGGCATCCCACAGAAGGGCAAAGAATCTTTGTCAGATATACATCTGATAGAGAATTAACATCCAGAATATATAAAGAACTCAAAAAACAGAGTCAAAAAATGAGCCATTTAAAGAATGGGTTTGGGGTCTGAACAGAACAGAGAATTCCCCCGAAGAAAATAAATGGCCAAGAAATATCTCAAGAAATATTCATCTTCCCTAACAATTAGAAAAATATAAATAAAAAGTTTAGATTTTATTTTACTGCAATCAGAATAGCAAAGATCAACAAAATAATCAATAACTAAAGCTTATGAGAACGTGGGGAAAGTACCCATAGTAACTCTTAGTAGGATGGCAATGTGTACTAGTTACCCTGGAGACCAGTGTAGAAAACCCTCAAAAAGCTAAAAATAAATAAATGTACCACGTGACCTAGCCATACAGCTCCTTGGTATATTCTCAAAGTACTCAACATTAGAATTCACAGATGAAGCTCAGCTATGTTCCTTGTTCTAGTCATAACAGCTAGAAAATAAAAATGACCTAAATATCCTTTAGCTGAGGAAACAATAATGGAAATATGGTACATATACACTATTGTCTTAGTCAGGGTTTCTATTCCTGAACAAGCATCATGAGCACGAAGCAAACTGGGGAGGAAAGGGTTTATTCCGCTTACACTTCCATGTTGCTGTTCATCACCAAAAGAAGTCAGGACTGGAACTCAAACAGGTCAGAAAGCAGGAGCTGATGCAAAGGCCATGGAGGGATGTTCTTTACTGGCTTGCTTCCCCTGGCTTGCTCAGCCTGCTCTCTTATAGAACCCAAGACTCCCAGCCCAGAGATGGTCCCACCCACAAGGGGCCTTTCTCCCTTGGTCACTAATTGAGAAAATGCCTTACAGCTGGATCTCATGGAGGCATTTCCCCAACTGAAGCTCCTTTCTCTGTGATAACTCCAGCCTGTGTCAAATTGACACACAAAACTGACCAGTACAGCTATGGAGTACTATTCAGCTGTAGAGAAAAAGTTAATCATGAATTTTGTAGTTAAATGGATGGAACTAGGAAGGGTCATATTGAGTGAAGTAAACCAGATCAAGAACGACAAGTATCACATGGTCTCTTTCATCTGTGGTTCCCAGCTCCCAATCTTCAGATTGAGTGTGTAATCTGAACACTGATCCACAGCCTGCCTAATGCTGCAACTCTTCAGCACAGCTCCTCAGGTTGTGGTGACTCCCAATAGTAATGTTTTGTTTCTACTTCATAATTTGCAATTTCGCTACTGTTATGAGTCATAACGTAAATACGTGATATACAGGATATCTTATATGTGACACCCTCACTGAAGGGGTCATGGCCCACAGGCTAAGAACCACTGCTAGGTCCTAGAGTAACTGCAGAAACCATAAAAGTAATTAGGGGCCAGTAGGTAGGGATAAGATGACAATAGGGAGGACTCCATGTGATTTCTAGAGTGTTTGGGGGAGCTATAATTTGATATAGGGGAGGGAGGTCTAAAACAAAACAAAAAAAAACAACAAGAAAAAAAAAACAAAAAAGGGAGGAAGTGGGATAAAATATTTGCAAAGAAGTCTGAAACATCATAAGAAAATGTATTATCTATTTACTTAAAATTACATATAACACATGCAAGTCTGTGTGTATACGTATACAATTTAAATGAACCCTTTCCAACAGGACAGACAATGCTTCCACTATGAGACATAGACTAAACTAATATCAGGGTTTGATTTGCTGAGCTATCCCTCAGACTACCTCAGATCCTTCTGTGGTAATTCCCTCCTTTCTTAAATTTCCTTGTGCTGTTTCAAGGCATTTCCACATAAACATGTCAAGGGGAATCCTTCCATGCTGTGAAAACTATTGCTGACTCTATAGTACCTGATTTTGTTGTTGTTGTCGTTGTTGTTGCTTTTTTTTTCCCTGTTCTTCTGCCCATCAGGGATATTGTGAAGAAGGATTCTGACATCCATTTTAGATGATTTTTCACCCCAAAATGTTGAGGGCTGAACATACCACTAACGACTGTCAGCTAGTTATTGTCACTTCATGGGAAACATAGGACAGAAATAAACTGGCACAGAAAACACAAACAGGATATTCAGGTTTCCCTGCCCCACCTGAAATGCTCAATTCCAGGCTGGGAAAGCCTCATTAGGTAGCTGCAAAAGAATAAGCCCCCTGATGCACCTCATTGTTAATCATCAACAAAGGACTTTGTGTAGAAGGCTGAAAGTGATAGCCGTAGTCAATTGGAAAAGGGACAAAGGAAGCAGATTGATTAAAGCAGTACATCTATCAGAATTTAAAATGAGAAAGTGGCACCACTTTAGTTCATCACTGTGGACACAGAACACCCCTATTCAGAAAAATTGTTGACACACATCAAAACTGTGTTATCCCTTTAGGATTCTACTTCCACCACTCCTAATTTAGAAAGGTTAATCTGTGGCTGAATTTGTACTGTAAGACCGACTTACTTCCCCAATAATCAAAGAGAGAAACACTGATATTTAGAAACTCTCAGTGTCTATTCGATAATGATCCCAGAATCCTGAGAATGCCCAAAACGCTGGAGTGCTCAAATACCTTCTTTAAAACAGTATCTTATCTGCATAGATTTCTGCAAATCCTGCTATGACTTTTTAACCTTCTTTGTATTACTTTAATATCCAAATTGGTATAAATGCTGTCTAATTATGTCTCACATTTGTTTATGGCCAAAATGTTCTTGTAGAAACACCAAAAATGTTATTGTCTGTAATTACTTAAAATCCTCAGGTGCAGAACTCATGGATACAGAGGACTGGTGACATTTAGAAAATGAACATGATTTAAAATCGTTTAAAATAGTGCATATCTTAATTAGTTCCACATACCACCAGTCATCTAAGTCAAACTTCCCAGTTACTTTTTGCTTATTCATGGATCAAAGTGCAGATACAATCTAAATGATTAATGCACAGCTCTGGCTTAGTCCAAAAGAATGGAGGGGTATCTGAACTAATGAGGAAACAAAAACAGTAAAGATTTGTATGAACTTTAGAGAAGGCAATATTGGGACTTGGTGAACAGATTCAGTTCATACACTGAACCATATATGTTACTGCTTGGCTCTTATGAGATGATGGAGAATCAATGTCCTTGTAGCATTTCACTCCATATATTTTATAGTAGAACCAAGCATTTACAAGGAAGAGAATATATTGACAGGTCAATAAATGACTGAATGGAGCAGCCTAAGTCTAATCTTTGATTCTACTTTGGTGATCTGATTGCTCTCTCTAGGGACAGTCACTGCAAAACAAGACACTGTTCAATCTGAGCCTTCTTGTGAGAATGAGGGTCATGTTGTAAGGTTTGGATAAAGATTTTGAAGATGTAGTCCACATAAGTGACCTGAGGATGTCGAGGATCCAGGACTACAATAGGTAACAATCAAACCTGCTATTCAGTTCTCTCTGGAATGAATCTTAGACAGTGTAGCCCACAATTAGAATTTATGAGAGAATACAAACGAATGCAACAAGGTGACAGGAAACAATGACACTGAGGATTATGGCTTATAAGAATGTTATCTTAGAAGAAAACATCTTTAAATCTTTTTTTTTAATTTATTTTTATTATTTTCTTTATTTACATTTCAAATGCTATCCCGAAAGTTCCCTATACCCCCCCCGCCCCTGCTCCCCTACCCACCCACTCGACTACTTGGCCCAGGCCTTCCCTTGTGCTGGGACATATAAAGTTTGCAAGACCAAGGGACCTCTATTCCCAGTGATGGCCGACTAGGCCATCTTCTGCTACATATGCAGCTAGAGACACAAGCTCAGGGGGTACTGGTTAGTTCATATCATTGTTCCACCTACAGGGTTGCAGCCCCCTTCAGTTCCTTGGGTATTTTCTCTAGCTCCTCCATTGGGGACCCTGTGTTTCCATCCAATAGCTGGCTGTGAGCATCCACT
>NC_034611.1:11074955-11076528 GCF_900095145.1 Mus pahari | reverse complement strand
AGGCTGACCTCGAACTCAGAAATCTGCCTGCCTCTACCTCCCTAGTGCTGGGATTAAAGGCGTGCACCACCATGCCTGGCCTCTGGCTTCTTTTTAATGGAGACCTTTCAAATGGCTCCTAAAATGGAGTTTGCTAAGAGACACAGTATTATGTACTGAAGAGAGTTTACTCTGTCTTATCAAATAAAAATGTCTCTTTTTATAATATATTTTTTGAAATCATGCAAATGAAAGGTAGAAATGTAGAATTACTTATAATCAAATGCTTTTGAATATTGACATTTTTATGTACTTATAAGTTTTGTCTTTAAATCTTAGCCATTTTTAAACCCCATAAAATACATAAACTATTTTTAATGTAGTAAACTGTAAATGTGATGATCAACTAAGTTAGATAACATAGGATTCTCTTAGTCACTAAACATTTCTGGCTGGGATCAATAATTGTTCATATCTCTATATATTTTCAGATATAGTCTATTAATAAATAAGAATATGAAGTAATAATCTCTTTGTAATTTTAAATGTAATCTTTATAATTAGAAAGATAACATTTTATCACAAAGAAAATTAATGTAGGATTAAAACTGTAAAGAAATTGAAAATTATGTATTTATACAGTCTAGCTTATTTTCTGAACAGAATTATATGTGTACATTGGTGTAAAAATTCAATAAAAATCTGATAATAGAGATACAAGAAATGTTCAAACTAAACATGCAGTCTCTAGACAGGAAATCTGTCAACTTCTGAGAACTGGTGTGAGAGATGTTCTTCTATGAGGAATATGAAGATAAGATTAAAAAGCTTTTGTCACAAAACATCAGTGAGGAAATTTGGGAAGGGACAAAGTCTCAGACTAGAAAAACTAGCAATAGATGAGACAAACAGAAATAATCATGCAACATGAGAGCTGGAAGAAAGCTTTCAGAAGCTAGCAGACTACTGTAGTGTCAACTGACTGAGTAGAAAGATTAACGTACTGTGGACAGAAATTTTGCTAATTTCAGTATGTTGAGTGATGAGAAATTAGGTAATGACTTCTGGTATGACTTAATTTAAAAGGTCTTTATTTCTGATGGAGCATTTTCCTTTAGAGAAGTTTGCGTGAATGTTCCCTGGGGAGATAGTCACACTATATAGGCATCAATGACAGACCAAATTAAGAGATCACAGAAGACCATCTAAACATCTGCAGAACAGTGTTTCTTGTGCTTCCTTACAGAGCATGAGTGAAGTATTATTTACAGAAGCTTCAGTGACTCCTAAACAGCTACAGCATAGAAAAGTTGTATGGCAGAATCCATAACACCAGCTTTCTAAGTGTAGTCTTCTCTTCAGTTAGCATTCAAAATTATATATCCCATACCACTTTCTGAGCCATGGGACCATGTACAATTTGTATAGAATCATAAGTGGTTGAGAGAAAGATGGGGGAATGGTGGGATTCTCTATTGAGGTTCTTTGGACCCTCTGCATGCCCACTTCTTCTTCTTCTTCTTCTTCTTCTTCTTCTTCTTCTTCTTCTTCTTCTTCTTCTTCTTCTTCTTCTTCTTCTTCTTCTTCTTCTTCT
>NC_034611.1:11070937-11072325 GCF_900095145.1 Mus pahari | reverse complement strand
GACTTGAGCTTTGTACAGGGAGATAAGAATGGATTAATATGCATTCTTCTACATCACAGCCAGTTGTGCCAGCACCAGTTGTTGGAAATGCTGTCTTTTTTCCACTGGACGGTTTTAGCTCCCTTGTCAAAGATGAAGTGACCATAGGTGCGTAGATTCATTTCTGGGTCTTCAATTCTATTCCATTTATCTACCTGTTGCTGTACCATTACCATGCAATTTTTATCACAGTTGCTCTGTAGTACAGCTTGAGGTCAGGCATAGTGATTCCACCAGAGGTTCTTTTATTGTTGAGAATAATTTTTGCTACCCTAGATTTTTTTGTTATTCCAGATGAATTTGCAAATTGCCCTTTCTAACTCAGTGAAGAATTGAGTTGAGAGTTTGATAGTAATTGCATTGAATCTGTCGATTGCTTTCGGGAAGATAGCCATTTTTACTATATCAATCCTGACAATCCATGAGCATGCAAGATTGCTGGATCTTCTGAGATCTTCAATTTCTTCTTCAGAGACTTGAAATTCTTATCATACAGATCTTTTACTTCCTTAGTTAGAGTCACAACAAGTTATTTTATACTTTTTGTGACTATTGTGAAGGGTGTTGTTTCACTGATTTCTTTCTCAGATTTTTATCTATTGTGTGGAGAAAGGCCACTGATTTGTTTGAGTTAACTTTATATCCAGCTACTGCACTGAAGCTGTTTATCAGGTTTAGGATTTCTCTGGTGGAAATTTTAGGCTCACTTATATATACTATCATAACATCTGCAAATAGTGATATTTTGACTTCTTCCTTTCCAATTTCGAACCCCTTAATCTCCTTTTGTTGTCAAATTGCTCTGGCTAGGACTTCAAGTACTATACTGAATAGGTAGGGAGAAAGTGGGCAGCCTTGTCTAGTCCCTGATTTTAGTGGGACTGCTTCAAATTTCTCTCCATTAAGTTTAATGTTGGGTACTGCTTTGCTGTAGATTGCTTTTTATTATGTTTATGTATGGGCCTTGGATTCCTGATCCTTCCATGACTTTTATCATGAAGGGGTGTTGGATTTTGTCAAATGCTTTCTCATCATCTAATGAGATGATAATGCGATTTTTGTCTTTGAGTTTGTTTATATAGTGTATTACATTGATAGATTTCCATATATTAAACCATCCCTGCATCCCTGAGATGAAGCCTACTTGGTTATGATGGATGATTGTTTTGATGTGTTCTTGGATTCGATTTGCAAGGAGTTTATTGAGTATTTTTGCATCGATATCCATAAGGAAAATTGGTCAGAAGTATTCTTTCTTGTTGGATCTTTGTGTGATTTAGGTATCAGAGTAATTGTGGCTTCATAGAATGAATTGGGTAGAGTACCTTCTGTTTCTATTTTGTGGAATA
>NC_034611.1:11054943-11069726 GCF_900095145.1 Mus pahari | reverse complement strand
TTTTTGATAACTTTGGGTTGGAAGTCAATTTTATTCGATATTAGAATGGCTACTCCAGCTTGTTTCTTCAGACAATTTTCTTGGAAATTTGTTTTCCAGCCTTTCACTCTGAGGGAGTGTCTGTCTTTGTTCCTGAGGTGGGTTTTCTGAAAGCAGCAAAATGTTGGGTCCTGTTTGTGTATCCAGTCTGTTAGTCTATGTTTTTTAATTGGGGAATTGAGTCCACTGATGTTAAGAGAAATTAAAGAAAATAATTGTTGCTTCCTGTTATTTTTGTTGTTAAAGTTGGGATTCTGTTTTTATGGCTGTCTTCTTTTAGGTTTGTNGAAGGATTACTTTCTTGCTTTTTCTAGGGTGTAGCTTCCATCTTTTTTGGTGTTTTCCCTTTATTATCCTTTGAAGGGGTGGATTTGTGGAACGATATTGCGTGTATTTTGTTTTGTCATGGAATACTTTGGTTTTTCCATCTATGGTAATTGAGAGTTTTGCTGGGTATATTAGCCTGGGCTGGCATTTGTGTTCTCTTAGGGTCTGTATCACACCTGTCCAGGACCTTCTGGCTTTCATATTCTCTGGTGAGAAGTCTGGAGTAATTCTAATAGGTCTTCCTTTATATGTTACTTGACCTTTTTCCCTTAGTGCTTTTAATATTCTGTCTTTATTTAGTGCATTTTTTGTTCTGATTATTATGTGTCGGGAGGAATTTCTTTTCTGGTCCAGTCTATTTGAAGTTATCTAGGCTTCTTGTATGTTCATGGGCATCTCTTTCTTTAGATATGGGAAGTTTTCTTTTATAATTTTGTTGAAAATATTTGCTGGCCCTTTAAGTTGAAAATCTTCATTCTCATCTACACCTATCCGTAGGTTTGGCCTTCTCATTGTCTCCTGGATTTCCTGGATGTTTTGAGTTATGATCTTTTTGTATTTTCCATTTTCTTTGATTGTTGTGTCCATTTTCCCTGTGGAATCTTCTGCACCTGAGATTCTCTCTTCCATCTCTTGTGTTCTGTTGCTGATGCTCATATGTATGGTTCCTGATTTCTTTTCTAGGGTTTCTGTCTCCAGAGTTGTCTCCCTTTGGGTTTTCTTCATTGTTTCTACTTTCATTTTTAGATCTTAGTTTTTTTTTTTTTTTTTTTCAATTCTATCACCTGATCATTGTCTTTTCCTTTATTTCTTAAAGGGACTTTTGTGTTTCTTCTTTAAGAACTTCTACCTGTTTATCAGTGTTTGCCTGGAGTTCTTTAAGAACTTCTACCTGTTTAGCAGTGTTCTCCTGTAATTCCTTGAGGGATTTTTGTGTTTACTCTTTAAGGGTTTCTACCTGTTTAGCCATGTTCTCCTGTATTTCTTTAAGTGAGTTATTAATATCCTTCTTAAAATCTTCTACCACTATCATGAGATATGGTTTTAAATCCGAGTCTTGCTTTTTGAGTGTGTTGGGGTATCCAGGACTCACTGTGTTTGCTGTACTGGGTTCTGATGATGCCCAGTGTTCTTGGTTTGTCTTAGTAAGAATCTTACATTTGCCTTTCACCATATGGTAATTTCTGCTGTTAATGTTCAGGCTATCTCTGGCTGGAGCTTGATCCTACTGTGATTATGTTTGCCTCTTTCAGCACTCCTGGGAGTCCAACTCTCACCTGAGTCCCAGTGTTCAGAACACTCTCTGCAGGCAAGCTCGCTTCTTTCAGGGCAGGTGTCCAGATGTCTGGAGCTCTAATCTACCTCCTGAGTCCTGGGGTCAGAGCCCTCCCTGCAGCCTGACACTCCTGTGGCAAGGAAGGTGCCCAGGGGTCTGGGTTTCAGCTCTTCCTCCTGACTGAGGATGAATACCCGACTGGACGCTGTCCAAGAAGCTCTGTTGCTTCTGTTGCCCACATGCTGTCCAGTGCTCAGGAGGTCCTGGGTGTGCTAGAGGTTCTGCAGTGTGGAGGGTCCTCTGGGACCCTCGACACCCTAAACCAGGTTCACACAGAAGATGGCGGGGCTAGCCCTGACTGGAAAGAATCCCAGCATCTGGTTGGACAGGGTTCCTTTGTCTCTCTTCCTGCTGGCACAAGACCCTCCTTGATTCTTTGGAGCTGATGTTGTGTTCCACTCACTTGTGATCCTGAGGTGATCCCGAGGTTCTGTGGTGTGGAGAGTCCTCTGGGGCTCTTGGTGCCCTTGGTTGAGTTCAGGTGGAAGATGGCGGGCTCCATGCCCTCTTCTATGAGAAAAGTTTAACAAGCCTGATCTTAATAGACTTTAGCAAGTAGTCACAGCTATTCTGATGGCAATAACAGTTATACTCAGAGGACAAAGTTCTGCAACACAGAAACTATCCATTTTTTGCATACTTTTTTAGTAAGCAAGTATAACTACTTCTAAAATTGCTCATAACTGCATCTATTATTTTGTTTTAAAAATAATTTATTATTTTTTGAAATTAATTTGTCCTTCCTTTTATTCCTCTCAACTCCTCCCATGAACCCTAATCTTTCTCTATTAAATTCATGGTCACCTTTTCTTTAACTGGTGTGTGTGTATGTATGTGTATGTGTGTGTGTGTGTGTGTGTGTGTGTGTGTGTGTGTGTGTATGTGTGTATGTATGTGTGTGTATGTGTGTGTGTATATGCGTGTGTGTATATGTGTGTGTATGTGTGTGTGTGTATGTGTGTGTGTGTGTAAATGTATAAATACAACTTGTGAGTATGACTCTAGGGCTGACCATTCGGTACTGAATAACAAATCGGGGAGTGGGTTGGCTCTTCCATGGGGAAGATTATTTATCCAATGCTCATTCTTTAATTGCTAGTAGTACTTTTTACAGGGTTGTGACTCTAGATTTTATTTGTATCTGTTAGGAAGTCAATTTGTATCCTGTTTAGTAATGTCTTGTATAGACATCCATGTTGATGAAACTTCTTGGGTGCCACTTCTGACACGTGTAGCAGTTATAATTGTTGCGTGTAATTTTAATAACCACACTTGCTCTGTCTAGGCTCTGGGACTAGCAACCACTTTCTTGCCATCTAGTCAGGCCCCAAAGCTAGCTAACACTTTCCTGAGTTCCCAGTTATGCTCCGAGAACAGTCGCTGCCTGTATTCTTGAAAGCACCTCTCATTCCTCCTTGCCCAGTGCTGGCAATGGATTCTAATCCAGTTCCCTTTAGTCCCAAGGAAGGTAACACTAGAGGCTTTTATATTTTAAACTGACCAGATAACTCAAAGTCTAGGCAAAGAATATCCTACCCATCCTCGTTAGCCTCCTCAGCCAGCTATGGAGGCTACAAACTCCCTGCACTCCAAGAGACCTACATGTCTGCAGCTTCCTATCTGCTCCACAGCCTGGTCAAAAAAAAATTTCTCAATCTCATCTCCTCTTCTTACTCCTGGGACCCAGAAAACCCACCTCTATATCCTCACCCAACAATTTGCTTCTGCCATCTTTATTTACCCAATTAAAGAATTAGGGAACCTCCCCCTATATATAATCTCATTGTAATCTTGATGTTCCTATGGCTCATAAAATCTTCCCTCCCCCTCTTATGCTATGATATCTGAGCCTGAATCATATTGTAGGTACATCTGTTGCAGATGGGCACCACATGGTAACTTGTATCATTTGTTCACTGCATTTTGATTGGCTGCTGTTTTCTGTAATAGTCACCACTCACACAACAAGAGGAGCTGGGTTTGTTTGTTTGTTTGTTTGTTTCCTTGTTTTAAATGAGGATACCTTACTTTTATATTGCTGAGATAAGACATCATTTCCAAGACGATCATAAAAGAATTTATTTGGTAATTACAGTTTCAGAGGATAAATCCATGACTATCATGGTAGAAAGCCTGGGAGCAGGCAGGCAGGCATGATGTTGAAATAGTACCTGAGAGTTCATATCTTGATTCACAACCTCAAAGCAGAGTGCACTAACTAAGAATGGCATGGGCTTTTGAAACCTAAAGGCCTGTCTCCAATGGCAAACAAAACAAAACCTAATCCTTCACAAATAGTTCCACCAAATAGAGACCAATTACTCAAATATATGATCGTATGAAGACCATTCACTTTCAAACCAAACTATGAGATGTGTTTTAAATATTCTTTTTTAAATTTCATTTAATATTTAATATTGCAAATTCAGTGTTCCTAGAGTTAGAAGCCCCCAGGAAGTCTTAAAACAAAGCTTATCTTCAACATATGTAAGAGATAAAGTTATAGAAAAGAGAGTTATCTGCCTGATGAAAACAATTTTATTTTATTTTATTTATTCATTTTATATCCCACTTACTGCCTCCTCCCAGTCACTCCCTCCAAAATTTTTTCCTCTTATACCCTCCCTTTCTTCTCTGAGTGGATTGGGTCTCCTCCCCCCCCCATGTGTATCCTAAAGCTGACATATCATCTCTTTGAGGCTCGGCACATCCTCTCCTATGGAGGCCAGAAAAGTAAGCCCTCTTATACTTACACTTATCTGTAGGTATCAGAGTAAACATTTGGAATGGAGTTTGGAATTATGTTGTTTTAGTAAGGTGGCAATTGTAGGTTTTCCTCCAAGATTGATGACCTTAATAGCCCTTGTTAGTTAGGCAGGTTTCAGTTCCAAGAAAGATTTCTCACTTATAGAATGGGCCTTATGTCCAATCAGAAACACGTTGATCAGCAACAGCATGTATACCACTATCACATCCTTATGGTTGTTATGTCATACTGATCATTACTGTGTTTCATAAAGGTCAAAACTCATTAAAACTGTTGTTTGTTATATTCCATTGGCATCTTGCATGATACTTTCTGGGACAATAACAGATAACGCTCTGGGAAAAGGCATTCTGGTCAGATTCATCTGATCCTATATATCACTGGTTCTTAACCAGTGTGTCACAGTCCATTTGGGAGTTGAATGTCCCCTTCACAGGGGGTTCCTAAGACATCAGAAACCACAGATGTTTGTATTACAATTCATGACAATAGTAAAATTACAGTTATGAAGTTGAAATAAAAATAAGTTTATAGTTGGGGGTCAAGAACATGAGGAACTGCAAGAGCATGGTCACAGCATTAGTATCTAGATCCTATATTAAAAATGCTTGGTGCCTTTGGTAACAGGGTCTTACCTCTTTAAGGCAACTAAGTACAATGGCAATAGCTTGCAATATTTTAGGAGTCTCTCACACAACTCTAACCAACAACTCAAAACAGAGCTGGAATTAAGCCAGGAAGATGTGTTCTTGCCTCTGTTTCTATTTGACTTTTTTCCCCAAAGTCCCAGTGATGGACTCTGACAAAGGTGTTATAAGCTGAAATAAACCCTTTCCTCCCCAAGTGCTTTTGGTCATGATATTTATCACAGAAACACAATGCAAAGTAAGACACTCAGTTATGGTTTTCCTTTCAGAGAGGAACTATTTATAATATTATATAATAAATTTAAGTCAATTCATGCATATTGATCAGTTGTCTTAATATATATTGCAATTGCATTTTATTATATCTTACTGTTAATGTCTAACATTTAAAATAGAGACTATACATATATTAGAAAATAGTTCAAAACAAAACATAAGCATACATACATATATGTGTATATATCATAACTAAAACACTATTCTACAATGCTCTGAATCTTTTTAAAAATGTAATGTATTTTAGAAGATGTGATTCCACATGAAGTTGTGGGTTGGATTGTCAGTGCTTGCCAAATGTCCATGTGATAAAATTTTGCTCTCTGGAAAGGTACTATGAAGATTTGGTAGATCCAGAGGAAGTAGGGCAGATTGGACATCTTCAAGACACTGAGAGCTAAGAATTGAAGTGGGGAATCCAGCCCCTCTTTGCTCCTTACCGATGCCTCTTTTGCTTCCTTAACATGAAATAGAGCCACTTACTCTACCATGTGCTGCCAGGATTGTGTGCTGATTTACCCCAAGCAACAGATCCATCTGATCATGAAATAGAACCTTGAACTTTGATCCAGAAAAACCTTCCCTTCTATATAATTTGTGAATAAGCATAGCAAATGAAGCTGCCTTCTCAGTAGACGATCTACTTTCAAACTGAGAAGCGATGGTTCAGGAGCAGTCTTGAACAGCAGAGTGCTTATTCCAATGTTTATTCTGCAGGCATGATTTCAGGATCATAATTGTCAATGGGTGTGGGTATGTGGGCAGGAGGATATTTAGGACCATAGCTTTTCTGCTCAGCTGGAGTCTGCAATAGAGATGAGCTCTTCCTTCATATGGTAGAAAGCCTCAAAAGAAAAATTTGTGCCTCTTTCCTCCTGTCCATCATAGTATATAAAGCCTAACAGTAGAATTATGAGCAGGTGTTAAGAAGGTGACTGTTCAACAAGACAGAGTATTTGAGCTGCTAAGTACTCAGAGGAACTTGCAGTGAAGAGATAATCAAGAGAGGTGTGTTTTGATGTGCACACTGCAGTCTTCTTTACCAGTCAGATACTATAATATAAACACATGCACATGCTTCTTTACTTTTCTTATCTGTTTGTGAAATTTGTCTTCTTCAGCATAAACATTTCCCTCAGGGGGTTTTCTTTCATAGCTCCAATGCTTATCTTTTACTTTAAATGTTTCTGGGGCATAACTTAGTGTAGCTCCCACCATTTCCTAATTCTAATATCCCTACAAATGAACTATCTTTGTATAACATTTTCTTTCATATTTAATTCTCTCTTTTTTTCTGCTTAGTCATTTTTATTGGATATTTTATTTATTTACATTTCAAACGTTATTCCCTTTCCTGATTTCCACTCCCCCAGAAACTCTATATCCCATCTCCCCTCTTCCTACTTCTATCACGGTGTCTCCTCACCTGCCCACCTACTCCAGTCTCCCTGCCCTAGCATTCCCCTATGCTGGGGTATCAAGCTTTCAGAAGACCAAGAACATCTTCTCCCATTGACGCCTGACAAGGCCATCCTCTGCTACATATACAGCTGGAGTCTTGGGTCACTCCATGTGTACTCCTTGGTTGGTGGTTTAGACCCTGGGAGCTCTGGTTGGTTGATATTGCTGCTCTTCCTTGGGGGTTGCAAACCCCTTTAGTTCCTTCAGACATTTCTCTAACAAGGCTGCTATGAACGTAGTAGAGCATGTGTCCTTGTTATATGTTGGAGCATCTTTTAAGTATATACCCAGGAATGGTATAGCTGGGTAATCAGGTAATACTCTGTTGAATTTTCTAAGGAACCACCAAATTGTTTCCAGAGTGGTTGTACTAGTTTTCAATCCCATCAACAATAGAGGAGTATTCCTCTTTCTCCACATCCTCAACAACATCTGCTGTTATCTGAGTTTTTGATCTTAGCCATTCTGACTGGTGTGAGGTAGAATCTCAGGGTTGTTTGGAATTGCATTTTCCTGATGATTCAGGATATTGAACATTTTTTTAGGTACTTCTCAGCCCTTAGTCTTTCCTCAGTTGAGAATTCTTTATTCAGCTCTTTACCCCATTTTAATAGGGTTATTTGATTGTCTGGTGTCTAATTTCTTGAGTTCTTTTTATTTATTGGATATGCAGGGATGGTTAAATATACATAATCCATCAACATAATCCACTATATAAATCAACTCAAAGAAAAATCCAGATCATCATCTCATTAGATGCTGAAAAAATACTTGACAAAATTCAACATCATTTCATGGATAAAGTCTTGGGATCTATCAGGAATTTAAGGTACCTAAACATAGTAAAAGCAATATACAGCAAACCAGTATCCAACATCAAACTAAACAGAGAGAAACTTGAAGCAATCCCACTAAAATCAGGAACTAGACAANGCTGCCCACTTCTCCCTACCTATTCAATATAGTACTTGAAGTCCTAGCCAGAGCAATTAGACAACAAAAGGAGATCAAAGGGATACAAATTGGAAATGAAGAAGTTAAAATATCACTATTTGCAGATGATATGAGAGTGTACTTAAGTGTACCTAAAAATTCCACCAGAGATCTCCTAAACCTGATAAATCTTCAGCAAAGTGGCTGGATATAAAATTAACTCAAACAAGTCAGTGGCCTTCCTCTATTCAAAGGATAAACAGGCTGAGAAAGAAATTAGAGAAACAACAGCCTTCACAATAGTCACAAATAATGTTACACACCTTGGTGTGACTCTAACTAAGGAAGTGAAAGATCTGTATGATGAGAACTTCAAGTCTCTGAAGAAAGAAATGGAAGAAGATCTCAGAAGATGGAAAGATCTCCCATGCTCATGGATTGGGAGGATTAATATAGTAAAAATGGCCATCTTGCCTAAAGCCATCTACAGATTCAATGCAATCTCCATCAAAATTCCAACTCAATTCCTCATAGATTTAGAAAGAGCAATTTTCAAATTCATTTGGAATGACAAAACACCCAGGATAGTGAGAACTATTCTCAACAATAAAAGAACCTCTTGGGGGAATCACCATCCCTGACCTCAAGTTATACTACAGAACGGCATGGTACTGGTAAAGAGACAGGCAGGAAGATCAATGGAATAGAATTGACGACCCAGAAATGAACCCACACACTTATGGTCACTTGATCTTGACAAAAGAGCATATTTAATTCTCACAAGTCACACTCACACTCGTAATACTCAGACTTCCCTGAAAAAAAGTGTGTTACTGCAGGATGCTGGTGTTAGAACCGATTTCTAAAGCACAAGCCCTGATTGATGAGAATCATGCATTCAGTGATTCGGGTGAATAAAACCACAGTAACAACCAAACAAAGGAGACTTGTACAAACTATAAAATTCAGGACATCATCATCACCATCATTTTTATCTACAAAACAAAATCAATTATATTGTAATTCTTACCACTTTTCATGGTTTACTGAAATCATAGCTATTGTTGGTTTGTTGATCTCTGTGCAGATTTTATAATTTTAGCAGATTATAGCTCACCTTTATGATCAATGAATAATGAAAGGAAATAATCAATTATATCTGCAAGGGAATGGAAACATTCACCCCTCTAGTAAGTCACAAGGAAAACAGATATGCTATTCTGATGAGGCCAAGCCCAAAATGGGTAAGTAGTGGGGAACGGTGTACTTTTATGTCATCTTGTCATTAAATAATTTTTCTACGTTTTATTTAAAAATATCAATGCATGTTACACATTTGAATGATGAATAGTATCCCCTTGTTTTGATAACAGAATACATAAAGTGTCAATCATATGCTCTACAATCACTAAAAACAAATTAGTAAGTCACTCTTGTTATTCCCTTCAGAGTCATCTATGAAGGCACAGTCTTCTAAACTTTTTCATAGAGTGTGATAAAGGCTTAAGGCAGGAACTTTGAAATGGCTGAGCTATCCCAGATGTTGGTTTTCATCACCATTCCCCAAAAGCTGATTAGCATCAGATTTTAATTCAAATGAACACCAAGAAACATAATATTCTCACAGTTTAGAATGGGGAATTTCAAAGTAAAATAGTCTAGGGGGTAACATATTTATGTTTATTTGTTTTTTGTTTGTTTGTTTGTTTTTAGAGACAGTGTTTCTCTTTACAGCCCTGACTGTCCTGGAACACATCTGTAGACCAGGCTCACCTCGAACTCAGAAATCCGCCTGCCTCTGCCTCCCAAGCGCTGGGATTAAAGGCATGCACCACCTCTCCCCAGCATATTTACCTTTTAATAGGACCCATTCTCTAGAAATTACAATTCACATTGTTAGAGACAACAGTGCCCTTCACATGGGGCAGGGCTAGAAAACTAGGTTGGGTCCTAGGAGCTTCATTATACTGACCTGGTATAATGTGTGATGTAAAGCACTGAAAACAGATGGAGCATGTGTCTCAAAATTTTGAACAAACAGCTCAGGGGTCTTTAGATATTAGATTCAAATCGTCATCTCTCTGACCACATTCATATACTGCCCTTGGAATCCATTATCTTTGCTTTTCCTTCTTTCTCTGGTAGCCCTGGGAACGGAGCCCAGGGCTTTGTTACTCACTATTGAACTTCGGATTGAACCTTAGTCTTTGGATTTTGGAGACAAGATCCTACAATGAAACCTAAGCTGGCCTGAATACTTCTATGCCAAAAAAAATTTAAAATGATTATTTTCATATGACACATTAAAATTTGTCTTAAGTGAAATGAACTAGCTAAATATTAGAAAAAATTATTTGAAATATTCATCATTCCTTGATTCCATTGCATGTTATTTACCCATAATTCTTATTTTTCTTAGTTTTACATGAAAAATACATATTATATATATTATTAACATCAGTGACTTTTTTCTTTCTTTCTTTCTTTCTTTCTTTCTTTCTTTCTTTCTAAAGATTAAGGCTCTACATGCCTTGCTTTTCTGAAACACATCAACTTATGTTTAAGTTACAGGAAAATCTTATGTATTTAGAAGATTACACTATAGGGGAAGGCCTGGGCCAGGAAGAGGGAGTGGGTGGGTTGGGGAGCAGCAGGAGCAGGGTGGGGGAGAGGATAAGGGATTTTCAGAGGGAAAACTAGGAAAGAGGATAACATTTGAAATGTAAATAAAGAAAATATCTAATTAAAAAAATAAAAGAAAAAGAAAACATCAAAATAAAAATCACACTAATTTGTTTTGAGTGTTAACAATAAACACATTGTTAGTTTATGAAACAAATTATTTTAAATAATAGAAGTTAGAAGAAAGAATGGTATTATTTCGTGATTTTATAATTTCTTAATGAGTAGATTTATAGAGAGGAATTATTTGAATTTTTATGAGTGTTATACATTGTTTAGCTAAAATGTATGTAGAAAAGCTAGCTTAATGGTTTATACTCATAATCCCAACATTTGAGGGTTGAGGCAGTGGATTTCCAAGACCGCAAGGCCTGCCTGTGTTACACAGTGAGATTCAGGCCGGTATAAGTTAAATGTGGTACTATGTCTAAAAACAGAGATGTGAATGAAAGAATGAATGAATGAATGAATGAATGAATCAAACATATGAAGAAAATGCAATCTCAAGCAAGAGTTCAAAAATAAAGGAATATTTAATAATCCTTTCAGGACAACCACAGACATCCTCTGATTTGACAGCAAAACCAGGCAAAGGCTGACAGTGTCTTACATGTGATTTACATGGTTGCACTGAAACTATTTCAGTAACTTTTCATATTATTTAAAATTAAAATTCATTGAACTTTGATTAAGTGTTTTGACAAATATTTATATGATATGGTTTGAGAATGCTTCCCATTATTGCACGTGTTTGGGATAGGATCTCATTTGAAATGTTTAGGTCCTGAGGAGTAATCTCTCCTTAGAGGATCTATGCTTTCTGCGAGCAAGTTCTTGCTATTCAATAACTGGATAGATGCCATCAGAAGTAAGTGGGGTAAAAGAAATCTAATATAGTGTTTTGTCTCTCATACATGTACCTGCTTTGACTTTCTGCTTTCATTAAGGAATCACTCAGCAGAAGCCAGAAAGAGCACGTGCTCTGTTCATGAGTGCTACTCCAGTAGTGACACATGTGACAGGACTAAAAGCCTGGATGCAGTCCTGAGGCCAAAAGTTCATGGAAATTTACTCTCCTGGAACCCGTATAATGTATGCTTCAAACTTGTCCTTGCATATGGATCTGTGTGCTCTCTTTCAGTATTTTTATTATAGATGCCTCCAAGCAATGACTTGCCAAATAACTAAGCAAAATTGAACTTTGCTTCCTGGCCTTCATCAATGCCCTAGGTAGTCCTTCAGCCAACCATGGGCTTTGAATTCAGTAAGAATGTTGCCTATTCAGTGACATTCAGAATTGCCTCTAGTATTGTAAGAGAGATAGTGAAAGTAATCAGGCATTACTATCTACTACATAAAGTTAGAAATCTCAGGGCAAGCTTAGCAACGTAAGTTTAGAATTCTTATTATAGTTATGTATGGCAGACTACATTTCTTATTAGTAGAAAGTCCCCCCACACTATCACTTAGAATAAAAGCCAAGTCGCTCCCATATACAGGAATTTACAATGGTTTAGGAAGTAGATAGGGCTGTGGTTTAGAGTATTGTATTATTCATGAGGAGGTTAGCTAGAGCAGAACTCCCTAATTAGAACCATGACTTGGGCGTGAAAGCCCTTGCCCCAGGAGTGTAAAGACCTCATACCTGGCTTCTAAGAATATAGCTGACCTTAGAGCTGACTTTGTCTCAGTTGTTTTATTGCCCAGTTCCTGTCAGTCTTTGTGTTTGCATTCCTCTGTTTTGTGTAAGAGTCATTAAGCATCTGGTAACCTCATTGCACCTTGCCAATGTGTCACTTAACTTCCCTATTTTCTTCTGTATTAAAAGTTTGAAGCTCAATTTGACATTACATTCAGATACAGCACACTCTCTTATGTCCCATATTTGTTTGTCATTTCTCGCTGACTCTTTGCCCACCTGTCTGGAACCCTGAGTTCTACCATGGATTGAGGGGGGCCTTACTGAGGCTGGTCCGTGGCACATGAACTTGCCAGTCTATTGAATCAGAAGTCAAAATCAACCCCTTACCTCTGTAAGTTACTCAATTTCACACATTCTATTACAGCAATGAGAAAACAGACTGGGACAATGTGGTAATGTCATGTATAAGATACAAGTTCATTGAGCAACACAGTAATACAACTATTGATATAAATATTGCTACATTATATTTTGTAACATAAACATTGATCCTTAATACTATAGATTATACTTTAAAAATTCTTTATTGGGCTGGTGAGATGGCTCAGTGGGTAAGAGCACCCGACTGCTCTTCCGAAGGTCCGGAGTTCAAATCCCAGCAACCACATGGTGGCTTTTAACCATCTGTAACAAGATCTGACGTCCTCTTCTGGAGTGTCTGAAGACAGTTACAGTGTACTTACATATAATAAATAAATAAATAAATAAATAAATAAATAAATAAATATTCTTTTTTTTTTTTTTTTTTTTTTTTTTTTAAGATTTGCCACGTCTACCAGACATGCAGAGCCAAGAATTAGTGAAAACTCAACATGAAGAAATAAAATACCTAGGCATAGTGACAGTTAGTGGCAGGGTACAGAGTAGAAGATCCTGTTCTCAACCTGAGGGACCTTCCAGTCTGTGTTGTTACCTTCCCTGCTCTTTGGTACAGATGAGGTAATAAACAGAAGCTCAATAACTAGTTAGGAAAATGCAAAAGGTGGGTATAGGTGGCAGTAATGTTCTCTTGCTTATTACTGTGACTGTTTGACTTTCTGAGCCCCCTGGGTGGGTATTCCACATAGATCCTAGCAAACATCTCTCTTCTGAGAGACTGTTATTGTCTCAGCCATGTAGACCTGCAGACAAGGTCAATAATTGCACATTCCTCTGATGTGGCAGTAAAACACCAGTTCACACTGATGACTGTGACCATTTGCCAAGTTTCCAGCACTAGAAACAAACAAAGGTGAAACAAAGCATTTTCCATAGAGCATGAATATCAATGCACCAATTTCTTAGCTAAAAAGTAGTAATATAAAATATTCTTCAGCTTAGAATTTTGCTTTTCAATTATAAATGCATGTCAATTACTATTGGCCAGTCAATGCCCTTTAGCAAAGGGCAAACATTTTTCTACTTGAAATTTAGAGTTTATGTAGCTATTGTTGAGGACTGAATTATTTAAAACATTGCTATTTCTTTGTACAAAATCAGCAATAATGTCCTGCCATAAAGAGCCATGCCTCCATTTAACCCTCCTGTGGCAGATTATCTTCAGTGGACTTTATGTGTACTCTGTGGATCTGGATTGTTCTTTTTCTATATCAATTTATCTTGTACTACCTTTGCTTACAAAGGCAAGACCCTGACACACTTTCAGCACAGTTATACCTTAGTCTTACCCATGGCCTTGAATCCACATTGAGTATTCTTTTCTTAAATAGCCTTAAGAACAATGGAGCATATTCATCTCTCTCTGCTCTTTTGTTGTATTTAAGACTGGCATTTCTAAAAGATTTATTCTCTCCCTCTCCCTCTCCCTCTCCCTCTCCCTCTCTCTCTCCCTCTCCCTCTCCCTCGCCCTCGCCCTCGCCCTCTCCCTCTCACTGTCCTCCTCCCCTTCCCTCTCTCTTTGTGTGTGTGTGAATATAGTATTCTTTAAGGCTAGAATTGTCATCTTCCTGGAGCTGGAATTTCAGGTGGTTTTGCAGTGACCAGATGGAAGCTAGACACTGAATTTGGGTCATCTTCAAGAGTAGTATGTGCCTTCAACCACTGAGATTTCTCTCAAGTTCCAATATCAAAAATTTTTAAAGTTTAGTTTGACCAGTAAATAAACAGTTGACAGCCCTACTTTCTTCCCTAAGTGAGGATCATGCCTTTGGATTCCACAAGGTACTATCCTGCTGGAGAAGGCTATGCACAGAGCACTTCTGAGATTCTTGAAATGTTTTCAGATTTCTTACAGGATTCTACGTGGATCCAGCTTTCGTAAAAATCTGTAATGCTCTCTTCTGAACCCCAGCAAAGGCAGCTGAGCACTCTGGAGAAATCTCCACACCACAGGTCCTCAGGATCATGGGTGAGTGGAACACAACATCAACTCCAGAGAATCGAGGAGGAGCTTGTGCCAGCAGGAACAGGGACAAAGGAGCACCACAAGCCCAGAGGCATGGCTGTGGTCCGGTCAGGGCCACCCCTGCCATCTCTCTTCATAACCCCAGCAGAGGCAGCAGAGCACTCTGGAGGACCATCCACATCTCAGGTCCTTGGGATCACAGGAAGAGAGTCAGCCTACAGGGAGGGCTCTGACCCCAGGACTCAGAAGGAGGATCAGAGCTCCAGACT
>NC_034611.1:11052518-11053532 GCF_900095145.1 Mus pahari | reverse complement strand
AAAAAGATCCTAACTCAAAACATCCAGGAAATCCAGGACACAATGAAAAGACCAAGCCTGCGGATAATAGGAGTAGATGAGAATGAAGATTTTCAACTTAAAGGGCCAGCAAATACCTTCAGCAAAATTATAGAAGAAAACTTCCCAAACCTTAAGAAAGAGATGCCCATGAACATGCAAGCAGCCTAGGTAACTCCAAATAGACTGAACCAGAAAAGAAATTCCTCCTGACGCATAATAACAAGAACAACAAATGCACTAAATAAAGACAGAATATTAAAAGCAGTAAGAGAAAAAGGTCAAGTAACATATAAAGGCAGAATTATTAGAATTATTCCAGACTTCTCACCAGAGAAAATGGAAGCCAGAAGATCCTGGACAGATGTTATTCAGACACTAAGAGAACACAAATGCCAGCCCAGGCTAATATATGCAGCAAAACTCTCAATTACCGTAGATGGAGAAACCAAGGTATTCCATGACAAAAGCAAATTCACACAATATCTATCAATGAATCCATCCCTACAAAGGATATTAAATGGAAAACACCAACACTAAGAAACTACACCCTAGAAAAAGCAAGAAAGTAATCCCCCAAAAAAACAAAAACAAAAAAACAAAAAAAACAAAAAACAAAAACAAAAGAAGACAGGCACAAGAACAGAATCCCATCTTTAACAACAAAAATGACAGGAAGCAAAAATTACCTTTCTTTGATTTCTCTTAACATCAATGGACTCAATTCCCCAATAAAAGGACATANACTAACAGACTGGCTACACAAACAGGACACCACATTTTGTTGCCTATAGGAAATCCACCTCAGGGACAAAGACAGATACTACCTCAGAGTAAAAGGCTGGAAAACAATTTTCCAAGCAAATGGTCTGAAGAAACAAGCTGGAGTAGCCATTCTAATATCAAATAAAATTGATTTCCATCCCAAAGTTATCAAAAAAGACAAGGAGGGGCATTTCATACTCATCAAAGGTAAAAGTCTAAAATGATGAACTC
>NC_034611.1:11029295-11050735 GCF_900095145.1 Mus pahari | reverse complement strand
GCAGAAGATGGCCTAGTCAGCCATCATTGGGAAGAGAGGCCCCTTGGTCTTGCAAACTTTATATGGCCCATACAGGGGAACGCCAGGACCAAGAAGTGGGAGTGAGTGGGCAGGTGAACAGAGTGTGTGGGAGGGTATAGGGAACTTTCGGGTTAGCATTTGAAATGTAAATGAAGAAAGTATCTAATTTTTAAAAATCTGTAATGCTAAAGACTCAGGAATTTGCTGGGCTATAACTTCATGCACGGACCTACCCACACCCAGATTCCTATTTAAACACCAACAGCTTTGGCACTGCACTCCACTTATGCTCACTGCAAGCTGACATCTACTTCCTGTGGTTTCAAGCACTACAGCAACTAATCTTAATATTAATTTTCTAACCTGAGGATGAGCTTGGTTACTATGATTCTACTTTATAGCCATGAGTTAGGGCCTGAACCACAGTTAACAGAAATAACAACACATCAGAAAACACTATCAAATTTATGTATAAAGGGGTCTCTGAACACTCATGTTTTCAAATCAGAACCTGTGAAACAAATCAGAATTGATGGAGGTGGAAAAATTCTATTGTTGTTGTCTACAAATTTTGAGGCTCACATGGCACCAGTGTTATTGTGATACTAATAGAGATGAGTTGTACTGCTCCAGATTCCCGTGTCTAAGTTCTGACCCTCAGCAATTTTCAGTATGTGGTGTTACTTGGATGGAGCACAATTTCAAGTATGATTTGTTACAGAGAAAGCATACTGGAATAGTTTCATGGGCTCCTAATCACATATGACCACTGTTCTTACGAAAGGGGCAATGTGGACTAAAAGAACAGAATATCCAGACTGGAGTATTGCTGCCACAAGCCTGGAACCTAACAACTGATCATGTCTTCCTGTGGGGTCCTTGAAGGAGGATGAATTTGGACTTTTGGCTTCTAAAACTGTGAGACAACCACTCATTTGTTCTAAGCCACTTTGTGGTATTTTCTTATGGAAGTCCTGGAAATTCATCTAAAAGCCAGATACAAAAGCAGAAAACTAAGTCAAATAATCTGTTTAAGAAGAAAAGACCTTCAGGGCTTCAGGCCAGCAGAAAGAACTGGAGGTTGGGAGATCCGCAGGACTCAAAGGGAACAACCTTAAATGAAACGCCCTACAGTGGGGAAAGGGAACTTGTTGAGTCCATATCCAGTAGTTAGAAAGGGCATCAAGTGGAGGGATGGGGTTGCCATCCCACAGTCAAAAACTCTGTCCATACTGAGGAAACTGAAAGCCACAGCTTCATTCCAGCTCTCAGGACCCTACCTGTCTTCCATAAATCTTGGATCTGAACTTCAGTCCAACTTCCTTATCTAACAACTTACTGAAAAACCATAAGAGAAAGGACATGAATTCTTCTGTGATATACATGGAGTCATATGTTATCAGCACTCTGAATTATTATTCAACTATTTAGTCTTATGAACAAAGTAATTCTGCCCATTTTTGCTCTTTCTTGCATGTACTCTTTGTTGTTGTTGTTGTTGTTAATTTTCTCTTTGCTTAACTATCTCCACAATCAGACACTGATTTACTTGAAAATAAAAAGGCTACTCTTTTAATCTCTAAACCTTTAAGACTTGATCATGTAACTGTGGAAAAAAAAGATAGCCACGCCAATCCTGATGTTAATCAAATTTGAACGTCTCAGTTGTGTACAAAAGTAGAGTGGGTAGGTAGGGGAGCAGGGCGGGGGGGAGAGTATAGGGGATTTTTGGGATAGCATTTGAAACGTAAATGAAGAAAATGTCTAATAAAAAAATAAAGAAAAAAGAAAGAAGTTCTAAATGTATTCTACTGCTATTGCTGATTAACGAACTAATATTTAGAAGTTAAAACATTCACACTTTTAGTCAGCAGCAGAAATAAAAATGGTATCACAATGTTTCTAACGTATTTTACTATATTTCACTACTTTTATACACTACCAGGCATGTACTCTTATTATTGTTGAAAGCAGCATTAGTCCTCTTGTTACTCATTTGGATTCCCTTTTTGTCTCACATCACAAGGACCAGAAAACCCTCTTGGGAAGGGGATTTTCCCTAAATCCACCCCAGTGATATCCTCATGACTGTTATCTCGCCATTACTAAGACTGCTCTCTCCCATGGATCATTGCACTGGGTCTCCTCACATTGCTCTTTCTGTCTATATGCTTGCCCTTCTCTGGCCTCTCTAGATTCAGGTTTCCATGTAGCCCTCAATACCATTGTTTGAAAATAGAAGCTCCCAGAGAAATGGCTCAATGGTTGTGAACACTGCTCTCCCAAAGGACACAGGTTCGATTCTCAATACATGCAGAGATTCCAGTTCCCTTTTCTGGCCTTTATAGGTACTAGGCATAAATGTGACAAGCAAACTTACATGTTAGGAAAACACACATATATATAAAACATATTAATTAATCAATTATTTAATTATTTACTTTCCTGGATTAAGATAGAAACTCTACTATGTCTTTCTTGTTTGAAACTTTCCAAAGAATTTTTATTGTAATTTCTTCTTTAATGACTGAAATACTTGGGGGATGCTGTAGCAGTGGGGCCGAAGGAGGTAGCACCCTCACAGAGGAAAATGGAAGGGAGAAGAGGGCAGATGTTGGGATGGCGGGCTATGGAAGTGTAACCAAGAAGTAGAATATCATTTGAGACGTCAACGAATGGAATGATTAATTTTTAAAAAGAGACATATGTGTATACATACACATATATGGATTATCAATAAATTAATTAAAAGGTCATAAATTTGAAAGAGAGCAAGTAGATACATATGGTGGAGCTGGAGAAATAAATGGAACAGGGGAAATTGTGTATTATAATATTAAATATAAAAGAAGTAATTTAAAAACTGAAAATATAATTGCTTTTTTGACATTGAAATAAATTTGTTCCCAATAAAAAAGAGTAGTTATTATTACACTATATTTTCAGAAGTTGCCCAAGAATAGAAAATAATAATATTATAATTGTGA
Source organism: Mus pahari (assembly GCF_900095145.1). Taxonomy (NCBI): domain Eukaryota; kingdom Metazoa; phylum Chordata; class Mammalia; order Rodentia; family Muridae; genus Mus; species Mus pahari. The sequence continues at coordinate 11,047,727 of NC_034611.1, read as the reverse complement.
AATGCTCTCAAAGAACATTTGAAAGTACTAAAACAAGTTTAGCTATGCTTTACACTGGTTTTCACATTAATAGTAAAGTAAAATGAAACCTTTGAATTCACTAACATAAGCTTGCTACTACAAATTATGTAAACATAACAAAGTTTAAAGGAAATCACCAAAAACATAGTAAGTTGGGAGAGATGATACAATTGAGACACAGCTCTGCTTATGTCTTTCTCAGAATTTATTTTTAGAGAAGCATTCTAAAATGGTAATCCCTAACAAAACAAAACAATACAAACAAACAAAAATATCCCACTACTTTGTTATAGGTAGAACATGGCCTTAGAAAATGACCCTTACTGATGCCCACTTTGCCACTGATTTGTGATGTAACCATGATGCCAACATTTAGAAGCTTTTTGTCCTGTCATCACTTTTAAAGAAAAATTTTTCTCTCAGGAGGAGGCAGAACTTCAAGGACAATTTTGTAAGTTTTAAATTCCAAACACATTTTCCTTTGTAAGCAAAAGAGGGAATAAAGTGTGATCAGCAGCAAAATTGAACTTGTTCTAACAGAATATAAGGATTGGGAAATTGGAAGTATGCCACTCGTAAAGACCATCTGCAAGGGAATATGCCATTATTTTCAAATAATATTACAGAAAGATTCAAATATCTTCTTCCTTTTTATTTTGAAATCTAACATTTAAAAACATTCAAACTATTGGCAGAGGTATGACTGAAAATTCATTCCCTGAAGCAGCAGACAGTTTATCAACCTGATGAAAATATGGGTTTCTATATATAGATTAGTAGGTGGGATAATAATAGCAGATGCTTTAAGATGAAAGCTTCATTTGAGGATTTGGTAGCTAGAAAGCTTGACTGTAGAAGGAATTATTTTTACATAATGAATTGTCATTTAAGTATATATGTATATATATGCACATATATGCATATATATGCACATATATGCATATATATATATATATACATACATACATACATACACTACTAACTGATGAATATTGAGTATCTGCAGAGGTTCCTCAGAAAGTCAGTTTTTGGAATGCAAATTTCTCATGGAAAGTGTACTAATTAATTGATGGCTATTTCCATAAACTACACAGAGACCTACTTAGGTACTTTATGACCACTGTTAAATAATTTTTAAGTGCCTATAAATTTGGTTACTAAAACAATGCAATATGTCTAGCTTGCTTTGAAGTAATTAGAAGAACACTGCAAAGAGGAGACTTGGAAACCAGACAATAGTTCATAAGTGTAGTTCATGGGCATACCCCAGGGACTGTCCATTCATTACCTCTCTCTAACATTCCTGTTGTTTCAGTGCCACCAAATCTGAGTGGGCAATATATTTGCCCCAATTTCTCATCTGTCCCCATTTTTAAATTTCCATTTTGAGTCAATATCATTTATTACTTTGAAACTCCTCTATTTAATCAATGTTTTTTGGAAACCTTGTACAAAATTACCTATTTGCATAGAGAAATTCTAACACAGAGTGACAGATCTGAAGAAGAATGGAGGGGCTCAAGCCTGTGCTTAATTTAAGATAGGGCCTTTAAGTCTAGCCATTTGGCTCCTGCATATCAAACTGAAGCATTTTAGGGAAGTTGGTTTTCAGGTGACATGCCTCCTAGAGTATTCTAGTTAAACCAGCCACCTTTTCACTGTCAAGTCTATCTTTAGGGTCATAACATGAGAGTAAGCTTTAAATTGACCACCAAATACCGGACAAAGGATGGCCCCCTGCCCTCTGCTGTCACAGCTACAGTGTGTCCTGCAAGGCTGTCTGACATGCTGTAAACCTTTCTCTTAGAGATAAGTTCCTCCAGAGGCTGCTCCCCAGGCTTCAGACTTTTCTTGGGGTCCCGGCTTTCAATCTTTTGAGAGTCAAAGAGAACAACAAAAGGGCTTCCTTTGTATATTTTCATTTGAAATGGTTTTTTGTTGTTGTTGTTGTTGTTGTTGTATTAAATTTTTGTAGTTCTTGATAAGGTTTGGACATTTGCCCCAAGTCTGAAGAAGTAAAGCTTTACTCCACTCCATGGGTTATATTTTTGCTCTGCTGATGGTTTGCAATGTTTTTGGTTTGGGTTTTGTTTTGCTGTGCAGGTTTTTAACTTCATGTAGTTCCCTCTGTTGATCCTTGGGGGTGTTTCCTGCTGAGTTTTGTCATTGAGAGCCTGCTTTGGGGCAGCTGATTTTTCAGGTCCTCTCTATCTGTAGCATTTCTGTGATTCTCTTCACATGGGTCTCCTCACTGTAATCGGAAAAAGTATGTTTCATGCTTTATCACCTAACCTTTTCTATTTGTGCCTCTTTTGATGCCCAAATACAAACTTCATTATGAAAAAGGAAACAAGCAAATGCCTTGTTGTTCTCTCTGTTTCTTTCTAGGCACTTTCTCCTAAATCTCTTAAGCATTATAATCTAATGGTCGCACTGCATTTTTATGGCCCTCATGCTTCTCAGCAGAACTATGGGAACAAGGTCTTTCTTATTCCAGCCAGGGTTTAAACAGGGATCAGCTCTCTATAAATATTTGATGAAAGAATACAATAAGTGAATAAAGCTAATCAACACTGAATACATTTCTTGGATTTGTTACATGAAACCAGAGAGAGAAAATAACAATGCTCAGGAAGCATGGCAGTGACATATAACCAACACAGTCCGGCTGGGAAGTAGCAATCTGCATCATTAATGGCTTCCATGCTATGAAATTTTGTGCATTCTCTCTTTAATAAAATCAATCAAATTATTCCTCCAAGTATAGAGATACGCAGATAGATAAAAGCATATAATTTTTTTTTCCAGAGACCAGATTTGCTGATCACAATGGAGATAGCTGACTAGCCAACTTTTCATTCCATGTAATGTATATGTGTTTAAATAAGGGTAGAGAAGACCCCATAATGAAGCAATGAGCAGACAACAGTAGTAAGTGATGTACCCATCTATGGACAGAAAAAGAAGTATCTATTTTTTGGTTTTGTTTTATTTTTTGTTATGTTATCTAGGCTAGCCTTGAACTCACTCTAGAGCTAATTATCCTCCTTCCACAGTTCCCAAGTACTTGGACTCAAAGTCTATGTCACTACATGCAGAAGTATCATATTAAGAGCATTTCAGCCCTTTTCTTTAAAAATAAATAAATAAATAAATAAATAGAATTTTAAAAAAAGTTTCTCTAGGAGGTTGTAGTTCATTTAAAAATGCCCAAAGTGGAGCCACCACAAGGTGATCTACTGCATTACTTTGTCTTTGGATTCTAGGCATGCATGTACCTATTATCCAGTCATTTTGTTTTTTTCAGATATCAAAGTTACAGAGAATAAATCCATAACAAATCCATTTGGGTTTGGTTTCTATAACTTATTAATTAAATTGTAAATTGTTCATTTTGCAACAATATTCTCTGCTCCACAAGAGTTACTTGAGCAAATAAAATGTATATATATATATATATATATATATATATATATATATATATATTATATATATATATATATATACAATATATATATATATATATATATATATATATATATATATATATATATATAAATTTAAAATGCTAATGACCAAGAAGTCAAGGATTCTTTCAGCATCAATTCAAGGTAACTCTGAGCTTGCAGAGCAAAGGTAAAGAACACCTTATTTTAAAATCTCTACAGCTGAAGTACAGTCTATTCTGTGTTGACAAAATTATCCCTATGTTTAACACAACTGAACTTAGACGCTTTACCTCACACTCATCATTTTCATATCACAATCCTATCAAACACCAAAATAAATACTATTCTTATTAGTGCTTTTATTGAAAAGTTTCAAGAAATTACTGAGACTTATATTTCAAAATTGCCATATTTTCTATTAGCCACCGGCTATTTTCACAAAAATGGCAATGGGAAATTACATTGGCAACATCTCTGAGAATTTAGATTAAATTTATTAGTGTCCCTAGAATGCTAATGTTACACAGGACACAAGATGACACAAACAAATATTCAGGGCTTACTTAATGAACCTTTGTGGAGACTGAACTTACTATGAAATTACTCTTCTGCTGCGGAGTCAACAGTGATAAATATGCACGAGTGAATACCAAACTGGCTTTTGAGTCATCTATTCCCCATTGGGCTTAGTTGTATTTTTCTTTCTTATAGGAGTAAAATTTATCCTCACTTTCCACTCACGTTTTTAGGAGAGTAAGTGTGTGTGCCTGCAGAGGACAGCGACTTCAGAGCCCTTGATGTTGGAGTGACACGTGGTTGTGATTCACTTAGCCCGGGTGTTGGTCATCTAGAAGAGCAGTATAATCCTTGAACTGATAAACCATCTCTGCAGCCCCAAATCAGTTTCCTAAAAACTGCAAGAGACCATAAAGCAAGAGACTTTTTTTAAAATCCAGGAAACTTTTAGAGCCCAGAAAATTAACTGGAAAGAGAAGATGTTCCTGACATATGGAAAAAAGGCACAGCAGCATGACTGTATGGCAAATCATGGAGTAAACTCCAAATTTCCACACTAATATACTAAGGCGACAACCTAAAATACCTTGTCTATAAAAGTTGGAACATAGTATTCTGCACGTGTTTCGGCAGAGTACAGAGAAACAGGGAAAGATGGGGCTGCATGAAGAATCATACAGCTGAGGCGTATGTGGAAAAGTGATCTACCAATCCTGCCTGATGTGAAAGGATGCGAGGTGTATTCACAACACTGGGCTGTTGGGATGGTTCAGTTGGCAGAGGGCTTGCTGTGTAAGCCTTATGACTTGAGTATGATGCCTGGAAACTCAGGTGTCCTCCTGTCTTTGCAGTGATGTATGTATGAACACATACACATAGCATATATACATGCCTTTACACATGTACATATATATCATCTTTAAATTAAAAACAATCAATCTGTTGAATCTACAATCCATGGAGGAAGACACAAAAAAAAATCAGAGAGGGCATGCACATTAGTTTAAAAATAAAATCATATCAGCCTGAAACATTATCTGATTCATACATTCATAAGCATTCTACAAGCCTGGTATCCCATCATTAAGGAGGCAGAGGTAGGCTGACCTCTCTGCATTTGAGAGACCAATCTGTTCCATAAAGAAAATTCTATACCCACAGTTACATAGAGAACCTTTCTGATGATGATGATGATAATTTTTTTCCTAAAACATAAAAAGTATAGGATGTAAAATATTAGTATAGAAATGGCAAACTATAAAAAATGGTGAGATGAGAATCAAGGAGGTATGTTGTGTGATGCTGTTTATGAGGATATATGAGCAAATGTCTTCTAACCCCACATAGGGAACTGACAACAGACTAAAATAACGATACCACCGAAGTCCAACTAGATGAACTGATGAGTTTTATTGGGTCCCTTACGGGAATATGGACAAGAGGTTACTCACAGGAGCAGAAATGACACAGAGACAGATGAGCCATTCAAGCCTACCAGCACGGAGGACAACTTATAAAAACTAGAACTCTGTAGCGTGTTACACAGGTGGCAGGCACTCAACAGGATGGGGAGTGTCCTATGCAGGCAGCTCAGTAAATCCAAGCATCTCTTAGGCAGCTCAGCCTGTCAATGATTCTTTCAGCCATTTGGCTAATATCTGCTCTCTGTAGGAGCTCAGCTTATCTGAGAGCATCTCTCAGTAGTCCATTCTTGTAGTTTATACATTCCTGAGGTAGCAGGGACTTGATAAATCTAGTCCATTTCAGGGACTTCATGAAGCCATTGACTTATTTACTTCTTGAATTTAGCAAGCTTCCAAGAATGGATTGTTTCACCTTCCCTTAGAATATCATGTTTTACCTCATTTTAACATCCTTCATCTAAACAAGCTTCCCTTCAAGATAGATGATTTTATCTCAAAGGAAATATATGACAAGGCTAGGGGTAATGTGATGGTGTTCTGTTCCTTTTATTCTGTGATAGGCATAATTTAAAGTTCACCAGACAGCCTCAGTGAGGAATCCGATTAGACTGCATTGGTCTGTGGCATGTCTCTGGGAGATTGCCTTAAGTTAAATGATGTGGGAAGACTCAGCCCTCTATGGGTGACATTGTTCCCTAGGAGTTCTGAACTGTATAAGAGTATAGAAATTGAGCTGCTACAAACAAACACGTGAGCTTATATGTAATCACTCTTCTCACTCTGCTCTTGAGTATGATGCAATGTGACCATCTGTTTCAAGCTTCTGGCACTCTGATAGCCTCATAGCAAACTATAACTTGGAACTATGAACTAAAGTAAGCCCCTTTTTCATGTAAATTGCTATTGTTGGGGTATTTTATCTCAGTAACAGACATAAAAGCAGATCACAATCTTTACATAGAGTTGCTAGTACCCTTCATGCAGGCTCCATTTGAAACATTTACTAACTTCTAAAAGCTCCATTTCTCTATAATGCTATACTGAGTATTAAAATTTTAATGTAAACTTTAGAAAAAGCACAAATATTGAGACCATATCACAAAGAATAGTTGGAAATGTTTCATAGTTGGTAATAAATTCCTTAAGAATTGTGTAAAATGAGAAAACATTGAAAGAAATCTCATTAAAGTTATCATCAATAAAAAACAGTTATTATCATTTAATATAGTTAATTTATGATATTTAAAGTTATTAGTAATGCAATTTGAAATATATAGAAGATTATTTGTAAATCTTTTACAAATCTTAATAAGAACAATCATGTGGTTATAAGCTAATACCTCACAGATTCTATGAAGGAAATTCAATATTCATACACAAATATTTGGAAATAAAATATTGAGAAATCATCATCAAATATGGAAGATATGTAAGAAAACTCTAAATATGCCCAACAGGTAAAAATGGAGTTATAAATGTCAGCAGTGTTTCTGAAGAGGACCATGAACTCAGAAAACTGAATTTTCCCCATAATCTACAAATTTATAATGAAGTCTGACCACTAATCCCTACCCTGATAGAACTTGATGCTAATTTCCCCCAAATTTCCCGAATGGAAAATCATGGTGTTGACTCTATGATTGCACTAAATCTACCTGAAATTCAAAAGGCCAGAAGGGAAAAGGGTGGCTATGGGGCTCCTTTCATAAGCATGGGACATCAGGAACAGGGAGAAAGACACCTGCCTTTCAGGATGAGGGCAGGTTCACCCCAGCATGCAGGCTCACCATGCAACTGCATCTGTGCCTAAGTCCTGAGAACTCAGAACTCCTGACCTGAGTGGTGCTAGCCACCAGGCAAAGATGTCTCAGACTTAACACACACTCCTCAGTGAGAAATACTTTTCTAAATGTAACCAGAATCTCAGAAACCATGAAAGAAAGTGTTAAATAATTTGGCCAAATAAGCAACAAATGAGTGGGATTGAAAACATGGTAAGAGAGCTGAGAATACAGCATGACAGCTAAGCAGTTGCTTGCTTCATGGCATGAAATCCCATGTTCCATCCACATGATAGAAAAAAAATAGGAACAGTCAAAAATCTAAAACTGACAGAACATGAAACATAAAAAATATGATAAGCTTATATTTGAGATGGAGGACTTTATTTTAAAATATCTCTATGTAACGATTCTAAAACATAAGAGAAAAACACACTACTGGGTAGTCCCAGGCAGAAAACTCAAAATGCATCTTCAGTATATGACAAGATGCTCAATATTGTTGATTGTAAGAAAAGTATACCTGGAAACTATGTTTCCTAATGTTGAATGTTTGTTAAATATGGTGAGAGCAGAGCACACTCCTTTTTCCCTGGCAGAGCCTGTCCTACATTGGGACAGCCTGCTTGAATAGTGAGGAGCATGATGTCTGGGTGCCTTGACTGAACAGGCATGAGAACAATGCAGAGGACTCCACTAGCTTTTAATAGCCTTGAATTTTGTTATGAGGCTTGGTCATGGCCACGTTCTCCAGAGACTTGGCTTCTGTAATTCAGCCAAGCACCTTTGTGAGGAAAACATGATTCATATTCAAAACCAAAAAAATAAAAAAATAAAAAAATTCCATCCTGAACTACTAATAAATCAGGATCTTGTTTTATTTTGTAGAGCTTTGCAATATCCCCCGTCAAAGTCTCTCTGCAGTTTCTACACTAAAGAATATAAATTCCCAACCCAAGGATACATGAGAAATACTCAGATAAGAGGTAATCTGAGGATTTTAGGGTATTTTCAAATGTATATTCCCCAAATCTGTGGTTCTCGGCATTTACAAAGAGCTTAGTTCCCCCACCTTAAATGTTATAGCAAATCCTTGGCTTTCTTACAATCTGCCAACCAGCTATAAATCATTGCTTCTTATAAACCTCTTGGGTTCAATAAGTTTTTTTAAAGTACTCACAGAATAGTCAAGAAAACCATTTAGCTGTTCTTATTGGTTTATTACATATGCTAAGACCAAAAGAAGAGAGGCATGGGCAGAGATAAGAATTTACCTTCCAGACAAATATTTCAGGAACACTACTGTGTCACCAATCTACAAGGACTCTGAACATGATTATTTAGAATATTTATTACCATTCCATTATGCAGATATAAGTGATTAACTCGTTGGTTGATAATGCTTAACGCTATCTTTCTATTCTCAAAAGAGGCTGTGAGAGAGTACAAGAATCCTAGCTGCGCTTTGTTTGGCTGTATTTTAAATGCATTGACAAGGGTTTGTGTGGTGGAAAATGAGGTGGTTGATCCCTTAAAAGGAATGTTGTAATGGAATATCACTAGGTTTTGGAGGCACTAGCCTCACATGATCAGCGATTATCTGGTGGAATGACTTACTTCTAGAAGAAAGCACATTTGAAAAAGCAAATCCATAAAACCCTTTCACATAAAACCAATTCCCTTTATACTTCACCATTTTTTTTTTAATGTAGCAAGGGGGACATTTGCTTTGGGTACTAAGAATAGAGGCTCCAAAGCTACTGACTAAAAAAAAAAAATAGTCACATCCTAGATTTATCTTTAGTTATTATTTCTTTTAATTTCTAAGTGTTCAGCCACATTGTCCTTATCAAAAACTGTGCTGTACTAGAACTTCTAGATTGCCCTTCTATGCTAGTCTTGCCTCTCAGACCCCAGATTGATATTGACTTTGAAAAAAGTTTCCTTTTTTAGATTACAAGTAAATGATGAGCACTGTAACTGATTGGGAACAACAGAAAGTATATATATTTATATATAAATACATCTTCAGGAGACAAATATGTGTGTGAAAGTCTAAAAGAGTGTAGGCTGTTCTGAAACATAGTTATAGGTAAGATGTTTGTGCAGAGAAGTTGTTGCTGTAATGTGGACTGAAAAAAAGATCAAGCAATTAAGATTTTGTTTCTATGCTCCGGGTCAGGCTGGTCTGGGAGGAGACCAGAGGGCCCACCCGTGGCTGAGCATGCAGACCTGGATGAAAAGAAGCCTCGATGGGCCTGGACGAAGGTGGGGGGGGGGTGCGAATCCGGGCGAGAGGAACGATGGATCCCTGGGCCGCGCGGGTCTTCCCTCCACCCGAGAGGAGCTGAGATGCGACAACCGCACGCGGCCCATCGGAAATGCTGTCACCAGAGAAGGCCTGTGTATATAATATGAAAAGGCTGCTCTCAACCTTTCCCCCCGACCCTTTTTAGACTTCTGGCTAAATCTGGATGTCTGACCGTAGAGACTGCCGACGCAGGGTAAAGGAGAGGTAGGAGATCACATGGATACCCAGTCGCCATAGAAAGAAGATCGAGGACACGTCTTCTGCAAGTGACTTTGAAATGGAATTGTTTAGGGCCACCTCTAGAAAGACCCAGGAGCAACCGACACTCATCCCTGTTTGTTCAGTACCTTAGAGGACCCAGCAGGAGGAGGAGGAGGCCCGGAGCCAGATCCGTCCTGTGAGAAGACTTGTCTCTCTTTTTTATCCTGTTGTATTGTGTATGCATTTTAGTCCTCATTTCTTACCCCCCCACACACACACCATGTCTGCGTGCGTGCGTGCGTGCGTGCGTGTGTGTGTGTGTGTGTGTGTGTGTGTGTGTGTATTTGAGGGTGTTTGAAAATGCCAGGATTTGGGGGAAATGTCTTTTCTAGCTGCTCTGAAGTGCCTGCCATATTTTATAAGTACTAAAACATTCTGTAAATACCTTTTTGTTAGGATTCATTTGAATTATTGTTTGGAGAGGAATAGCTGACCGCATTGTGTTTGTGCCCTGGTTCCCAGAAGGAATCCAGAGCTCTAAGCCACTGTGGTCCGTGGGTGGAAAGGAACCTCTATCCCATTTTGTTTGGCTTTTCTGTGTACATAGTGTATGTAAAGGACAAAGGGGTCCTAACTTACAACATCTAGTCACTCTAGATGTTAAAGAGGTTGCCAGTGTATGGCAAAGTAGAGTTAGTAGAACAATACATTGTTGGGGTTTTGCTTGTTTGTTTGTTTGTTTTTACATTTTGTGTTAAAGTTTTAATTATTCTTGTTACGTGTGCCGTTTATTGACTGCTGTGTACATAGTGGACAACAGTCCTTACTTGAAACATCTGGTCTATCTAAATGTTTAGAAGTGCCCAACGTATGTTAAATGTAGAGGTACTGAAATATCACTTTGTAAATATCGTTTTGCAAACACTCAAGAGCCGTTGTCTTTGGGAGTGGGGTACTAAGCCCCTCTGAGCGGTACTGTCTTCACTTGCTGGGGGGTGGGGGTGCTGGGAGGCAGTGACAACAGCCATGTAGTATGTGTGAATATGTGACCTTTTCTGATGCCATTTTTATATTCTCGCATTTCGTTTTTCTTTGTGTATGCTGTATATAATGGACAAATATGTCTAAATTTTCAACATCTAGACTCTAGATGTTAAAGAGGTTGCCAATATATGACAAAGTAGTAAATTTAGCACATAGTGTACACCGTTAAAATTCATAGAAAATTTTGTTCTGTAAATGGCTTGGGGATAGGATTTGCTCATCTGTTTCTAGGCATTGCACATGCCTATACTTGCCTATTGGTTTGAAGGGAGAAGAAAGTGGGTCGAAGCCCAAATGGTTATATTTAGAAGATACCTCAGATAATAACCATTGTTTTGCATACAGTTTTATTTACCGGTGCCATGTCAATAGCAGATAAGTCCTTACATGAAACATCTAGTCTTTTAGATATCTGAAAGTGCTTGATACTTTTAAAGGTACAAGTAGTAGAATAATATTTTGTGTATATAGTGTTTTAAAACTGGAGAAATGCTGTGTGTAGAAGTAGAATTGTTAGCCCACCTCTGAGAACAGCGCACCGGCTGTGCTTGTTCAGTGGATTGAGGAGGTGGGAGGGAAGGAACTGCAGAAAGATTCCATTTGTGTGCTAGACATTTCTAGCCTACCCATCCCCCGGTGTGTTGTGCGCATCTCATGTAACTTTGCTATGTTGTATATATTGTGCATATTGGACAAACGAGCCCTATGATATCTAGTCTCTAGGTATTAAAGAGGTTGCCAATGTATGACAAAAGCAGTTAGCAAACTCACACATTCTGTAAACTCTGTTAGTTCATACAGGGTTGTCTTCTGAAGAGTTGGGAAAGTGTATCATTCAAGTGACGGGTGCCTGTGTCACGGGACACAAGACGGGCTGAAGGGGAAGAAAGGTCTGAGACAGAATGTTCTCACCAGAAGACACTTTGAGATTGTCTTAGTCAGGGTTTCTATTCCTGCACAAACATCATGACCAAGAAGCAAGTTGGGGAGGAAAGGGTTTATTCAGCTTACATTTCCATACTGCTGCTAATCACCAAAGGATGCAGGAGTGGAACTCAAGCAGGTCAGGGAGCAGGAGCTGATGCACAAGCCATGGAGGGATGTTCTTTACTGGCTTGCCTCCCCTGGCTTGCTCAGTCCACTCTCTTATAGAACCCAAGACTACCAGCCCAGAGATGGCACCACCCACAAGGGAATCTCCCCCCTTGATCACTAATTGAGAAAATGCCTTACAGCTGGATCTCATGGAGGCATTTCCCCAACTGAAGCTCCTTTCTCTGTGATAACTCCAGCTGTGTCAAGTTGACACAAAGCTATCCAGTACAGAGATCTAACTAGTTACATGTGTGTGGTTTCAACACTACTATGTATATAGGGGACAAATTCATGTCCTCATCTGAAACATCTAGTCCTTCTAGGTGTTTAGAAGTGCACAAAGTATGTTAAAAGTAGACATAGTAAATAATACATGTTGTAGATTCTTCTGTTTAAACTCATGGTGAAGTGCTGTTTTTTGGAACTAGAAAGAGAAACTGCAATGCAGCCTTGCTTGTGCGGGTCTGGGAGGGAGGAAGAAAGAAAATGAATGAAGGGCCTAATGCTAATGCAAGTTTAGTAATGCAANATTATCCATTNTTGCTTATATCTGTGCATCTTACTTTGCAATGTATAGGAGACATACGTCCAAATTTGTAGCACCCAGTCTTCCTAGACAATAAAGAGGTGCCGGTGTGTGACAAAGTAGAGTTAGAAAAAAAAAAGACATATTTATAAATTATGTTAAAATTTGTAGGAAAAAACCTTGAAATCACTTAGGAAGTGAAATTGTTAATATTCCACAAAAACATGACAGATGCATACACAGGGCCCCTGGGTGGCGAGAACTGGATGAGGGGCTAGACCAGAACCTTTATGTTTAGAAGGCAGTTTCACTGCGGTGTACACATGCTGGGGAAATGGAAGTGCTTACTGGGAACATCTGGTCTCTCGACTAGATAGACTTGATGTGCATGATAGACTTGATGTGGTAATGCATGCCTTTAATTCTAGACTAAGGCAGGTGGATCTCTGTTCTGGGTCAGCCAGGGGTATATAGACTTTGTCTCAAAACAGTAAGNAAGTGTGCATAACGGATTGGTAGGGTGTCTCAGCATGTAAAGGTGCTTGCCACCAAGCTGGAGACCTGAGTTTGATTTCCAGGATCCACTTGATAAGAGAAAAGTGATTCACAACTTGTCTTTTAGACTCCACATAAGTGCAATGGCACACATGCGTACAGTATTGCATAAATGTAAATGCACACCATGGTAAAAATAGAGGGCTGACACCACTTTGTTAAGGATTATTTCGTTATTTCATAGGAATGGTCACACTGGGGAAATGGAGGTTAAACTTGGCATTTGAGCAGATGATGTTACTAGGTGATGGAGGTGGGCTAAGGTAAAGATTAGTGCTCAGAAAAAGGCACTGTAGCTGTTAGTTGGTTCAAGTTGTCTAGCCATTGGTTAGGTGTGCATTTCAGTTAGTGCTGCCTGGTAGTAAAGGTAAGTCCCAGTGCCTAAAGGATGTTAGAAGTAGCAAAAGAGTCACTAAAGGTCAGGCTAGTCTTTGGGGAGGACTGTCTTCTGGGCATGGCCTCTGTTAATCCTCTCACTAGCATCATCTGCACTTAGGACTTGCGGGAAAGACTGCTAGTGTGTCTGTTGAGAGGACAGCAGTACCCAGGGACCTATGTGCATCTTGGTAAAATACTTGTATTCATTATGCACAGTTGTCATCTGAATGTTACACCCTAAAGGAGAGCGCATGGTTAAGAGTAGAGCCTGTGGCTATGGTGGGATTGACAAAAGGGTTCCTCTTGACCATGGAACTGCTAAGCCATGTCTGGACAGTGTGGGGAAATTCATGTTGCTAGGCTGACTGGAGGGACAGAGGTTCACAGGGCGAGGTCTGCAGGTGTGTTGAGACGGAAGTCCTGAGAGCCCCTGCTGTAGGTACATCTCCCAGCTGCTCCATGTGGAATACATCTGTTGAGTGGGAACATCCCTTCTACTTATGCTAGTATATAGATCTGNTGATAAGCTTAGGAATGCTATACTTAGTGTGGTCTGTTGCTTTGTGTTTCCTTGTAAGCCGAGACTGAGCTAATGCAGAATTTAATTGTAACTTTGCCAGTACATCTATCTAGAGGCCTGCTGCCATTTTTGTCTTCTATGAAATTTCTGTTGCCAAGGAAGACAGGATTACAATTTTGTCTGACAGATTGAGATGGCATGATGCATTCTTGGCTATCAAAATCCTTGTGTAGTGTGAGGTTTTTAATTGGTGAATATTCACAATGTGGGGAAAGCATGGTACATACTGTATAATCTCAATTACCCACTTGAGGATCTAGAACGCTTGCAGGATCTAGAACGACACATTGAGCTGAGCCGCTTGCGACTGGGTGACTTTGTTCTTGCTTTCTTGTGTTTTGTTTCCTGTAATGCATATACTAAAAAAAAAAAAAAGATTGTGTTTCTATTTCCAGCCAATACTCATATTCAGGAGACAGAGGATGCCATACCTTTTGGAAAATGAAATCTCAGCTGAGAATATTCTGCCACCAGACTGTCCTGTGAAAAATCCTGTGAACTTTAATAGATGCTGGTTTATAGAAGAGATTCTAGGTGCATAGTAAAACTGAGTTGAATACATAGAATTCTCTATATTTTTGCCTTATGCATGCATTTTAGGCTAACTCTCCAAAGCTGCAGCAAAGTAGTCTATTTGCTAAGATGGATAAAGACCCAGTGAACTACTCTGGTCATTTGCTAAGGCTTAGGTTAGGTTTGTTCCCAGAGTTCATGTGTGGGAAACTTGGACTTCAGAATGACAGTCCTAAGGTACTAGGACTTTTTAGGATGAGATAATTAGGTCACTGGTGAAATGATCCTTGCAAGAGTTTAATGGTTCTTTCTAGGAAGAATGACTTCTTGCAAAATTGAATTGTTCTCAAGGGAAAATAGGAGATAAATACTGCATTTTCACTTTCTGGTTTCCTTCCTCCCCATGTGCACTCTCTCTTTGGTACTGTCTTTCCATGGTGCCATCCACCATATTGTGACATAGCCAAAGAAGGCCTCACCATTCATGCATGGATGAATGGCACCACCAAATCTTCGGTTTTAGTTTCCAAGATTACATTCTAAATAAATCTCTGTGTCTATAAAATAAATAGCTTCAGGATTCTGTTAGAGCAATGATAATGGACCAACACCTCAATCTAAACCCAAACTTTACAAGTTGGCTCACCCTTGGCATTGTGCTTCCTTTGGGCTCAGATGAATGTAAAATTATGTGCATCTATTATTACACTGAGTACCCTAAAATTTCTCTATGTTTGCCTCTTCACGCCCTTCACACAACACCTGGAAAACGCTGCCCTATCACTTTATAACTAATATCACTTTTTCCAGAATCTTTTGAATTTGGAGTCATGTATTCAAACCATTTCAGATGTTAATGTATTTGGGGTATCTAAAATTCAGATTAGGGTTGATCAACACACAGTAATAGATCTAAAACATTTGCTACTTATTACAATGAAGTATATTTCCAAATATATCTCAAATTAATCTCTGAGTATCCCAACAACATGATTTAAAACAAAATATATAGAACGCACCCTGCACCTGTACTGCAGAAGATAAAATGGGCAAGAAAAGACAGAAGAGTGTTGAAAACAATAGTTAACAGTAACAGGCTGGGGTATGGCTTCATGGTAGAATACAACCTTCTATCTCAATGCCACAAGTAACAAGAGATCTTTCCCTTATCACATAAAGATTCTTAGTATCACAAAGCTTCTCAGGCAGTACAAAGCTAGCAAAGGGATATCATAAAGCAGTCAGTGTTACAAACTACAGAAATAGAAAGATAACCATATGTATCGGGCAACTGTATATGATTCAGGCATTGCAATACATGAAGTAACTCTAAGTCCACTGAAATCTTGAAAGTGACTGGTAAAACTTTAAAATTATTAGAAAAAAGTATATGAGAATTTCAAAATGAAGATTGAATGGGATTTCCTTAGCAAGATGCTAAAGGCCAGAAAGAAAAGGAAGAAGATAGATTTCATTAGATCATTAAGGCTTTAAAACACAGGGCCATAGAGAAGGCTTAGCAACTAAGAACACTTACTGTTGTTACAGAGTTGCCAGGTTTCGCTTCCATCACCCACCAACTCCTATCAGTCATCTAAATTCCATTCACAAAAGATCCAGAACCCTCTTCTGGTCCCTGGGCACCAGTCATGCTTGTGATGCAAAATCATACATGCAGGCAAAATACTTATACACATAAAATAATAATAAATAAATCTTAAAATTTTTAAACTTCAGTCCAATAGTGAACTCTTAGTTAGGATTGGTATTAGTATGATAAAACACTATGATCAAAAGCCAGTTGGGAAGGAAAGAGTATATTTGGTTTATGCTTCCACATTATTGTTCATATCTGAAGGTCAAGACAGGAACAGAAACCTGGAGGTAGGAGCCGATGTAGAGGCTGTGGAGTGATGTCCATTGCTGGATTTTCCCCCAAGCTTGTTCATTCTACTTCCTAATACATCTTAGGACCACCAACTTGTGGTATCACTATGTAGAAGGAGCTGGGTTCTCCCTGACCAATCATTAATTAAGAACATGCCCTACAGGGTTGCCAGCAAACAAAGGTTTTCTTCTCTAAAGTGTCTCTATGTAAAATTGACAAAACTAGACAGTATAGGCTCCTATAATGGAAATGAAAACATGACCCTACACTGAGAATATTTTAACAAACATAATAGTAATATGACATACAATTGAAAAACTTCAGTAAATCAACACAAATAAAATGACCAGAAGAAATATAAACAACATGTGAGAACATGTTTAATATAACTAGTTGTAGAGAAAAGTAAAATTTAAAACTGAAAGAAAATTACAATTTACTTATACTGAAAAAATCAAAATCAACAAATAACAAATATGAAGAATGTATAAAGGGACAGGAACTTTGAACACATGCTCAGATATAGAATATCACAGAGATTAAAAGTAAACCAGAAAGCAACATGCCCAGACTCCTGGGGAGTTATATGGGTCAACATGAAGAAGCCCATCTAATTATAAATACTTTTGCTTAGTTTTCCTTCTAGTCACTTATGGTCTTTTTAGGGCAATGGTAGAAATAATGAAAAATCTTGATCAAGAAGTAAACACTCATGATAATTTTTTTCTTTTTTGTTATTAGTTATTTTATTTATTTACATTTCAAATTTTATTCCCTGTCCCCCCTAGCCAGTCCCCCATCCCTCTGCTTCCATGAGAGTACTCCCCCACGGAGGCACCCACTCCTACCTCATTGCCCTATGCTGGGGCATCAAGCCTTCACAGGACCAAGGGCCTCCCCTCCCACTGATGTCAGGTAAGGTAATCCTCTGTTACAAATGCTGCAGGAACCATGAGTCCCTCCATGTGTACTTTTGGGTTGATGGTTTAGTTCTTGAGAGCTCTGGGAGGTCTTGTTTGTTAATATTGTTGTTCTTCCTATAAGGTTGAAAACCCCTTCAGCCCTTCAATTCTTCCCCTAACTCCTGCATGCTCAGTCAGATGGTTGGCTACAAGCATCCCTGTCTCTCCATATTGGTCAGGCTCTGGCAGAGCCTCTCAGGAGACAGCTATATCAGACTTCTGTCAACAAGCACTTCTTGGCATCATCAATAGTGTCTGGATTTGGGTGCTACATCTGAGATGGATCCCCAGGTGGGTGAGTGTTCCTGCCAGCAGTCACACTCTGAACCGACCCCACTGGAAGGCAAGCTGGGGAAGGGAGAGATGGCAGGAAGGAATCAGGCTAAGATAAAGGATTCTGTTCAAAGCCCAATGTTTAATGAAGTACCGAGTTTATAAAGCATGGGAAAAACCCTTCCCCCCCAGCCCCAGTCTTGGGGCCTAGTTCAGGTGCAAGCTGGTGGGCAGAACTTCAGGAAGATGACTCTGGAAAATCTCGGAGCTTATCAGTAGGGAGCTGCAGCAGCGTCTGCCCTGAAAGGCCATTATTTGAAGGGCACCAGCAGCTGTAACAAGGAGCCGGCCTGGCAGATCGGAAGATACCACAGCAGGTGGTTCTTAGTGGCTGCAGAGGTCTGAGAAAGCCTGTTTAGAGGCTGGGAGAATGCTACAGGTGGGGCAGTCTCTGGATGGCCCTTCCTTCAGCCTCTGCTCCACTCTTTGTCCCCATATTTCCTTTAGACAGGAGCAATTCTTGGTTAAAATTTTTGAGATGGGTGGGTGCTCCAATCCCTCAGCCATGGGTCATTCCTAACCTCTGTAGATGGTTTCTACAGGTTCTCTCTCCCCTTTGTTGGGTATTTCAGCTCATGTCATCCCCACTGGGTCCTGGGAACCTCTTGCTTTCCTGGCATCTGGGACTTTTTTTAATTATTATTAGATATTTTCTTCATTTACACTTCAAATGCTATCCCCAAAGTCCCATATACCCTCTCCCCACCCTGCTCCTCAACCCACCCACTCCCGATTCCCCTGTACAGGGAGGGGCATATGATCTTTGAAAGGCTAAAGGCCTCTCCTCCCATTGCTGGCTGACTAGGCCATCCTTTGCTACATATGCAACTAGAGACACAGCTCTGGGGCGGGGGG
>NC_034611.1:11015007-11025065 GCF_900095145.1 Mus pahari | reverse complement strand
TTAGTGTGACCCAGCTCCTGTTATCCTGGGATCCTGTTGTCCTAAGATCCTAGGTGTGTTACAGTGTGTAGCAGTGGTATCTCCTTTGAGGACCATGGAGTTCTCTGGTCTGTTCAAAACCAAGGTAAACCAGAACCGATCAAAAGGAACCTGAGCTTCTGGTTAGGAAAGGCTCTGGTGTCCTTGTTCCTGCTGTCACAGTCCTGTCACTCTTTGATTGGAGCAGATGTTGTGTTCCACTCACCAGTGATCCTAAGATCACTTGGGCAGTCCGCTACTGATCGTGGGGGTATCTGCCGACTCTGCGCCCTAGGTGACCTGGTGCTGGCTGGCACAGACAGGAAGGCACTTGTGCCCCTGGTCAGGCCAGTTCTCTGCTTCCCTAGGGCTGTCTCAGATCCCGTGTGCAATTGGATTGGAGCAGATGTGTGTTCCACTCACCAGTGATCCTAAAATCTCATGGGCTGTCCTCTAGGGACCATGGGGGTGTCCGCCGACTCCGTGCCCTAGGTGACCCGGTGCTGGCACAGACTGGAAGGGATTTGTGCCCCTGGTCAGGCCGGTTCTCTGTTTCCCTAGGGCTGTCTCAGATCCAGTGTAAGATTGGATTGGAGCAGAAGTTGTGTTCCACTCACCAGTGATCCTAAGATGGCTTGGTCTGTCCGCTAGGGACCGTGAGGGTCCTTAATAAGATTCTTATGTTTGCCTTTTAGTCATTTGGTAATCTCTGGCATTAGTTGTTATAGTTGTCTCTGGTTGGAGCTTGTTCCTCCCGTAATTCTGGTAGCCTTTGTCAGCAGTCCTGGGAGTCCAGCTCTCTCCTGAGTCTCAGTGGTCAGAGTAATCTCTGCAGGCAAGCTCTGCACTTGCAGGGAAGGTGCACAGAATTCTGGAGCTCAGCTCTCCCTCCTGGCTGAAGTGAAGGCCAGAAATGCACCCTTTCTCAGAAGCTATGCTGCTTCTGCAGCCCGTGCACTCTCCTGTGCAGGCTGGTCTCTGAGGGACCCAGGATACAAGATGGCGATGGAGTTCTCACCTGGTCCCTTCTCCTTGTATCCCTTATCCTGCCCCCTTTTTACCCTTCCCCTCCTCTCTCCCTATTTGTTTCCAATAAACTTTAAAGCATAAAGCATGAAGATTAAAGGGCAAATCCTCGCTCTTTAGAGGCCCTCTCTATGAAAAGCAGCTTATGGAACTTGTCTTCCCTCTGTTTGCTTTGGGAGTTCTGCTGTCTTGTCAGAATTTAGCATCTGGACTGTCTCTAGAATGGCATTTGGAATTGTATTTTTATTCTTACGTGCCTCAGAAAACAACTTGAGTTTTTCACTTCCAATTTCCTGGAGAAAGTTGGCTCTTTCTCGTTAACTTGGAAACTTGAAGTCTTCATTATGTTATCGTCCAGTCCCTGACAAATGGTGAGCACCAAGTACATAGCATAGAAATTATAGAGCTTTTCAAATCAGTATCCCTGGTCAAAAATCATTTGTTGTAACTCAGCTTGCCTATGTAACTTATATTCCTTATGATCAGAAATAATGTATTATTTTGTTTAATGGCTGCATGTAGTATAAAGAATGATGAAAAGACTTTTAAGAATAAGTGTGTTGGGTTTGGTCTGGTGCTATGTATTCAAATACAAAATTGTATACCCCTAGATCTGGTTTCCCCAAGAGCAAATTTTCTTTTTCTTTTTCTTGTACAAACCTTGCTACCCAAGTAAATTGGTCAATAAAAGGCTAAAAGCTGTGATTGGGCACTAGAAATAGGCAGGACTTCCTGGGAGGGAGAAAGGAACTCTGAGAAGAAGAGAGAGGAAAGCTTTGTTCCAGGAGACATCAGAGGAGATGCATATGACTATGAACTTGGAGTGTATAGCTAACCACGTGGCTGGATGTGTCTAAGTGACTGGGTTAACTTAGATGAGGCAGTTGGGAGTCTGCCCAGCTAATGCCTAAGCTTTGAAATATTAAAATGTTTCTGTGTGATTATTTGGAAACTAGCCAGTTAAGGAATAACTGCCAAACATATTAATTTCCAGCATTAATAAATATAAAGACAATATTAATAATATTTTATACAAGTGAACCATGAACCATCAGTTATTATACAATAAGTGTATATCAGAAATAAGATTATTTCTAAAACTCTATTATGCTGTTTACTGTATGACATGAAAAAAATTATTTTCGTGTGCTGTTTCTATTTTTAAGTAAGTTACCTAGTAGGGTGCTAGAAGGCTGATTCACTATGCATTCATTCACTATGCAGGTAAGCTATAGTGAACTTGCATGAAGTCTGGAAGCCAGGTGGGTTTTTTTTTTTTCCAGAAAAAGCATCAAAAATACTCTAATGAAGTTGGAACAATCACAGTAGTTTTGCACAGAACATTTCCCAGGTACTCCTAAAAGGCCTCACAATTTTACAGTGAAGAACAGTCAATTTTACAGAATAAAAAAAAAAAAATGAAAGTCCATTTCCAGCTGTATCTAAAATGTGAGAGCCTGGGAAATGGATCTGCCCACCAATGGCTGGGGAGGGAAAGCCAAAGACTAACTCCAAGGGTAAATCTCTGCAGTACTCCCACAGTGTAGCAAGCTTCAAAATTAGTTGTGAGTTTCGAAGAGCCCAATTATCTCGTTCTGTGTGACCTTCAAGGTTGGGGCCTGGCACTATCTTGAGAAGGGATTCATTATATGATACTAATCTAAGTTGGAGAGCCTTCGGGTTGGGAACCATCACAAGACAAGGAGGCTGTATTTAATCAGTCAGACTCCTAACATGAGAGACAGCTCTAAGAGACAGTTGTGGGGAACAAGAGGCTAGATATCAACAAGCTGAAAAATACATGCAGCAGATGGTTCAGCTCAGGAGTTGAAGTGTTTAGGGAAAAGTAAGTTTTCTTGAAGGTCAGGAGCAAATCTCATTAAATAATAACTCTGGAGTTTGATGACCCTAAACTTAAGCTCAAAGGTGGAGCCATGCATTTGCTGTTCTCTGGTGTAGGCACTACTCTCCCTCAGTCTGAGCCAAACCCTGAAGGTCATACAAAGTTGCTCTCACTGTCTCATATGGGAACTATACAGTGCCATCATAGCATAACCTCATAGGTTATTTGTGGCTTGTAGCTAAGAGAATGTTAGAACCCATGTCTTGTAGGTATGTAGGCATGGTGATGGAGTGATAGTCAAGTAATTACATATTGATCAGCTTATACCAGGTAGAGAAGCCCACCTCCAATGGCATTTGTTTTTGAAATCTCATAGCCTATGGACACACTTCCTCCAAAATGGCCACACCTCCTAACCTTTCCAAACAGTTCTACATAATGGGGACCAAGTATTCAAATATATGAATATGAGAGGCTATCCTTCTTCAAATTACCACATATCCCTGAGCCCTTAAATCATTCAACCTGTGAGCTTATGCTATGATGGTACTGTTCAGTTCATCTGTATTGTGGCCAAAAAATATATCCCTCCTTTTCTAGGATTTCTGGTTCCCTGGAATGAGACAAAGCCCACTAATTCTGCATATTCAACTAATGTTTAGAACCTTATTGGTAAACCGGTAACTGCTGGAAACGATTTCAGCTTTTAGGTTTACTGATAGATAGTGATGCTAACTCAATGTGATTTGGCCAAGGCTGCTACTTATTGCAATGCTGTAGTCTCTGCTTAGTGAAGCCCTATTTGACTGTGAAGAATTTATGTCTGTTGTACAGGAAATGAAGTTGCCACTCTCAACCTGGACAAATTTCCCTCTGGTCCCATTTTCAGCCATTTAATTTTTGGCTAAACGAAGTGATTAAACTAAGAAGAGTTCTAGCTCTGTGTGTGTCTTCTGGGTTCATTCTTTATGGGAATAAGAAAGACAGGAAGCAAAAAAAAAAAAAAAAAGGACCATTTTTGGTTATAGAGAAAGTAAAAACATAATAGAGAGACTTTAGACTGTGACTTTGCTATAAAATTCAAATTAAGATTTTTATTATAGATGTGCATCAAGAAGATAAATGGTAAATGTTCTCGCCCTCACAAGCTCAGTCTGTTAACACCCACTCATAATTCACTGCTACAGAGGCTAGCAGTAATCCCCATTCTCTATCAAAGAAGACAAACCACCCAGCCTTTCTGGTACCAATTCTTAGTTTGTGGCAACCATCACCAAGGACATTTTAGAAAAATGCATGTTTAATTTATTCATTGATAATCTAAAACATGTACATGATATATTTTGATAATATTTACACTTTTGCCATCCCGTATTTCTTCCTACTTCCCCAGAAACTTTTCTCTCCAATAAGTCCTCCTCCTAGTTTCATGTCTTATTTTTATGATATGCTGAGTTTAGTTAAGATTCCCTGAATGAGCAAGAGTGTACGGTTGTTTACTGGAGCATGGGAAAGTTACCTGTGGCTACACTATTACTGAAGAAAAATGACTCCCTTTTACCAGAAGCTAATAGTTCCTTAGTCTTCCAGTATCTATGATGGAATGCTGACAGGTTTTGTCTTGAACAGGTCATATATTCTGGTAACCATGGCTGTTACAAATTATTGAGTACAACGGCTATGTCATGACCAGATGACAGCATTCCATAGCACTACTCCCTGTCCTTCAACTATTACATCCTTTCTGCACTCCTTTCCATAATTTTCCCTAAATGTTGGGCCAAATAATACAAATGTACCATTTGTGGATGAGCAATCAAGAGTCACTTATTGCCAACACTGACCCATTATGAATCTCTGAATTAACTAATGTCCACTGCAAAAATAAATACATAAACACATAAATATGTAATAAGTAATCTACTAATTAAGACTTCATTAGTATGTGGGTACAAGCATAAACACATAGAAGACAGTTTGATGACATGTCCCTTCAGCGAATAGTAGTAGGTTTGCAGAATGGCATATGACCTCCCAGGCTGTTTTAGTTAGGATTTCTGTTGCTGTGAGGAAACACCATGACCAAAAAGTAAAATGGGGAGAAAAGGATTTATTTGGCCTATACTTTGGTGTTGCTGTTCATTATTGAAGGAAATCAGGACTGTAATTCAACATGGCAGTATCCTAGAGACAAGATCTCATGCAGAGCCATGGAGGGATGCTGCTTACTGGCTTGCTTGCTCTGGCTTCTTCAGTCTTCTTCCCTACAAAATCCAAGTTCACCAGCTCAAGGATACCACAATGGGCTGTACATCCCCACTGATCATTAATTGATAAAAATTTATTACAACTACCTGTCATGGAGGCCTTTTCTCAACTGAGGCTCCATCCTCTTCAATGACTCTGGCTTGTGTCAAGTTGACACAAAATTAGCCAGTGCACCAACGATAGGATTTTGACCAGGTTTACACTGCCAGGCATGGATTTATTCCTATGAAACAGGTTTCAAGTCACATTCACCCAGAAAAGTTTTGATTACCCCTATAACAGTAATATCACTATTGCAAGAATGGGTACTTCTTGCCTGGTAGGTCAGAATTATATAACACATACTTTCCTTATCTCTTTTCCCTTTTTTCTTTTGATTTATTTATTTTTATTAGATATTTTCTTTATTTACATTTGAAATATCCCCTTTCCTAATTTCCCCTGTAAAAAACCTTTATTCCATCCCCTGCTCCTGCTCACCAACCCACCCTCTCCTGCTTCCTATCCTGGCATTCCCCTACAATGGGGCATCCAGCTTTCACAGGACCAAGGGCCTCTCCTCCCACTGATGTCGGAAAAGGCCATTCTTTGCTACAGTGTGGCTTGAGCCGTGGGTCTCTCCATATTTACTCTTTGGTTGGTGGATTAGTCCCTGGGAGGTCTGGGGATACTGATTGGTTCATATCATTGTCATCCTATGGAGCTGAACACCCCTTCAGCTCCTTGGGTCCTTTCTCTAGCTCCTCCATCAGAAAACCTGTGTTCAGTCCAATGGGTGTCTAAGAGCATCTACCTCTGTATTTGTCAGGCACTGGCAGAGACTCTCAGAAAAACAGCTATATCAGGATACTGTCAGCAAGCTCTTGTTGGCATCCACAATAATATCTGGGTTTTGTAACTATATGGGAAAGATCCCGGGGGTGGGGCAGTCTGGGGATGTCCTTTCCTTCAGTCTCTGCTCCACACTTTGTCTCTTTATCTTCTTCCATGGGTATTTTGTCCCCCCTTCTAAAAAGGACTGAAGCATCCACTCTTTGGTCTTCTTCTTGAACTTCATGTGGTCTGTGAATTGTAGCTTGGGTATTCAAGCTTCTGTGCTAATATCCACCTATCAGTGAGTGCATATCCTGTGATTGGGTTACCTCACTCAGGATGATATCCTCCAGATCCATCCATTTGCTTAAGAATTTCATAAATTCTTCCTTTCTAATTTGTATCCCCTTGATCTCCTTTTATTGTCTAATTGCTCTGGCTAGGACTTTTAGTACTATATTGAATAGATAGCGAAAAAGTGGGCAGCCTTGTCTAGTCCTTGATATTAGTGGGATTGCTTCAAGTTTCTGTTCATTTAGTTTGATGTTGGCTACTGGTTTGCTCTATATTGCTTTCATTATGTTTAGATAGGGCCTTGAATTCCTGATCTTTCCATGACTTTTATTATGAATGGATGCTGGATTTTGATAAACGCTTTCTCAGCATCTAACAAGATGATCATGTGGGTTTTGTCTTTGAGTTTGTTTATATAGTGGATTATGTTGATGGATTTCCATATATTAAACTATCCCTGCATCGCTGTGATGAAGCCTATTTGATCATGTCTGATGATCGTTTTGATGTGTTCTTGGATTCAGTTTGCAAGGTTTTTATTAAGTATTTTTGCATCGATGTTCATAAGGGAAATTGGTCTGAAGTTCCAAATAAAATCAGAGTCTCTGAAACTTGTATAGGAGAAAATAGGGAAAAGCCTCAAAGATATGGGCACAGGGAAAAAAAATTCCTTAACAGAACAACAATGGCTTGTGCTGTAAAATCGAAAATCGACAAATGGGACCTCATAAAATTGTAAAGCTTCTGTAAGGCAAAAGACACTGTCAATAAGACAAAAAGGCCACCAACAGATTGGGAAAGGATTTTCTCCAATCCTAAATCTGATAGGGGACTAATTTTCAATATATACAAAGAACTCAATAAGCTGGACTCCAAAAAATCAAATAACCCCATTTAAAAAAAAAAAAAAATGCGGCACAGAGCTAAACAAAGAATTCTCAACTGAGGAATACCGAATGGCTAAGAAGCACCTGAAAAAAATGTTCAAAATACTTAATCATCAGGGATATGCAAATCAAAACAACAATGAGGTTCTACCTCACACCAGTCAGAATGGCTAAGATCAAAAATTCAGGTGACAGCAGATGCTGGCCAGGATGTGAAGAAAAAGGAACACTCCTCCATTGTTGGTGGGATTGCAAGCTTGTACAACCACTCTGGAAATCAGTCTGGCAGTTCCTCAGAAAATTGGACATAGTACTACCGGAGGATCCAGCAATACCTCTCTTGGGCATATATCTAGAATATGTTCCAACTGGTAATAAGGACACATGCTCTACTATATTCATAGCAGCCTTATTTATAATAGCCAGAAGTGGAAAGAACTGAGATGTCCCTCAACAGAAGAATGGATATAGAAAATATGGTACATATATACAAGGGAGTACTACTCATCTATTAAAAACAATGAATTTAGGAAATTCTTAGGCAAATGGATGGATCTGGAGGGTACCATCCTGAGTGAGGTAACCCAATCACAAAAGAACTCACATGATATGAACTCACTGATAAGGGAATATTAGCCCAGAAACTTAGAATACCCAAGATACAATTTGCAAAACACATAAAACTCAAGAAGAAGGAAGACCAAAGTGTAGATACTTTGTTCCTTCTTAGAATGGGGAACAAAATAACCATGGAGGGAGTTACAGAGACAAAGTTTCGAGCTGAGATGAAAGGATGGACCATCCAGAGACTGTCCCACCCAGGGATCCATCCCATAATCAACAACCAAACCCAGACACTATTTCATACACCAGCAAGATTTTGCTGAAAGGACCCTGATATAGCTGTCTCGTGTGAGGGTATACCAGTGCCTGGCAAATACAGAAGTGGATGCTCACAGTCATCTATTGGAGGAGCTAGAGAATATACGCAAGAAGCTGAAGGGGTCTGCAACCCTAAAGGTGGAACAACAATATGAACTAACCAGTTCCCCCCCCCCAAAGCTTGTGTCTCTAACTACATATGTAGCAGAAGATGACCTAGTTGGTCATCATTGGGAAGAGAGGCTCCTTGGTCTTACAAACTTTATATGCCCCAGTACAGGGGAACGCCAGGGGCAAGAAGTTGGAGTGAGTGGGTAGGGGAGCAGGGCAGAGGAAAGGTATAGGGTTCTTTCAGGACAGCATTTGAAATGTAAATGAAGAAAATATCTAATAAAAATTGAAAAACAAGAATTTCATAAATTCATTGTTTTTAATAGCTGAGTAGTACTCCATTGTGTAAATGTATCATATTTTCTGTATCCATNCCTCTGTTGAGGCACATCTGTGTTCTTTCCAGCTTCTAGCTATTATAAATATGACTGCTATGAACATAGTGGAGCATGTTTCCTTTTTGCATGTTGGATCATCTTCTGTTTATATGCGCAAGAGTCGTAGAGTTGGATCCACAGGTAGTACTATAACTAATTTTCTGAAAAACTGCCAGACTGATTTCCAGAGTGGTTATAACAGCTTGCAATCCCACTAGCAATGTAGGGGTGTTCCTCTTTCTCCACATCCTCGCCAGCATCTGCTGTCACCTGAATTTTTGATCTTGGCTCTTCTGACTGGTGTGTGGTGGAATCTCAGGGTTGTTTTGATTTGCATTTCCCTGATGACTAAGGATGCTGAGCATTTCTTTAGGTGCTTCTCAGCCATTCGGTATTCCTCAGTTGAAAACTTTCTTTTTAGCTCTGTGGCCCTCTTTAATAGGGTTATTTGGTTCTCTGGTGTCTAACTTCTTGAGTTCTTTGTATATATTGGATATTAGCCCAGTATCAGATGTAGGATTGGTAAAGATCATTCCCAATCTGTTGCTTGCCGTTTTGTCCTATTGTCAGTGTCCTTTTCCTTACAGGAGCTTTGCAATTTTATGAAGTTGCATTTGTCAATTCTTGAGCATAGAGAATAAGCAACTGGTGTTCTGTTCAGGAAATTTTCCCCTGTGTCCATGTGCTTGAGGCTCTTCTACAATATATACAAACTGACTCAAACAGGTAAACCATGACTTTCTGCTGATAAAACAATTACCAATTTGCCTGGTAATGAATCTGTCTCACAAGTCTCTAGCCATCAGGTGACTGTTGCTAAGTATCAACTGAGAAATGTTGGAAATAGAGGCCTGAGTGCACATAGATGCCCAGTGGGCCTGAAGGAAGTGGGCACACATAAAAGGTGAATGAGTGTGAACAGATGGAGAGGCAGAGGGTAGGGGAAGATTTCCAGGGTAAAGGCAATCTTATTTAAAATCTCAGGGTGTATGTTTGGGGAAGAGAAGTAAGTAGACAAGTTTGATAAAAAAAAAAAAAAGTTAATTGAAATTTCAATATAAAATTTGAAGAACATTAGTGAAGCCAGTAATTGTTCTCCAATAGCCCTAGTTTATAAATGATTTAGAAAAACTAATTTTTATATGTTGAATAGACAGTATCACTAACCTGACAAGAATTAGTACACTAATTTTCTTGAGAATGAATGAAAACCTATTTGAAATTAAATACATATATTATCACTTCTTTTGTATGGAATATATAATGGAAAAAAGTATAAGACAGCATAAAATAAAATACACATCAAATAAATTTTGGAATTCTATTTATATGTAAAGTATTATAAATTATATCTTTTAAAACATTAGAAAATGCCGGGCGGTGGTGGCACACGCCTTTAATCCCAGCACTCGGGAGGCAGAGGTGGGCAGATTTCTGAGTTTGAGGCCAGCCTGGTCTACAGAGTAAGTTCTAGGGCACCCAGGGCTACACAGAGAAACCCTGTCTCAGAAAACCAAAACCAAAACAACAACCACAACA
>NC_034611.1:10997976-11014212 GCF_900095145.1 Mus pahari | reverse complement strand
ACACAATGGTCATGCTTCTTGGTTTTCTTGTGTTTTGCAAGATGTATCTTGGGTATTCTAAAGAAAACGTGTTTTTAAAAGTCTTCTTTGCTGCCAATGCAGCTTATCATGGCAAATGATAAGTTAGGTCACATTGGAAGCAGTCTTAATTGAATGACAACCTTGAATGATTGACATGTAGGAATCCCTCGAAGAATTCTTTTATTTTTGCACATACTATGCTTTCTATCATGGCTGAAAACTCGGCACTGTAAGTGACTAAGTATTGAGATTGTAGTTGGGAAATGGTTTTAATTCTGCGAATAGAGGTTTAAAAAGTTTAAATGACTTTGACAGATACTTTCTTCATTAAAATATTATTTATAAATGTCCTGAGCTGATGTCTCGCCAGCAAGAACACACTCGGACAACCGGATTCTTCTGTGGCAAAGCTTTATTGCTTCATTGTGAGGAAGACCCCGAGCCCCAGAAATGGTGCAGCTTATATATGTCTAGTGCGGCGTGTCTGCACCTGATTGGCTGCTTGCTCATAATTTCAAAAGTACACCCCGGGATGGGTCGTGACTTGGTGCGAATTCACTCTTGCACTTGCGCACATTATGTGTTTATAGTTATGAACAACAGAAGCCAACGCCATCCTGTAGTGGCGATTGCTCACAGCTCTCTACATATAAATCCTGTAGAAAACTTCATTTGAGTTCTTTGTTTATTTTTAGTGTGTGTGTGTGTGTGTGTGTGTGTGTGTGTCTGTGTGAGTCTGTGTGTTGTCACACAAATGCCAGGCACATATATGGAGGGCAGAGGGTAGCTAACAGGAATCAGTTCTCTCTTTCCACCTTGTGGGTATAGAAATTGAAATCAGGTCACCATGCTTGGCTCCTTAAACACCTTTATCCTTTGAGGTGTCTTAAGGATCCCTTATTATTATTATTATTATTATTATTATTATTATTATTATTATTAAATGAACTATAGATTTTATGAGCATTTACATTTCCAAAAGAGAGAACCTATTCATGAATGTTTGTGCATGCTTGTTATCCTAATACTCAGCTCCCTTCAGGTAATCCTGGGCTCACAGCAAAATGCTATGAAAAAAAACAAATGAGGAAATTTAAAAAATAACTAAAACAGAGAATCTGAGGAAATGGAAATGAGTTGACTGAAAATATAAAATGGCCCAATAATGAAAGAAAGTTTTCACCAAGTGTGAACAGATTTAAAAAAAAAGGTGATCAGATGGGGTGTGCTTGTAGCACAGAGTAAACACTGGCTAGGAAGGACTGCCGAGAAGCAGAGGCACAGCTGAGAGCCATTCTGGATGCAACCACTGCTGAACCACATTGCACAGAGAGGGAGTCAAGAACGTGTGCCTTCATAGTTTTAACTTCTGACATCTCAGCTATCAATAGCCAGAGATTAAGAGGAAAGGGTCCTGTTTGATGGATGGCTGCCAGCCTCAAGGCACAGACAAGAATGAAAATTACTGGTGATGAAATATGTGAGACGGAAGCAGAGAGCATGAGGACATCCTTTCTGTGTTGCACATTGTCTTCTCTGGTGTATTTTTGGACAAGTGAAGAAGCCTGTACATGGGTGAAAATACTGTGCCACTGAGATAAGAGTAATTACAACATTATGTCTAACAAGGGAAACACTCCTAATATGAGCCCATATTTCATTACACTGAGATATTTGATGGGAATAGTAGATCAATTAATAATTAATAACTTCAATTATAGAGATTGATTTTTGAATGCTAGTTATTAAAGTTTTATGATGAAAATATGTGTAACATTTCAAATGATTTCTGTATCATTACTTAAGATTTAATTGAATGTAGAAATTGTAACATGTATCATGTTTTTGTTAAATATCTTTCTATCTTATACAGTGTGGAATGCTTTTCATAACCTTCAGATGACTATGGTGAATTTGGATTGCTTCTCAGGAATATAATGGTGTACTTCCTGGTTTAGTGTGTCAAGTAGACATAAGCTGGAGTTATCAGAGAGGAAAAGTCTTAGTTGAGGAAATATCTCCATGAGATCCAACTTTAAGGTATTTTCTCAATTACTGATCATTGGGGAAGAGCCCAGCCCATGGAGGGTGTTGCCATCCCAGGGCTGGTGGTTCTGAGTTCTATAAGAAAGCAAGCTGAACACGCCAGGGGAAGCACACATGTAAGTAGCATCCCTCCATGGCCTCTGCACCAGTTTCTGCCCTGATTGACTTCCTGCCCTGACTTCTTTTGATAATAAACAGCAATATAGAAGTGTAAATATCATCCTGAATGAGGTAACTCAGACCCAAAAGGACATGCATGTTACAAGGCTGCCCACTCTCTCCCTACATATCCAATGTAGTACTTGAAGTCCTAGCCAGAGCAATTAGACAATAAAAGGAGATCAAAGGGATACAAATTGGAAAAGAAGAAATCAAAATATCACTATTAATGATATGATAGTGTATATAAGTGACCCCAAAAATTCCCCCTGAGAACTCCTAAACCTGATAAACAACTTCAGTGAAATAGCTGGATATAAAATTAACTCAAACAAATCAGTGGCCTTTCTCTACCAAAGGATAGACAGGCTGAGAAAGAAATTAGGGAAACAACACCCTTCAAACTAATAAGTGGATATTAGCAAAAAGAAAAAAAAAGAAGAAAGAAAGAAAGAAAGAAAGAAAGAAAGAAAGAAAGAAAGAAAGAAAGAAAGAAAGAAAGAAAAGGAAAAAAGAAAAAGAAAAAATACCCATACAGAATGCACAAGATACAGTCTAGAGAATCCAAAAGGCTCAACAAGCTGAAGTGTCGAAGTGAGGATGCTTCAGTTCCACTTGGGAGAGAGAAGAAAGCAATCATAAGTGGGGAGGGAGGGAGGGAGGGACTTAGGAGGGAAAGTGACTGGGGTGAGGGGGCAGTGGGATGTATATGGGAACCTAATCTGGTATTGGGTGAGGGAAATGGGCTGAAGCTCCAAGGGCCAGCAGAAAGAATGGAAACAGGCAACCTCAGGAAATAGGAGGTTGGGGGGAACCCCCCAGAATGCACCAGAGACCTGGGAGGTGAGAGACTCCCAGGACTCATAGGGAGGGACCTTTGATGAAATGCCTGACAATAGGGGGAGAGAAATTATAGAGCCCACCTCCAGCAGAAAGACAGGACATCAAGTGAGAGATGGGGTTACCATCCCAGTCACACCTCTGACCCATAATTGTTTCTGTCTGAAAGAATTATGGGGATGGAAATGGAGAGGAGCCTGAGGAAAAGAAGGTCCAGTGACAGGCCCAAATTGGGGTACAGATCAAGGGGTGGTTCCAAGGACTGACACTATTACTGAGGATATGGAATGCTCACAAAAAAAGAGATCCATCATGACTGTCCTCTGAAAGACCCAACAAACAGCTGAAAGAGTCAGATGCAGTTATTTGCACCCAACCAATGGACACCAGCAACTGACCCTTGTTGCTGAATTAGGTATGGCTGAAAGAAGCTGAGAAGGACAATACTGTAGGAGGACCAGCAGTCTCAATTAATCTGAACCCCCAAGATCTTTCAAACACTAGACCACCAAACAGACACTAGCTGATATGAGGCTCCGAACACATATCAGTAGAAGACTTCCAGGTCCATGTTCATTCAGAGATGATGCACCTAACCCTCAAGAGACTGGAGGTCCCAGGGAGTTTAGAGGTCAGGTGGGGTCAGGAGGTGTAGGATGTGGAGCAGCCAGCGGGTGGATAGGGAGGGGCAGGTAATGGAATATGGAGTGTAAAAAATGAATTACAAAAAAATTAAGTTAAAAAAAAAGTGTAAGCCAGATAAGTCCTTTTCGCTCCAACCTGCTGTTTGGTGTTTCAACACCAACAACAGAAACCCTAACAAAAATAAATAAAACTAAATTTATGCACATACTTTTTAAACCTGATAGTACTTTTAATTTATTCAGGAAGAATATTGGTGGCATTTGAATACACTATGGTTTTCTAATGTGCTTTCTGTTGCTGTGATAAACAGTATAGTAAAAACCAACTTGAGGAGTATGATAACTTAAGTGAACATGGCTCTTATAAGTTCATAGATTAGAATAATGACCAGGGAGTGGCACAATTTCAAAGGAATAGATGTGGCCTGTAGGCAGGAGTGTTACTGGAGATGGGTTTTCAGGTTCAAAAAGCCCAAGCCTGCCTCAGTTTCTCTCTTCCTGCTGTGGCTCCAGATTCAGAACTCTTGGCTATCTTTCCAGCACTATGTCTTCCTGTGTGCTGCCATGCTCCCTGCAATGACAATGGACTAAACATCTGAAATTATCAGCAAGCCTAATTAAATGTTTTATTTTATGAGTTGCCTTGGTAACGGTGTCGCGATGTTCTTTCACAGCAATAGAACACTGACTAAGACAGGAAAGAAGGGTTTATTTGTCTTACAGATTATAATCTACCATCAAGGCATCATGGGCTATAAAACCTAGAGGGAGAAGCCATGGGGCAATGCTGCTGCCTATGGTCTTGCTCCCAATAGCTTGCTCTGCCTGCTTTCTTATACAACCCAGAACTATCTTCCCAGGGGCTGGAACTACTCACAGCAGTCTGGACCTCCCACCCACACAATCATTATTTTTTAAAATGCCCACAGGTTTTCTATAGGAAAATAAGATTCAGTTTATTAACTTCTGTGTATTGTCACCCACGCTGGTTGGGTTTTGGTGATCCATCTTTGAGATCTTTGTGTTCCTGCAAGTACTCTGTCACCCATATTTTTGCAAATAACCCCAATTAAACTTAGGGGTTCACCATCATTAGACTTTGGTGATATCTGTACTTTGGTCTGTCATGGGTTCCCTATATGGGGTGAGTAGACATATACGTTCAATTATCCCAAGAAAAGTCGTCTCAGAACACACAACAAAGGAAAGAGGTTCGTGGAAGANAGAGAGAGAGAGAGAGAGAGAGAGAGAGAGAGAGAGAGAGAGAGAGAGACTAACATATTTCTACTCAGCTTCTTCTCTTTATTTCTCTTCTTCTTACTGTTTCCCCCTTTCCTCCTCCTCTTCTGACACATTCATGCAGGGAAAAATCATAAAAACATCTTGTTATTTTATAAGATAAATGCCATCTATTGCCTTCTGTGGTTGCAAGTAAGCTTTGGAACATCGTTTGCTGTGCCCTAAAAGTTAACTTCTCTGTAAATGATGTAGACCTCTGACAGTCTAAAATGAAGTTTGTTTTTCCAACTCATCTCATTTTGGCATATGCAGAGTCTGAAACATCACAGCTCACTCGGGTCGTAGTTTAAAATGCCCATGGGAAAGCAATTATTCTAGGTGGCAGTCACTCTTTTGACAGTTTGTCTCATGGGAAGTAATTATCATCATCAACATATTTTAAAATTCTAGAGCCATTTGCATTAGTCTCAGAATCTTTTAAGTGAATAATAAATGTTGTAAGGGGTCTGGATCAAAGCTAAAATGAAACCACTGCTGATTGATTGTCTATAAAAACAATCAAAAGTAGTTATAAATAAAAAAAAGACAGCATAAGTTAAAGACAAAACAGTAGTCTCAGAGGACTGTTTATAAGATATAACAAAGCTATTGAAATTAAGCATAAATTTTAAAGCATTAGAAGCAAATATACACTACATAAGCTCTTATATTCTAGGTCAATATTCTGATCACTACTCACAGATATTAAACAGACTGAAAGTTTGTTGAGCCAAGCAAACTATTTTATTATATTTAATTTCCTTTGGATTCATTAAAAACATTAGTTTTTCCAAGAAGAAAATTATTTCAAAGAATTCAAATCATCAGATATCAGGAAATTACAAGTTATATTTACTCTGATATTATTTATAATATCATGATACCTAAATGATATTTATTAAGTTTTAAAATAAGGACTTTACATTTATATAGGAAATTGTTTTTGACATGACTGTTAGCCAAGGGTTGACTAGCTCCAGGTGGGACAAACTGAAGTACAGTTGGCAAGTTAACTATATAGTCCAAGTTGGAATACATAGGCTATAAGCAACAAGCGGTAGTAAGAAGCTCCAGTGGAGACACAGCACCTGGATCCTGTGCCACAGAACTCCATACCCAAATACAGTAGGGAGAGAGCTGGTCTCCTAGGTGTACTGACACACCTGTGAGCACAGATAAGACCACCACTTTTGGCCAAAGAGGGACCCAGAGCCATCAGGACACAGGAACCAAGAAACAGCCGGGGACAGGATCCTTCCAGTTTCTATTTGCACCCTGGAGCTGACCCTGTACCACAGCTCTCCATACCGAAATTCTTCCTGGAGAGAACTGGTCTCCCAGGAGAACTGACATACAGGCTTGCAGGAGGGACAAGACACAGTCAGAGACATCAAGACCAGCTAGCACCACAGATAACCAGATGGTGAGAGGCAAGGGGAAGAACATAAGCAACAGAAACCAAGGCTACTTGGCATCATGAGTAACCAGTTCCCCTAACAGAGTGAGCCCTAGATACTCCAACACACCAGAAACATTTAAAATCATATCTCATGATGATGATAGTGGACTTTAAGAAGGACATAAATAACTCCTTTAAAGAAATACAGGAGAACACAGGCAAACAGCTAGAAGCACTTAAAAGAGGAAACACAAAAATCCCTTGAAGAACTACAGGAAAACACAACCAAACAGGTGAAGGAATTGAACAAAACCTCCCAGGATCTAAAAACGGACATAGAATCAATAAAGAATCCACAAAGGGAGACAACTCTGGAGATAGGAAACCTAGGCAAGCGATCAGGAGCCATAGACACAAGCATCACCAACAGAATACAAGAGATAGAAGAGAGAATCTCAGATGCAGAAGATACCATAGAAAACATTGACACAACAGTCAAAGAAAATGCAAAATGCAAAAAGCTCCTAACCCAAAACATCCAGGAAATCCAGAACACAATGAGAAGACCAAACCTAAGGATAATAGGTATACAAGAGAGTGAAGATTCTGAAATTAAAGGGCCAGTAAATATCTTCAACAAAATTATAGGAAAAAAACTTCCTAACCTAAAGAAAGGCATGCCCATAAACATAAAAGAAGCCTACAGAACTCCAAATAGGTTGAACGAGAAAAGAAATTCCTCCGTTCACATAGTAGTCAAAAGACCAAACACACAAAACAAAGAATACTAAAAGCAGTAAGGGGGAAAGGTCAAGTAATGTATAAGGGCAGACCTATCAGAATTACACCAGACTTCCCACCAGATAATATGAAAGCTAGAAGATCTTGGGCAGATGTTATAAAGACCCTAAAAGAATATTAATGCCAGCCTAGGCTACTATACCCAGCAAAACTCAAAATTAGCATAAATGGAGAAACAAAGATATTCCATGACAAAATCAAATTTACACAATATCTTTCCACAAATCCAGCCTTACAAAGGATAATAGATGGAAAACGCTGCCACACAAAGAGGAAAACTACACCCTGGAAAAAGCAAGAAAGTAGTCTTTCAACAAACTCAAAAGAAGATAGCTACACAAGCATTAAAAACAACATCAAAAATAACAGGAAGCAACAATCACTATATCTTAATATCTCTTAACATCAGTGGACTCAGTTTCCCAATAAAAAGACATAGAAAACCAGACAGGATATATAAACAGGACCCAGCATTTTTGCACATACAGGAAATGCACCTAAGTGTCAATGACAGGAACTACCTCAGAATAAAGGGCTGGAAAACTATTTTTCAAGCAAATGATCCCAAGAGACAAGCTGGAGTAGTATTCTAATATCAAAAAAAAAAAAAAACAAAAACAAAAACAAAAAACAAAAAACAAAAAACAACTTTCAACCTAAAGTTATCAAAAAGGATAAGAAAGGACACATCATACTAATCAAAAGAAAAATCCACCAAGAAGAACTCTCAATTCTGAATATCTACGCTCAAAATGCAAGCACACCCACATTCATAAAAGAAACTTTACTGAAGCCCAAACACACATTGTACCTTACACAATAATAGTGGGAGACTTCAATGCCCCAATCTCATCAATGTACAGATCATAGAAACACAAACTAAACAGAGATACATTAAAACTAACGGAAGTTATGAAACAAATGGATTTAACAAACTTCTATAGAACATTTCATCCTAAAACAAAAGAATATATCTTCTTCTCAGCACCTCATGGTACCTTCTCCAAAACTGACCGTATAATCAGTCACAAAACAGGCCTCAACAGATACAAGGAAATTGAAATAATTTCATTCATCTGATCAGATCACCACAGACTAAGGCTGGTCTTCAATAGCAACAAAAAGGAGAGAAAGCCCCCATACACATGGAAACTAAAGAAACCTATTCTCAATGCCATGAAAATCAATTAACATTGATGCAGTACCCACTGTGTTTAAGACATTGAGCTCATTATTTAGGCACATTGTTTCAACAAGAGTTCTTAGTTTGAACTGCTTTCCTCATAAGGACAGGAGATATAAAGTATTTAAACATTTTTTTTTTTTTTTGTGAAGAGGATGCAGGCATGGTCAGGAGTGAGGATATACACCTGAAATCGTAGCACTGGAGAGGCACACATATTAAGATTACAAGTTCAATCCTACTTTGGTCTAAAAACAAAGCACAGATAAAGTGTGTGAGAGATAGCAAGTTAGGCATATTAATATGTGGCAGCATACAATGGAATAAAAAAATCATAACGTGTCTTTCAGGCCTTCTGGGTTTTCAACTTTTAATCAATCTTATTTAATCTTCTAAATCATTTTGAAAATTATGCAGTTATACGTGGTATAACTCAGAGATTTTTTTTTTAATCTAGCATACAATTTTCTGTAGCTGTTGGTTCAATCGATTCAAAGGGAAGATTAGCAGATGATCATATTCAAGGACACTAGAAGTGGGATAAGAAGACACAAAGCATGCAAAGGTCTTGGAAGCACAGCATGAAGAGACATCGAATGGATTTAAAAATGGAAATGGGAGCAAGTTAAGATGGAAAAAAGGTTTAAAATATTTCTTGGGGATAATATGGTGACTAAAAATCATAAACATACATGTTTCTCTAATTTCTTTAGAGTCTGAAAAGAATTAAATAAAAAACACATTGAATAAAAATTAGATTATGTGGAAAGTTTCACCTAAATTATTTATGACACAGCCTAGGAATCTCTCCATCAGATTGTCTATAAAAATTGTAGTAGAGCCGGACGTGGGGGCGCACGCCTTTAATCCTAGCACTCGGGAGGCAGAGGCAGGCGGAATTCTGAGTTCAAGGACAGCCTGGTCTACAAAGTGAGTTCCAGGACAGTCAGGGCTACACAGAGAAACCCTGTCTCGAAAAACCCAAAAAAAAAAAAATTGTAGTAGAAACTAAAACCTTCAACAAGTTTTTCCTCCATATAACTGTCATTCTTTGATACTATACAGGTTAATTGTTCATTCACTGTTTTAGTAAATGAAAACTTACATTTAAAAAATCAATTGTTTTCTCCTTCAGAATTTTCTGTGACTTTATTTAGGTGCTTCTAAATGTCTGGTTGCCTAATAGAAAAGTCTTAAGCTCAAAACTAAAATTTCCCTGAATTTTAAAGATACCACATCTTAGGGTAAGCCTTAGGTTTAAATCTTTAAAGTTAATGATAATTGTTAATTTAATAAGTTTTATTTGGTTCTCAGTTTTATGCTTTTGTTTGATCTGATAAATGATCAGAGATTGACAAGATAATTTAAAAAGGATGCACAAAAGCATGCTCTCTAAAAGGGGCATTGACTTACAATATTTAAAGACATTATTTTATTCCAAAATACTAAAGCAGAATTAGAAATAAAAGGCCCTCAGCCTAACATGTGATAATACCATTGCTTGAGTCTTGAGCCTTCTGTGCTGTCTTGTATATGAAGATCTGTGATCAGAATGCACTATATGCTTGCACAATGCCTCTGACATATACAGAGCAAGTTCTTTTCTAGGATTCTTATTACAACTAATACTAATAATGATCCTCCTTATGCTGGCAAATGATTTAAAGAACTTTAATATTGATCATGTTACTCAAATCCCTTACTGTCCATAAGGTCAAATTATTGTGAAATGACATCAAATACTTAATTGGCAATAAATAAATAAATAAATAAATAAATAAATGTAGGTATTTACACCTACATTTTATTTAGCTATTCTAACTTTAAGTTTTTGTTGTTTTTGTTGTTGTTGTTGTTGTTGTTTTCACTTTAAATGATAATGTTTTTATATGCTGCCAAAAGCATTTTGCCCCAAAGGAGACACAACCTAAAATACATGTTAAATGAAATGACCTAGAAACTAATCAATGAAAAAAACCAATGTTAACATTGGAGCAAGATTCTGCTTCTGACTTTCCACAAACTGAACAAAGTCCTAGATGACTCCTGACCTGATGCATCTGACCACAGACAAATAAAACATCTGAAAGCAGATGACAAATCCATCAAAAGGAAATGCACTATACAAAAGATTAAGCTGATAATATAGAAGAAATCAGAACTTTAACTAGTCAAGCTGAGTCTTTGGGTAACAATAAGAACTGACATGAAAATAATGCTGTTATGTTTATTGTTACATGTTAATTATCACCTTGTCAATGCAGAATTCAAACATCTTTTACCAGGGGCACATCTGTGACAGGAGACAATTATATTGGTTGTCAACCATTTTCTAGCATGTGCTGCATTAATGTTTCAGTGAGGTTTTTTTTTTTTTTTTTCATACTCTTGATGGTCAAATTAATGATTTACATAAAGAGACAAAATCTCTCAAGTAACTTTTAAATGGTGATTATGGTCAAAATAACTGTCCCTCTTTACTTGGTCCTCTGCTATCTACTCTTATAAATTCACTTATATTTGCCTGCATTAATTAGGCTAGCTAAAGAGGGAATGCATTCAGCCTTATCTTTTGTTACAGCCACTATTTTTTCTTTAAAATATTAAAAGGGCAGAAATGTTGGGAGGATGAATGGCCTGGAGCTCACAGATCAGCAAAAAAACAAGATATTAGGTACCCAGGATTGTTCTTTCAAAGAAAAGGATTTATAACCTGGTCTTCCAGAAAGGCAGGAATTGCAAGTGATCAATAGCTTGGTGATCTGCATTATCTGTATGGCCAGGCCATATAAATGTCCTATAACCAGGACCAGAGATCACTAGTAATCTAATTGACACTTATAGCCATGGACTTCCTCAAGTACCTACTGCCCATCTAAGAATATATTGCTTAATCTCTGTGTATTTGTCTCTTCCAATTTTTTTCTAATTTTATTACATAATGATTTTATATGGCAAAGAAATATTTACCTTCTTTGTTTTTGATAATACTTGATTTATGGTATAAAATGTTATTTGATATTTCATGGCCTGCTGAGAAGATTTTGTATTTCATAAACACTGAATGGAAGTTCTGTAGAAGTCTTTTGAGTTTATTTGTTCTATGTTGTAGTTTATCTCTGAAATGTCTTTGTTGACTCTTGTGAAACATATATTCCAATCTACTTAATAGAACTCTCAAACTCTCTTAGGGTTTCATTGCTGTGAAAAGACACCATGACCAAGACAACGCTTATACAGGAAAACATTTCATTGTGGTTGGCCTATGGAGAGAAACATGGCAGCATCCAGGCAGACATGGTGCTAGAGGAGCTGAGAGTTCTACATCTTGATCTTGAAGGCGGCCGAAGGAGACTAGACTCTACACTGGGCAGAACCTGAACATAGGAGACCTCAAAGCCTACCTACACAATGCCTTACTTCCTCCAACAATGCCATATTTCCTAACAGTACTGCTCCCTGAAATCAAACATTGAATGATTGAAATCAATGAGGCCAAACCTATTCAAACCACTATACTATTTTCATATCTTTACCTAATATTGTGTACAACAACATTCACTGAATATAAATTCACAATTGTTCACAATTTTATATTTTAGCTCATTTAGTCCATGGTTAAAGTAAGGTTTCTGTCTAACATTATACATCAAGTACCTGAAATATATTGGTTAATAACTCAGTAGTTTCCTACATTGAGTATTTGAACTCATATCTCTCTGACACAATGTATTATAAGAACTTGTTCCAGTGAGTTTTATTTTTCTGATTTTGGGATGAGCATCATATACAATGGCTCATTTCCTTCCTGACTAAGACGTTCTTATACTCTACTAAGTCTTACATTGTTCTTAATGAAACATATGTTAAATAATGAATTATGTTTTGTTGGGGTTTAATACTTAGAAACAAAACTATTTTGATTACCTGATGTTCTTCATAAGACATTTCCAGCACTTAAGTGATCAATTCAGTCTTCAGATTTTACCTTCAGACACCTATGAACTTAATGTTCTACTTTCAGTGGATTTTCATGTTACTTATAAGAAGTATAGAATCCATGCCTAGTAAACTAATTACTTACATTGTAAACAAAAATAAATGGGAGTTTTAATGATCTTATCTGGGATACATTACCTTGCAAATTTAACTCTCTGTTGGAGTAATTGAAAGTTCTCAGTGTTCTTTTCTAGTAAGTGAAAAATAAAAAAAAAGCAGAAAGGAACAGTGTGGACACAGCTAGATGAAAACCTCTAGACTTCATAGTAGCTGTTTTATACAACTAAACATGCAAAGGTTCATCAGAAATAGAGACATGTGAGAACATGTGTGAGATTGGTTCAGGCCCTGAAGACCTTTATTGAAAATACAGGATTTGACATGAAGAACAAATAGCCGTGGTCTGTGTCAAAACGGTCTTGCCTGAGCTAAGTGCTGTGTCTTGTACGCAGCAGCTCCTACGAGCCTTACTATATTCAACTTTAAAAATAAATAAATTAATTAATTAATTAATAAGTGAGTTAAGATATGAAAGTATCTGTCACATTTGTTAACATTTTACTTAATTATTAAGATTACACATTAATAAGGCATTATAATAAAATATTTTATAAACTTTAAATTTTCCATAGCCTTCTAAATTTAAATATTTTAAAAAGCTGTTTCTTTAAAATGTCCAGCTTTTTGTTTGAATTTTCTACAGAACTACAAAGTTTTCTTTTAAAGATGTTTAAATCTCAACTGTGTGCTCTTGCAATATAAAAATAAACTTCCTTTTTAAAGAGTGAAGATACAAGGCACAACCATAATCTGTAGAAGGCAAAACTAAGCCCCAACAGTGCAAACAATATAATGACTCTAAAATCAATAGCAAATGGGTTACTCTTTTGTTACAAAGTTTGGTTGTCAGCAAAGTATGTTATTGCATATGAATGCATAAGCATGTAGCTTTAATACCTCATTCAACAAGCATCGTTTAAGACAGAACAGAAATTATTTAAAAATTCTTATACCGATTTAAACATATCTCTGCATATCTTTTTCATTAGCTGGCCCATAACATGTGGTTACACTTAGTCAAAATGGCAGTGAAGCTGTATGACATCAGTCTTCTCCACCCCTGACAAGGATGGCAACCAAACACATATTGCTTGTATCTCAGAATAGATCATTCTGTATGATTCCTTTAAGACTACTTAAGTACAGACTTAATTATCAACCCCATGTCACAAGTTTTAAGTTAACTTTTTCATTGCATATACATTTTCAAACATATCTAATAAATTTATAAGCCAATAATCCCTTCAGTTTCTGGTCCCAGATACAGAGACTCTAAAAAAATGCCTGAGTCTGAAAAAAGGGTCAACTATAATACAATTCCAAATCCAGCTTCTCAACAAAGTCAAACAGCACAAAACAACCTTTATGTTCACACCTTCAAATAAATATAGTGGCTGGCTGTGGCAGCAGTAGCTGAACTATAACAAAGCCATATAGAATACAGTAAACTCATGAATTCAAGGAAGGGCAGTCAGAACAAGCATGCAGTAGCCATTTACATCTATACAATTAACTGAGCCTGATATAACTCTGTCTCCACTGCATGTTTCAAACAACAATAACAACAACAAGAACAGCAAACCTCATGGGCACTTCAGAAGTCACAGATTCATTCATGCACTCAAAATAAACAGAAAATACTATTTCTACCTTCTTCAGTGTTAGAGTTTAAGGGTAGGAGTGCCTTACTAGCTGCTGAATCCCATTTTTGCAGGCCCAGTGGTACTGTAGTGGGAGTGCCTTCTGGATACCATATGGGAACTCTGAATTTTTCAAAGCTGCTAACTGAACCAAAGCATTGTATTTTGTGAATTCTGTGTCCCCAAAGCTCCATGTTTTAGAAATGGCCTTTCCAAGAGCAATGTGCACAGACTGTACTGCCCTGCCTCACTTCTAGGTCCAGGAAGGAGGTGGAACAGAAGGATTGGCTACTGGGTTAGAGGAGCCATGGTACAGGGTTATCAATATTGCCTCAAATCAGAACATACAGACATAGTAGATGACAAGTCACATGACATTTAACAGTTGGAGACCTCTGGTTCAGAAGTCCACTAGTTCTTCTTGTTATGGACCAGGGAGCCATTCCTGCCAGAGCATTAAGCCCAGAAACCTAGAATATCCAAGATTCAATCTCCAAAACACACAAAAATCAAGAATAAGGAAGACCAACACCTGGATACTTCATTCCACCCTAAAATAGGGAATAAAATACCCATGAAAGAAGTGGCAGAGACAAAGTTTGGAGCTAAGATGAAAGGATGGACCATCCAGAGACTGCCCCACCAGGGGGTCCATCCCATAATCAGCCACCAAATGCAGACACTATTGCATATGCCAGCAAGATCTTGNTGAAAGGACACTGATATAGCTATCTCTGTGAGGCTATGCCAATGCCTGGCAAATATAGAAGTGGATGCCCACAGTCATCTATAGGATAGAACACAGAGACCCCAAATGGAGGAGCTAGAGAAATTACCCAAAGAACTGAAGGGGTCTGCCACCCTATAGGTGAAACAATAATATGAACTAATCAGTACCCCCAGAGCTTGTGTCTCTAGCTGCATATATAGCAGAAGATGGCTTAATCAGCCATCATTTGGAAGAGAGGTCCCTTGGTCTTGCAAACTTTATATGCCCCATAGAGGGGAACGACAGGGCCAAGAAGTGGGAGTGGGTGGGCAGGGGAGCAGGGTGGGGGGAGGGTATAGGGGACATTCAGGATAGCAATTGAAATGTAAATGAAGAAAATATTTAATAAAATAAGTTAAAAAAAAAAAAAAAGAGAGTCACTACAAAAAAAATTGGTTTCATACTTTGGGTTCCAGCCTAACTAGAGAATTCCTAAGGGGAAGATCTGGTGGCTCTGGCTGAACTCTGCAAAAAATCAGAAATAACCAATGGGCCATAGGACATCTTTCTATGCTGGGAGAGGGCTCACAGACTTCATCGGAACCTGTCACTTCCCAAATTAAGAGCCCCCAAAACCAGAATGAGAACCAAGCCAGACAGATATCATAGAAGGCAAGGAAAAGACAAAACAAACAAACAAACAAACAAAAAAGACTTCTATGACTTTGAAAAAAGGGGATCTCCATTCCAAAAAAATAAAAAGGCTTGGGTGTCCACAGAAAGGAAAACACATTCCCCCAGTCTTGGGTCAGCTGGGTTAGCTATCCCAAGGCATGCATAGCACATTTTGGGTAAAGTTATTTCACAGAGACCTCCAAATGCTGATACTGAGATGCTCAAGAAAAACACCATGAGGCTGTTATTTTCCAAAAACTATAATTATCAGTATTCCAGGAGGTTACCTGGATCCTGGACAGGTGAGGCTTGTAGGTTAATATTGAGTATTACACAAACAGCAGGATACAAAAATAAATAAATAAATAAATAAATAAATAAATAAATAAATAAATAAATAAAAATACCAGTAGCTTTTCTATCTGCTACTAACAGAAAGCACAGCAAGAAAGAAATAAGGATAAGAATTCAATTCACAACAGTCTCAAAATCTACCTAGGACGATAGATGGGAAGAATTTCTAATCCCAGGGATTAGCATAATTAATACATT
Source organism: Mus pahari (assembly GCF_900095145.1). NCBI lineage: Eukaryota > Metazoa > Chordata > Mammalia > Rodentia > Muridae > Mus > Mus pahari. Next base: position 10,998,206 of record NC_034611.1, on the reverse strand, counting down.
GAAAAAGGGTGCATAACTGTAAGTAACCCACAGATTAAATATCCACCCAGTTTAAAGTGACTTTCTTCACAAAACCAGGAAAGGAAATCCTAAGTTCCTGTCTTAGTCAGGGTTTCTATTCCTGCACAACATCATGAACAAGAAGCAAGTTGGGGAGGAAAGGGTTTATTCAGCTTACATTTCCATACTGCTGTTGATCACCAAAGGATGCAGGACTGGAACTCAAGCAG
>NC_034611.1:10992794-10997826 GCF_900095145.1 Mus pahari | reverse complement strand
TCACTAATTGAGAAAATGCCCCATGCTGGATCTCATGTGTGTGGGGGGGGCATTTCCCCAACTAAAGCTCCTTTATCTGTGATAACTCCAGCTGTGTCAAGTTGACACAAAGCTAGCCAGTACAATTCCTATGATAACACACACATACACACACACACACACACACACACTAAAAAATAAAATAAAATAAATACCTGAATCTGAATTACTCCTTAAAGAAACAGGAGCTATGCTATGAAGTCTTAATAATAGTAGTAATCAAGCATGGTACTGAACACAAGAAAGTATCTGAAGACCTAAACCATAGATAGTATCAAGGACTCAGAAATAAACCCGTATAGCTACAACTACCTGATTTTCAATAAAAATACTTTAAATGTGAATTGTAAATAAGATGGTTTCTTTAGTAAAATTGGTTTCAACATGTAGAATTATAAACTAGATCCCTTTCTTTCATTCTGTACCCCCACCAAAAATTAAATTAAATTAAATTAAATTTTTTAAAAAACCTCAAAATGGCTTAATGTAAGATCTGAAATTTGAACATCCTAGTAGAAATTACAAGAAGGTAGTTTTGATTTGTATTCCCTGACGATTAAGAATGTTGAATATTGCTTCCTGCCTACTCCTTCTGCTGGGGCAAATCATCAGTTTGTCTGCCCCTCTGAAGACCTCAAAGTCTGAAAGCCTCCCAGGAGATCTGCTATACCCAGAGCAACAGACCGCAGAGACTGATGACCTCCCATGATATCTGGTGTAGCCAGGGTAATAGATCATCAGCTTGTATGCCTCTCTGAATACCCAAGACTCTGAAGGAGTCCCAGGATACCTGCAGCAACCCAAGGACACAGAAGACAGGCTCCCAGGCCAGTTAACAGCAGAGATAACCAGATGGCAAAAGGCAAGCACAAGACAATAAGCAACAGAAGCCAATATGTTTTGGAACCATCAGAACCCAGTTCTCCCACCATAGCAAGCTCTGGATACACATAATGCTAACCTAAAATCTCATGTTATGAAGAAAATAAAGTCCTTCAAAAAGTATATAACTAACTCACTGAAAGAAATAGAGAAAAACACAAACAGGTGAAAGAACTGAACAAATCAGTCCAAGACCAACAAATGGAAGTAGAAACAATAAAAATAAAAATCACAAACGGAGTCAGTCTTGGAAATGGAAAATCTAGGGAAGAGGACAGGAGCTACAGATGCAAGCATCAATGAAAGAATTCATGAGATAGAAGAGAGAATCTAGGGTGTAGAATATATGTTAGCAGATATTGACACAATGGTCAATGAAAATACAAAACACATATGCACAAAAAAAAAAAAAAAAAAAACCTAACCCAAAACATCCAGGAATTTCAGGACACAATGAAAAAACCAAACCTAAGATAATAAGAATATAATAGAGCAAAGATTCAAGCTCAAAGGATCAAAAAATGACTTCAACAAAATCAAAAAAGAAAACTTCCCCAACCTAAAAAAGAGATGGCCATAAATGTACAAGAAGTCTATAGAACACCAAAGAGAATGGACTAGAAAAGAAAATCTTCTCATCACATAATAATGAAAACACTAAATGCACAGAAAAAAATAAGAATATTAAAAGCTATAAGGGGAAAAGGCCAAGTAACCATAAAAGCAAACCTACCAGAATTACACCAGACTTCTCAACAGAGATCCTAAAACCCAGAAGAACCTGGGCAGAGGTCATGCTGATCCTAAGAGAACACAAATGCCAGCCCAGGCAACTATACCCTACAAAAATTTTAGTCATCATAGATGAAGAAACCAAAGTATTTTGTGATAAAACAAAATTTAAATAATATCTATTTACCAATTCAGTGGGATTCTAGAAGGAAAACTCCAACACAAGGAGGGTACCTACACCAAAGAAAAGGCAAGATATTAATTGTCTCACGTCAAAACCAAAAGGAGAGAATCACATATACATAATGCCACCTACAACAACAAACATAAAAGGAACTAACAATCACCTATCTTTAATATATCTCAATATCAATGGTCTCAATTCCCCAATAAAAACATATAAGCTAACAGACTGGATATGAAAGCATGATAAAATATTTTGCTGCATAATGGAAACAAACCTCAATGTCAAATACAGGCATTGCCTCAGAGTAAAAGGCTGGAAAAATATCTTCCAAGCAAATGGTCTCAAGAATTCTGATGAAACATTTATTCCTTATTTCAAACAGGAATTAAATTGGTTATTGCAGAATACTGATATTTGGCCTATCGCATAGCAAACCTTTTAGGCAAAATTGATGATCATTATCCAAAGGACAAGTTGTTACAATTTGCTTCTATGAATGTTTTTGTATTTCCTGCAAGTTTGTGTATATAACCAATAAAGTGCTTACTGTACTTGCAGATGGCTCATCTAATGGGAAAGCAGCCCATGTGACTAGATCACATATTTATTTTCTTGAGTTCCCTCCACTTCAGTAGAAATAATTGAATTATGTACTATAGTCACTGTTTGCAAAATGTTGAAAAATCAAGCTTTTAATTTGTATAGTGATAGCTCATGCTTGATATTGTTTTTGTTTTTTTTTAGATACTGCTAATTTTCAAATTTTGCAATTATTTATGCAAAAACCGCTCAAGTTAAGAGAAAGCACTCTTCCTTTAAAGAACTACCTTTAGACATTTAACAGATCATACTGGATTGCCTGGACAGACCCCTTAGGGTATTGCCACAGCATAATTTGTACCCCAGGCAGATTATAGGCCTTACACAGGAACCATGGCCATACAATCTCATTTTTTACATCAGCAAAATAGTAATAGCTCAAGACAACAAATTTGTTATTTCTAGAGAATGTCCACATCAAATTGGAAAGACTTATCCTCAATTTCTACCTATATCACATAATGGTATTACTCCTCAAGGACTTATATCTAATAAATTATTGCAAATAGATGATATACATATTTCTAATTTTGGAAAAGTAAAATATGCACATGTGACTATTGATACCTTTTCAGGCATTCTAGTTGCAACTGCTTTAACAGGAAAAGCAACTAGAAATGGAATTAGTCATTACCTGCATTATTTTTGTAAGTTTGGTATTCCAAATAAAATTAAAACAGATAAGGAAACTGGCTATTACAGTCAAATATTTGAGATGTTTTGTAGACATTTTAATATTACCCATATTATGGGAATTCTTTATAATTCTCAAGGACAAGGTATTGTGGAACTTTAAAACAATATCTTCATAAAAAGAGGATAAATTATATCCTCGTACACCACATTATTTAAATCATGCTCTTTTTATTTTTAAAATTTTAAAATTTGGATGCCAAGGAACTCTCTGCTGAGTGTCTATGGCACTCTACAACTAGGCATGCTTATGCCTAAGTGAAATATCAGACTGCCTGCTGAACTTGCTTTGCAACATAATCCAGTTGAAACAAAGCAACATAATCAAGCTGAAAGGAAGGATGGGTCTGAGGACTCTCCCTATTTAAATACAGTGCTAAATATTAAACTTTGAGCCTTGATCAAAAACCTTTGTCTTGTCTTCATCCTTCTCTTTCCTAACTGTCTTTTTTCATTTCCAGCCTCCCTCTCAGGTACCCAGTTCATTCACGGCTGCTGAACAGCTACAAGAGGGGGAGGGGAAAGGGGGAACATAATCAGGTATGGGGGGGGGGGGCAGGCTACAGGAAAGAATCCCTGAGGGCCAGCAGAATGAATAGAAATATTCAACCTCCAGGGGACTGGGGGTGGGAAGTGGGAGGTGGGGACCCTCTTGAAAGTACCAGAGAATCTTCATTCTCATCTACTCCTATTATCCATATGTTTGGTCTTCCTATTGTGTCCTGGATTTCCTGGATGTTTTGAGTTAGGATCTTTTGCATTTTGCATTTTCTTTGATTGTTGTGCCCATGTTCTCTATGGAACCTTCTGTACCTGAGATTCTCTCTTCCATCTCTTGTATTCTGTTGCTGACGTTCACATCTATGGCTCCTGATTTTTTTCTTAAGGTTTCTATCTCCAGAGTTGTTTCACTTTGGGATTTTTAAAATTGTTTCCACATCCCTTTTTAGGTCTTGGAAGGCTTTGTTCAATCCCATCACCTGTATGGCTGTGTTTCCTGTAATTCTTTAAGGGATCTTTGTGTTTCCTCTTTAAAGACTTCTATTTGTTTAGCAGTGTTTTCCTGTAATTCTTTAAGGCTTTCTACCTGTTTAGCAGTGTTCTCCTGTATTTCTTTAAGTGAATGCCCTTCTTAAAATCTTCTACTACCATCATGAGATATGTCTTTAAATCTGAGTCTTNCNTTTTGGGTATGTTGGGGTATCCAGGACTGGCTGAAGTTGGAGTGCTGAGTTCTGATGATGGAGTGTTGTCTTGGTTTCTGATCGTAAGATTCTGATGTTTGCCTTTTGCCATTTTGTAATCTCTGGAATTAGTTGTTATAGTTGTCTCTGGTTGGAGCTTATTCGTCCTGTGATTCTGTGAGCCTCTGTCAGCAGTCCTGGGAGTCCAGCTCTCTCCTGAGTCTCAGTGGTCAGAGTACTCTCTGCAGGCAAGCTCTCCTCTTGCAGGGAAGGTGCACNGAGGTCTGGCATTCAGACCTGCCTCCTGGCTGAAGATGTAGGCCCAAAATGGGGCCTGTCCCAGAAGATGTGTCGCCTCTGCAGTTTGCATACTCACCTTCAAAGACCTGTATGAAATGGCCAATTTCCTAGAGAGATACCAGGTACCAAAGTTAAATCAGGATCAGATTAATGATCTAAATGGTCTCATTTCGCCTAAAGAAATAGAAGCAGTCTATCTATGACTATCAATAGTCTTCCAACCAAAAAAAAGCCAAGGACCAGATGGGTTTAGTGCAGAGTTCTGTCAGACCTTCAAAGAAGACCTATTTCCAACTCTCCTCAAACTATTCCACAAAATAGAAACAGAAGGTACTCTACCTAATTCATTCTATGAAGCCACAATTACTCTGATACCTAAACCACACAAAGATCGAAAAAAGGAAGAGAACTTCAG
>NC_034611.1:10990683-10991753 GCF_900095145.1 Mus pahari | reverse complement strand
AAACAACACCCTTAATAATAGTCACAAATAATATAAAATACCTTGGTGTGACTCTAACTAAGGAAGTAAAAGATCTGTATGATAAGAACTTCAAGTCTCTGAAGAAAGAAATTGAAGAAGATATCAGAAGATGGAAAGATCTCCCACGCTCAGGATTAACATAGTCAAAATGGCCATCCTGCTGAAAGCAATCTACAGATTCAATGCAATCCCCATCAAAATTTTTACTCAATTCTTCAATGAGTTAGAAAGAGCAATTTGCAAATTCATCTGGATTAATAAAAAACCTAAGATAGCAAAAACCATCCTCAACAATAAAAGAACCTCAGGTGGAATCAACATGCCTGACCTTAAGCTGTACTACAGAGCAATTGTGATAAAAACTGGATGGTACTGGTACAGCAACAGACAGGTAGATCAATAGAATAGAATTGAAGACCCAGAAATGAACCAGCACACCTATGGTCATTTGATCTTTGACAAGGGAGCTAAAACCATCCAGTGGAAAAAAGACAGCATTTTCAACAAGTGGTGCTGGCACAACTGGCAGTTATCATGTAGAAGAATGAGAATTGATCCATTCTTATCTCCTTGTACAAAGCTCAAGTCTAAGTGGATCAAAGACTCCACATAAAACCAGAGACACTGAAATTTATTGAGGAGAAAGTCGGGAAAAGCCTCGAAGATATGGGCACAGGGAAAAAATTCCTAAATAGAATAGCAATGGCTTGTGTGGTTAAATCAAGAATTGACAAATGGGACCTCATAAAGTTGCAAAGTTCTGTAAGGCAAAATACACTATCAACAAGACAAAAAGGCTACCAACAGATTGGGAAAGGATTTTTACCAATCCTAAATCTGAGAGAAGGACTAATATCCAATTATATACAACGAGCTCAGGAAACTGGACTCCAGAAATTCAAACAACCCCATTAAAAAATGAAGCATAGAACTAAACAAAGAATTCTCAACTGGGGAATACCGAATGGCTGAGAAACACCTGAAAAAATGTTCAACATCCTTAGTCATCAGGGAAATGCAAATCAAAACAACCTTGAGATTCCATCTCA
>NC_034611.1:10980663-10989783 GCF_900095145.1 Mus pahari | reverse complement strand
AAGATGGCCTAGTTGGACATCATTGGGAAGAGAGGCCCCTTGGTCTTGCAAACTTTATATGACCCAGCACAGGGGAAGGCCAGGGCCAAGAAGTGGAAGTTGGTGGGTAGGGGAGCAGGGAACTTTTGGGATAGCATTTGAAATGTAAATAAAGAAAATATCTAATAAAAAGAAAAGAAAAGAAAAAAATTAAAAAGAAAGAAAGAAAGAAAGAAAGAAAGAAAGAAAGAAAGAAAGAAAGAAAGAAAGAAAGAACCAGAGACCTGGGAGGTGAAAGATTCTAAGGACTCAATGGAGGGACCTTAGATGAAATGTACAACTTTGGGAAGAGGGAACTGGTAGAGTCCTCCTTCAGTAGAAATATTGTGCATCAAGTGAAGGGATGCACTCTACATCCCACAGTCAAAAATTATGACTCAGAATTGTTCCTATCTTTCAAAAAAAAAAAAAACTGCAGGGACTATACTGGAGAAGAAACTGAGGGAAAAGTGGTCCAGTGACCAGCCCAACTTGGAATCCATCTCTAGGGGAGGCTCCAAGACCTGACACTTACTGACACTATGGTGTGCTTATAGACAGGAGTCTAGCATGGTTGCCCTCTGAGAAGCCCAACAAATAATGGACTTAGACAGACACAGATAATTATACCCAACAGTTGGATTGAAGTTGGGTACCCCTGTGGTTGAATTAGGGGAAGGCTGGAAGAAGCTGAGGAGGAGGGTGAACCCATAGAAAGACCAGCAACCTTAACTAACCCATACCCCTGAGATCTCTCAGACACTAAGCCACCAACCAGGCAACATACAGGAACTGGTCTGAGTCCCCTGACACATATACAGCAGAGGGACGGCCTTGTCTGGCCTCAGTGGGTGAAGATGCACCTAAACCTTCAGATACTTCAGGGAGTAGGGAGGTCTGGAAGAGGAGGAGTATCCTTTGGGATACAGATGGAAGGTGAAATGGGATGAGAAAATGTGGGCAGGTGAACCAGGAGTGGGGCAACGACTGAAATGTAAAACAATAAAAGTAATAATAATAATAATAATAATAATAATAATAATAATAGTAATATATGTACATATGTACACATATATGTATGTAAAAATAATAGATATATATATAGAGAGAGAATATTATAGATAATAAATGCATTCACAAATAAAAATGAATGTTGAATATTTTTATTCATCTATTTATCAGCCATTTGCTCATCTTTAGAGAACTGTCTGATTTGCCCAGTTAATATTTACAAGATTTGGGATACTTATTTTTTTGTGTGTGTTCTTTATAGATTCCAAATAAATTCCCCCATTGAATGTACAACTTGCAAAAATTTTGTTTCTCCTATCAGTAGGCAGGCTCTTTAGTTTGCTTAGTTTTTTTTTCAACTCTTCTAATCCTATCAGTTCTTGCTACTAATTTCTGAGTTATCAGAGCCCTTTTCAAAAAGCCCTTGATTCATTATTGTGCAATTATGGCTGATTTTTAGTGTCAATTTGTCTCAAGTTAGAATCATCTGAATAGGGAGCTGCACTTGATGAACTGCCCTAATTGTCTTAATCAATGCAAGAAGACCTATTCCATTGTGAGCACTGTGGGCACTGTGGGCACTGTGGGCACTGTAGGCACTGTGGGCACTGTGGTCACTGTGGACAATACCTTCTTTTAACAAACCTGATTAGAAAAAAATAACATGGAAGAAGGGTTACTCACCTTTGCTCGAGTGAACTTCCCTCTTGCTGTGGGGGTGATTCACCCTATAGCTGTGGTTTATCTTTTCACTAATATAAGGACAGCATTTCCAGAGTGCCTTCCTGGAGTAAGAACCTACATCTCTGAATATCTTGCCTGTGTGGATCCTAGTTGACAAAATTTAAACAACCATGCTCTACCCAGGGAAAAGAAGGATCGGATGAGAAGATAAAAAGACCACAAATGGTCAAAAGAACTCTATTTGAGGCTTCTGTAACTTACAGGGGACTCATGCCTATAACTAAGAGGAAAAGGAAAAGGAAGGTTGGGGGGTTAGTACATAGCAGGGAACATGGAGAGGGAAGGAGGGAAGAGGCGAAAGAAGAGTGGTACTTCATAAAATGTTTGTACCTGCTTTATGCAAGCACTGTCTTCAATCACTTATAATTGATACTTTTGAAAGTATCTAACATTTGTTTCCTGACTTCTTGTCTGAGAAGAATAAACTCTTCAGGCAAATGCATAGTTACAATTTGCTATCTCTGAAGTCAGACAGGTTGTCATGTGTTTCTGTGATAAGAAAATAACAGGTACTGTTGCCAATTAAATACAGTTTTGTTCTTCTCAACTCTTACTCTGGGCTTTGTGTCATGCAGAAGAGAAGTAACAGAAAACATGAGAAAACACAGCATTTTCATAAAAGTAGGAAAAAATAGGTAGAACACTCATGAGAAACAAAATCACTTTGGCTATAGAGAGGTTTGTCCTTATATTTGTATGTATTTTTTATTTTGATTTTGTCTTTGACAAGTAGCAGAAATATTCACAAGAGTTGGGCAAGGTAGAAAAAAAATATTTGCAGAAGTGTTTCTTTAAATGATAAGTCAAAATCTCAATCACATTTTTGAAGAAAGTTTCTGAATTAGATGGTCAGAGTAGTAAATGACTCTTTACAGAGCCAGAGGCACTGGACTCCCAAACCCCTGCCTGAGGCAATGCTGGAAACACATCTGGAATAAAGTTATCTACTTCACTCAAAACCAAGGCTACATAAAAGATGATAGTCACATTACAGTAGGTAATTTTTGCCTACAGAACTCGCTATAGTCCTTGCCATCTTTACCACTTGGAGGCACAGAGGCCTAGCACAGAGGCCTAGCACACATGACAATACAGTGGTCACAAGACAGGTGAAGAAAATTAAGGTTTGGAAACTCCTGAGAAGTGTGGTATGACAAAAGTCTTTTGTCAATATGGCATTTTAAAATGTCTGTGTAGAAACATGCAGTGAAATGGATACTTTTACTGTGTTTCCCCCTCCTGTGTGTGTAGACAAAAAAATCTAAGCGCTTTGGCAGTGGCACCCCAGCCACTGCTTGTAACAGGTGTTGCTTCAGACACAGCTCCAAGCTTCAGCTTGGAGAAATCAGGGTGAAAAGGGCTGCTGGCTGGCCTGGGGACCCTGAGTTCAGGTCAGATCTCGTGGGAGGACAACCTTGTACCTCCCTGGCTTGGATACCAGCAGTACTATAATCTAGCTTGTAAAATAATTGACAGGGATTTTTATCTCCCATCTCACTGAATCTTTTTACTTTAGTTCCTAAGTGTTTCCAATTGTCAACATTTATCAGTTAGGAAGTTAAGGATTAAATTTTATACCTACTTGTACAAAGTTCCAAAGTTGTAGCTCAGAATATCTTGCTCCATGGAACTTAACAAACATCCCAATAGTAGAATAAAATATTTTGTCTCAGAGAACTGAGAAGAACACATGCTTATTTCGCTCTCTTACTTATAGACATAAACCTTTGATAAAAGGATGGAACATTACCGTATCAGAGGGTTGAGCTCCACAGTTGTGGGGGGGAATCAGCAAACACTACAGCCAGGAGAGTGTCCATCTACATGAGGCAAGAATTTGGAAAAAAATGCTTCCTGATGATAATTCAATCCTGTGTGTATAACAAAGCTTAAGACATGATTCCACTGAAACTCTTGTAAGTGCGAGTGACATTTTCTATTAAGACATCTTTTATAGATTAAGAATGTAGGCTTCAATTTAAACAGATCATTTTAAGGGTCTGGTTAGGAATAGCATTAAAGATTAACTAAGATAAACCTAAGAGTATGGGAGATCCAGGTGTGGTCTTGTCATACACACAGCACAGAGATGGCCAGGCTACTTACCCAGCCTTCTGAGTGGGAAACACATTATACAGCTCTTTTGTTGAAGAGACAACACTGCATGGTTCACATTCCTGAATTCCCTTGTGCTTATCTGTGAACACAAGGACCTCATAGTTCCTAAACATAAGATTGCCCCTATTCATTACTTTAGGTTGTAAACATATATTACATGGGAAATATAAGGCAAATAATGTTCGTTGTTACAACCTTAAAGATTGCCTCTTATGAGAAAATTAAACAAACAGTTTGAGCACACAGTAGGCTAGCTATCTGAAGTTTTAAGTGACCTCATGGTGCAGTACTAACTCTGGCTTTGAGAACCATCAAAAGTTCTAGTCTCCTAGAATATAAAAGATACTTTCAGAATATTGTGTCATCACAAATACCCTTGTAGAATTAATAGTTTAAAGGCAAGTTAGAATATTTACAAGTTAGTATAACTTAAGACAGAATAACAGACATACTTTTATTAAGATAAACACAAAGTTAATTTGTACCCAGTTAAGGAAGGTTTATTCCTGTTGCATGAAATTCTGAGTGAAATACAATATTTCAGGTTAAATGTTTGGAAAGCTACTTGACTTCATTTAGCTGAAGTGGGGTCTTCCACTGAAAAAGAAGTGCACTTGCTAGTTAAACAATGCATCTTATCAGAGCAAACTGCTAGGTGACTCAGTCATAGGTCATCAGAGGTACTGAGAGCTGGGTACCAAGGATAGGGCAATTCTATTGAATTTATGTAAAATTATGACTTTAAAATGCTCTTGAGAGTTGGAGAGATGGCTCAGACATAAAAGGTTGGACTCCAAAACAAAACCAGAAAATGTTCTTGAAAGGGCTAGGCATGTCGATTCTTAGGTAAATATCCAAGACTATTATTACGTCCTGTCAATGTCCTCCTAGGAGTGATATGTGTATTCTAGACAATGGACTCATTCCTTCATACCTATTCATCAGTAGAGTAGGCAGCTGTTGACCCTGGCTGCAACTTAGCAATGATTTAAGACTCTACTTACCTTATATAATTCTGTTTGCTGTAGAGTAGTCATTCTGCATTCGGAATGCCACCAGAAGTGGGAAGAGCAATGAGAATAGCATCAAAAAAAAAATAAAAAATAAAAAATACTCATGGAGCCATGGGAGACAAACAAGGAGACAAACTCGTTAAAAGGAAACCCACCTGGAACATCATCAGAAGAACCAACTTCTCCCAGATGCATTCCCTTTGTACCAAATTTTAAGATTCTCCTCACTCCAAGAATGTGCTCTTGGACACAGCTTGATCACAGCAACTTATAGTAATGACAGAAAAAATTTTATAGTCACTACATACAAGAGTTGAGTCATGCTAGTTTAGAGCTCCTTTGATCAACTAAAGTACAAAATAAAAATTGTAAGAAGTATTCTGAAAAAGGCCTTTCTTCATGGTTGAGGATCTCATGAGGAAATACAGTAATGTATACCTGGAGCTGAAATACACTCAGTGGTAGGCCCTTGACTTACATGTCTGTAGCCATGCCTTTGATTCCTAGCATAAAAGTAAATACATAAACCAGCTATAAATGCCATTTTATAGAATTGTGTTTAGGATTAATGTTAGGGTAAAGGTAGTATTGTTATCAGTATTAGGGTACAAACTAGATTATACATGTGGTTTATTGACTAAAGAACTAAGGTTTTCTTAGGTTTCAAGTTTATAAATTCACTACTTGGATTATTTTAATGTTATTGTTGTTGGTTTGTTTCATTTTTGTTTTAGTTTTATGTTGCTGTTTGGCAGTATTGGGAGCCAAGCATATAACACAAGCTAGGCAAATACTTTACTACTGAATTATATCTGTGATCACCCTTTTAATTTATTTCTCTATTTTTCAATTTTATTTTGTATAATCAGCTTGCAAAATAGCCAGTTATTTATTTAAGGAACTTTCAAATCTACTTATGTTTGATTCCTTCATTCTTATTATCCTCTATGACTTTGATCCTCCTCACTTTGGTGACCTTCAAAGGGATTATGCTCGGTGAGATTACTAATTACCTTTTACTCTCCTCTATGACCCGACTCTTACTAAGGACAGCTAAGCAGCAAGGATTAAGCATGCTGGTCAGCACTAATTTAGTTCCTCCATGCCCTGTGGCCAAAGTGGGTGCTGTCTTCAGCAAGAATCTTACAATTAGGTTCTGGTGGAAAACCAAGAACAATGGCACTAACCTGTCATATTTTGGGGCTTTATAAGATACCTTAATCTATAGCTTAACAGGTAGGACTCTGTGAGTTCAAGACTAACCTCACCTTCATAGTGAGTTCTAGGCCAAGCAAGGCTACATAGTGAGACCATGTCTTAACCAAACCAAAACAAAATAAAACAACAACAACAAAAAAAAACCAACAAAGAAGCAACAACAAAACTGACTTGTTTTTTATTTATTGATTTAAAACATCTCTTATTGTTTCAGAGGAAGTGCTTGTACTATTCAAATAGAAATAGACTGTTGTATGGAGTTTTAGGATTGTTTTCTCAGCTTGATTGATACAGACATTATTTTTACTACTTTCCTGATAGAATATTTTCTGAAAAAAAAAAAAAAAAAAAACAGTGAAAATATAGCCACATAAAAATTGGCCACCCATCAAGGAACTCCACATAAAACCAGAGACACTAAAACTTATAGAGGAGAAAGTGGGGACCACCACCATCTTTCTTCTGAACCCCAGTGGAAGCCACTGAGTGCTCCAGAGGACTCTCCATGCTGTAGGTCCTTGGGATCACGGGTGAGGGTGAGTGGAACACAACATCAGCTCCAGAGAATTATGGAGGGGCTTGTGCCAGCTGGAACAGGGACAAAAGAACCCACCGGCCCAGAGGCTGGGTCCTAGTCTGGTTGGGTCCACCCCCACCATCTCTCTTTTGAACCCCAGAAAAGACCACTGAGCTCCTGAGGATTATCCACACCTCGGGATCTCAGAAACTCAGGATCACCTTGGGATCCTGGGAGGCAGAGCAGAGACCCACACCCCTGGGCACATTCTTTGCCAGAGGAGAGTCGGCCTACAGGGAAAACTCTGACCTCAGGACTCAGAAGGTTGATCAGAGCTCCAGACTAATGAACACCTGCCCTGCAAGAGGAGAGCTTGCCTGCAGAGAGTGCTCTGACCACTGGAACTCAGGTGAGAGTTGGATTCCCAGGAGTTCTGACAGAGGCAAACAGAATCACAGGAGGATCAAACTCCAGCCAGAGACAGCTTGAACATTAACACCAGAGATTTCCAGATGGTGAAAGGCAAATGTAAGAATCTTACTAACAGAAACCAAGAACACGGCATCATCAGAACACAGTATGCCCAACACAGTGGGTCCTGGACACCCCAACACACCAGAAAAGCAAGACGCGGGTTTAAAATCATATCTCATGATGGTGGTAGAAGATATTAAGAAGGACATTAATAACTCACTCAAAGAAATACAGGAGAACACTGCTAAACAGGTAAAAGCCCTTAAAGAGGAAGCACAAAAATCCCTCAAGGAATTATAGAACACTGTGAAACAGGTAGAAGCCCTTAAAGAACTATGGGCAAACACTGCTAAACAGGTAGAAGAAACAAAAAAAAATCCATTAAAGAATTACAGGAAAACACTGATAAACAGGTAGAAGAAACACAAAAGTCCCTTAGAATTACAGGAAAACACAAACAAACGGGATAGAATTGAACAAAACCATTCAAGATCTGAAAATCGAAGTAGAAACAATAAAGAAAATCAAAAGGGAGACAACTCTGGAGATAGAAACCCTAGGAAGGAAATCAGGAAACATAGATGTGAGCATCAGAAACAGAATACAAGAGATGGAAGAGAGAATCTCAGGTACAGAAGATTCCATACGGAACATGGACACAACAATCAAAGAAAATGCAAAATGCAAAAAGATCCTAACTCAAAACAACCAGGAAATCCAGGACACAATGAGAAGACCAAACCTACAGATAATAGGAGTAGATGAGAATGAAGATTTTCAACTTAAAGGACCAGCAAATATCTTCAACAAAATTATAGAAGAAAAATTCTTAAACCTAAAGAAAGAGATGCCCACGATCATACAAGAAGCTTACAGAACTCCAAATAGACCAGACCAGAAAGAAATTCCTACTGGCACATAATAATCAGAAAAGCAAATGCACTAAATAAAGACAGAATATTAAAAGGAGTAAGAGAAAAAGGTCAAGTAACATATAAAGGCAGGCCTATTAGAATTACTCCAGACTTCTCACCAGAGAATATGAAAGCCAGAAGATCACGGACAAATGTTATACAGACACTAAGAGAACACAATGCCAGACCAGGCTACTATACCCAGCAAAAGTCTCAATTACCATAGATGGAGAAACCAAAGTATTCCATGAAAAAAACAAATTTACACAATATCTTTCTACAAATTCAGCCCTTCAAAGGATAATAAAGGGAAAACACCAACAAAAAGGTGGAACCTACACCTAAAAGCAAGAAAGTAATCCCTCAACAAAACCAAAAGAAGACAGCCACAAGAACAAAATCCCAACTTTAACAACAAAAATAACAGGAAGCAACAATTATTTTCTTTACTTTCTCTTAACATCGATGGACTCTATCCCCCAATAAAAAGATATAGACTAATAGACTGGCTATAATAACAGGACCCCACATTATGCTTCTTACAGGAAACCCACCTCAGGGACAAAGAGAGACACCACCTCAGAGTAAAAGGCTGGAAAACAAATTTCCAAGCAAATGGTCCAAAGAAACAAGCTGGAGTAGCCATTCTGATATCAAGTAAAATTGACTTCCAACTCAAAGTTATCAAAAAAGATGAGGGGCACTTCATACTCAGCAAGGGTAAAATCTACCAGGGTGAACTCTCAATTTTCAATATCTATGCTCCAAATGCAAGAGCAGCCACATTCATTAAAGAAACATTAGAAAAGCTGAAAGCACACATTGCATCTCACACAATAATATGGGAGACTTCAACACCCCACTCTCACCAATGGACAGATCCTAGAAACAGAAACTGAACATAGACACATGGACACTAACACAAGTTATGAAATAAATGGATTTAATAGATATCTACAGAAGATTTTATCATAAAACAAAAGGATATACCTTCTTCTCAGTACCTCATAGTCCCTCCTTCAAAATTGACCACATAAGTGGTCACAAAACATACCTCCACAGATATAAAAATATTGAAATTATCCTATGCATC
>NC_034611.1:10973392-10979875 GCF_900095145.1 Mus pahari | reverse complement strand
TGAATATCAATGCAAAAATACTCAATAAAATCCTCACAAACAGAATCCAAGAACACATCAAAACAATCATCCATCATAACCAAGTAGGCTTCATCCCAGGGATGCAGGGATGGTTAAATATGCAGAAACCCAACAACGTAATCCACTATATAAACTAACTCAAAGACAAAAACCACATGATCATCTCATTAGATGCTGAGAAAGCATTTGACAAAATCCAACACCCCTTCATGATAAAGGTCATAGAAAGATCAGGAATACAAGGCCCATACCTAAATGTAATAAAAGCAATCTACAGCAAACCAGTAGCCAACATCAAACTAAATGGAGAGAAACTTGAAGCAATCCCACTAAAATCAGAGACTAGACAAGGCTGCCCACTTTCTTCCTACGTATTCAATATAGTATTTGAAGTCCTAGCCAGAGCAATTTGACAACAAAAGGAGATCAAGGGGATACAAATTGGAAAGGAACAAGTCAAAAAATAACTATTTGCAGATGATATTATAGTATATATATAAGTAACCCTAAAACTTCCAACAGAGAACTTCTAAACCTGATAAACAATATCAGTGAAGTTAGCTGAATATAAAATTAACTCAAACAAATCAGGATAAACGGGATGAGAAAGAAATTAGGGAAACAATACCCTTCACAATAATCACAAAAATATAAAATACCTGGGTGTGACTCTAACTAAGGAAGTGAAAGATCTGTATGCAAAGAACTTCAAGTCTCTGAAGAAAGAAATTGAAGAAGATATCAGAAGATGGAAAGATCTCCCATGCTCATGGATTGGCAGAATTAATATAGTCAAAATGGCCATCCTGCTGAAGCAATCTACAGATCCAATGCAATCCCCATCAAAATTTCAACTCAATTCTTCACTGAGTTAGAAAGGGCAATTTGCAAATTCATCTGGAATAATAAAAAACCTAGGATAGCAAAAACTATTCTCAACAATAAAAGAACCTCTGGCATAATCACCATGCCTGACATCAAGCTGTACTACAGAGCAATTGTGATAAAAACTGAATGGCACTGGTACAGCAACAGACATGTAGATCATTAGAATAGAATTGAAAACCCAGAAATGAACCAGCACAACTATGGTCACTTGAACTTTGACAAGGGAGCTAAAACCATCCAGTAGAAAAATGATATCATTTTCAACCAATGGTGCTGGCACAACCGGCAATTAGCATTTAGAAAAATGCAAATTGATCCATTCTCATCTCCTTGTATAAAACTCAAGTCTAGGTGAATCAAAGACCTCCACATAAAACCAGAAACACTGATATTTATAGAGGAGAAAGTGGGGAAAAACCTCGAAGATTTGGGCACAGGGACAAAATTCCTAAACAGAACAACAATGGCTTGTGCTGTAAGATCAAGAATCTACAAATGGGACCTCACAAAATTGCAAAGATTTTGTTAAGGTAAAAGATACTGTCAATAAGACAAAAAGGCCACCAACAGATTGGGAAAGGATATTTACCAATCCTATATCTGATAGGGGATTAATATTCAATATATACAAAGAGCTCCAGAAGCTGAACTTCAGAAATTCAAATAACCCCATTAAAAATGGGGTACAGAGCTACCAAATGGCTGAGAAGCATTTGAAAAAAATGCTCAATGTTCAACATCCTTAATCATCAGGGAAATTCAAATCAAAACAACCCTAAGATTTCACCTCACACAAGTCAGAATGGCTAAGATCAAAAATTCAGGTGACAGCAGATGCTGGCATGGATGTGGATAAAGAGGAACACTCCTCCATTGCTGGTGGGATTGCAAGCTTGTACAACCACTCTGGAAATCAGTCTGGCAGTTCCTCAGAAAATTGGACCTAGTACTACTGGAAGATCCAGCAATACCTCTCCTGGGCATATACCCAGTAGATGTCCCAACTGGTAATAAGGACACATGCTCCACTATGTTCATAGCAGTTTCATTTATAATAGCCAGAACCCAGATGTCCCTCAACAGAAGAAGGGATAAAGAAAATGTAGTACATTTATACAGTGGAGTACTACTCAACAATTAAAAACAATGAATTTATGAAATTCTTAGGCAAATGAATGCATCTGGAGGATATCATCCTGAGTGAGGTAACCCAATCACAAAAGAACACACATATCATATGCCCTCACTGATAAGTGGATATAAGCCCAGAAACTTAGAATACCCAATACATAATTTGTAAAACACATGAAACTCAAGATGAAGGAAGATCAAATGGTAGATACTTTATTCTGTCTTAAAATTGGGAAGATAATACCCATGGAAGGAGTTACAGAGACAAAGTTCAGAGTTGAGATGGAATGAAGGACCATCTACACACTGCCCCACCCGGGGATCCATCCCATAAACAACCACCAAACCCAGGCACTATTGCATATGCCAGCAAGNTTTTGCTNACAGGACCCTGATATAGCTATCTCTTGTGAGGATATGCCAGTGCCTGGCAAATACAGAAGTAGATGTTCACAGTCATCCATTGGATGAAACACAGGGTCCCCAATCAAGGAGGTAGAGGAGCTAAAGGAGTCTGCATCCTTATAGAAGGAACAACAATATAAACAAACTAGTACCCCCCAGAGCTTGTGTCTCTAGCTGCATATGTAGCAGAAGATTTCCTAAAGGACCATCAATGGAATGAGAGGCCCTTGGTCTTGAGAAGATTATATGCCCAGTACAAGGGAATGCCAGGGCCAGGAAGCAGGAATGGGTGGGCTGGGGAGCAGTGTGGGAGGAGGTAATAGGGGACTTTCAGGATAGCATTTGAAAGGTAAATGAAGAAAATATTTAATAAACTCTAAAAAAAGAAGAAAACATATTTCAACGTGATTTAAAGAAAGGCCTTGATATCACACATCTTATACAAAGATTCTAGTGAGATACATTATCATTTTTAGTATCTTCTATATATCTGTTTGAGAGAAATCATGAGAAAACAGAAAAAACCCTACAGCAGTGTAAATACACACCATGTTTATATTTATAAATAACTGAATAAGACATCAATGTAAGACTTCTAGTGTCTCTGGATGTCAGGTAAACACTTGGAACATTTTCTTCCTCTGTGATATTTTTCAATGTATAAATCATTATTCCTATTTATGAGAGAAGGGCACACTTTTATCAATAAAAACAATCAACAATTAAAACTGTGGGTGCCTGTAAAATTACTGTGAGCTATGGATGGGACAGAATACAGACTGTTCTTCCCACAAGGTGTCCTTCTAGAAAGGTTTTCTAGAACGAATTGTATGAATTGTGATACGTGAATGGACTGACACCAAGAACATGACGCAAATAACCTGACATGTCTATGTTATCTCTGTGTGAAATATAAACAACCAAGAATATTCTTGTGTCATTTTTACTTGATCAAAGATGATAAAATGGATTCCCTCACTACACTTGTATTTTCTTATGCTAACTATAAACATGTTTTGCTTGCCTTAATAATAAAAGTGAGACATGTTTTGTTATTATAATGTATGATCTCAGAAACCTGAAGTGCCCTAATTGGTCCCCACTCAGATATTTGTAATATGTCCTTTGATCTTCCAGGTGTAGCCTCACTGACCACAGTGTCGGTTGACATAGTACCACACCAAACTTCAGGATCCAGGCATCCTGGTATACTTTCTGTAATCTTAGTACTGAGCAGTTGAAACAGGTTGTGAATTTGATGTGGACTACATGGTAAGATCCAAGTCAACTAAGGCTCAATAAGGAGATATTGTTTCAACAACAACAACAACAACAACAACAACAACAACAACCAAACAGATAAAATAATCAAGTATCTGTTCTTAGAGAATGTTTTCCATAAATCCTTTTATGTAATGCTGTGTGTTTCTGCCTGAGAGTTTTTGTCTGCATTCACACTTGAACCGGGTTCATCCTGGAAGGCGAGCTGGGGAGTGAAAAAGACTGTGGGAGAAATAACCAGGCCTTGACAAGATTTCCTGATCAAAACCCAAAGTTTAATAAAGTACCAGGTTTTTAAGGCATGGGAAAAACCCCTCCCCCAGCCCCAATCTTGGAGCCTTCCAGATGTGAACAGGTAGGCAGATCTTCAGGAATGCTGTCTCTGTAGAATCTAGGTGCCTAGCAGCAGGGAGTAGCGTCTGCCCCGAGGTGATGGGGGAAACAGTGGCAGGTGTAAACAAAGAACCAGCCTGGCAGAAATTACCCCAGGTGGTGAAGAGCAGTGGCTGCGGGTCTGGGAGGCTCCAACATAAAGCTTCCATTCTATTTGACAGGGTGAACCTGAGATAGTGGAGAATAAAATGAGGTGAATAATAGCCAGCTTTATTCAGGGTATTAGACAGTTTATATTCCAAGAACATTCTGAGTGTTAAGCAAGGTCATTTGAGCAATGTTCATCTGAATTCATGTTGGATATAGTCACAAGGGCAAGGTCACACAACTGCAAGCTATAAATAGTCAGGAGGACAACTTGTGTTGGAAACATCATTTTGAATAATAATGGGTAGGATGATGTGTAATCTAAAGTAAATCCACTCATACCATTACCTGTGAGGAGAAAAACGCACATTCCAAGAACATCGCAGGTTATGGAGGAAGAGTTTACAAGACTCTTGTCTTGCTTACTTTGAGTTTTCTTTTTGCCTTAAGGAAGTTTTGCAGTTTCATAAGGTCTCATTTATCAGTTGTTGATCTTAGAGCCTGAGCCATTGTTGTTCTGTCCAGGAACCTATACCAATTCACTTAAGGATATTTCCCACTTCCCTTTCTATAAGATTTAGTGTGTCTAGTTTTATTTTGAGGTCCTTGATGAACTTGGACTTGAGTTTTGTGTAGGGTGATAAATATGGCTCTAATTTCATTCTACATGTAGACATCCAGTTAGACCAACACCATTTATTGAAGATGCTTTCGTTTTTCCATTGTTTGGTTTTGACTTCTTTATTAAAAATCAAATGTGTATATGTCTGTGGGTTTATTTCTGGGTCCTTTTTGTGATTCCATTGATTAATGTGCCTGTTTTGTACCAATATCATGTAGCTTTTAATTAATCACCATTACTCTATAGTACATCTTGAGGTGATTCCTCACAAAGATTTTTATTGTTTAGAATTGTTTTGGCTATTCTTGATTCTTTGTTTTTCCATATGAAGTTGCCCTATCAAGGTCCATATAAACTATGTTGGAATTTTGATGGAGATTCACTGAATCTATAGATTTCTTTTGGTAAGATGAGCATTTTCACTATGTTAATCCTACCTATCCATGAGCATTGGAGATCTTTACATCTTCTGATATCTTCTTCAATTACTTTCTTTGGGGACTTGAAGTTATTGTCATACAGATCTTTCACTTGCTTGATTGGAGATATACCAAGATATTTTATATTATTCATGTTTATTGTGAAGGGTTCTCTTTCCTGAATTTCTTTCTCAAACCATTTTATTGTTTATATAAAGGAGGGGGAGCATCTGATTACTATGAGGTAATTTTGTAACCAACCACTTTGCTGAAAGTGTTTATCAGCTTTAGAGGTTTTCTGGAAGATATTTGGGGGGTTGTTTAACTATACCATCACATCATCTGCAAATAGTAATACTTTTTCTTCTTACTTTCCTATTTGTATCCCATTGATCTCCTGTCGTTGTCTTACTGCTCTGGATAGAACTTCAAGAACTATTTTTACTAGATATGGAAAGACTGAGTAGCCTTGTCTTATCCCTGGTTTAAGTGGAATTGTTTTAAGTTTCTCTTTATTTAGTTTGATGCTGGCTATTGGCTTGCTGTATATTGCTTTGATTATGTTTAGGTATGTGTCCTGTATCCCTGATTTCTCTAACTCATTTAACATGAAGGGGTGTAGGATATTATCAAAGGCTTTTCCAGCATCTAATGAGTTAATCATGTGATATTTTTTTGAGATTTTTTATTATTATTATTTTCTTTATTTACATTAAAAATGCTATCCCAAAAGTTCCCTATACCCCCCCCCCGCCCCTGCTCCCTTACCCACCCACTCCCACTACTTGGCCCAGGCCTTCCCTTGTGCTGGGTCATATAAAGTTTGCAAGACCAAGTGGCCTCTCTTCCCAGAGATGGCAGATTAGGCCATCTTCTGCTACATATGCAGCTAGAGACACAAGTGATTTTTTTTTAATTTATTTTATTATTATTATTTTCTTTATTTACATTTCAAATGCTATCCCGAAAGTTTCCTATACCCCTCTCCCCACCTCTGCTCCCCTACCCACCCAGTCCCACTACTTGGCCCAGGCTATGGCTTGTACTGGGTCATATAAAGTTTGCAAGACCAAGGGGCATCTCTTCCCAGTGATGGCCGATTAGGCCATCTTCTGCTACATATGCACCTAGAGACACAAACTCAGGGGGTACTGGTTAGTTCATATTGTTGTTCCACCTACAGGGATGCAGCCCCCTTCAGTTCCTTGGGTACTTTCTCTAGCTCCTCCATTGGGG
>NC_034611.1:10971190-10973381 GCF_900095145.1 Mus pahari | reverse complement strand
GTGGACTGGAGCAAAGATAGTTCTCCTGTCTCAGGCCAGGAGACTGCTCCCAGGCAGACACCCCTCCTCAGGCAGGGAAAGGCGCTGGATGCGGGATCAGGCCTCGGGCGGGTAAAGACACCTGATGCCAGATCAAGCCTGGGGACTGGTCCCAGGTGAACACCCCTCCTCAGGCGGGGAAAGGTGCTGGATGCAGGATCAGGCCTGGGGACTCCCCAGCGAACACCTCTCCTTGGGCGGGCTGGGAAAGGCGCCGGATGCGGAGTCAGACCTGGGGACTGGTCCAGGTCGAACACCCCTCCTTGGGCGGGGAAAGGTGCCGGATGACCGGAACCACACATGGGTTCCTTCCCAGAAGCTGTGACTCTTCTCCAGTCTGCCCTCTCCCCAGCAGTGCCGATTTTTTTTTTTTAAAAGATTGCTTATATGGTGGATTACATTGATGGATTTTCTTATATTGAATCATCCCCACCTCCCTGGGATGAAGCCTATTTCATCTTGATTGATGATGTCTTTGATGTGTTTCTGGATTCTGTTTGTGGGTATTTTATTTACTATTTTTGCATCAATGTTCATAAGAGAAATTGTTCTGAAGTTCCCATTCTTTGTTGAGTCTTTGCGTGGTTTAGGTATCAGGGTGACTGTGGCCTCATGTAATGAGTTTGGCAGTGTTCCTTCTGTTTCTATATTGTGGAGTAGTTGCAGGAGTATTGATATTAGCGCTTCTTCAAAAGTCTGATAGAATTCTGCACTAAAACCATATTTGCCTGGGCTTTGTTTTTGGTTGGGAGACTTTTAATGACTGATCTATTTCTTTGAGGTTTATATGGCTATTTAAATAGTTTGCCTGATCTTGATTTAACTTTGGTAAGTAGTATCTGTCTAGAAAATCAATCATCCATTTCATTAAGATTTTCCAGTTTGTGGAGTACTGGCTTTTGAAGTAAGACCTAATGATTCTTTGAATTTCATCAGTACCTGTTGTTATGTCTACGTTTTCATTATTGATTTTGTTAATTTGAATACTGTCTCTGACTCTTGGTTAGCTTGACTAATGGTTTGTCTATCTTGTTGATTTTCTCCGAGAGTTGGTTCTTGGTTCCTTGATTCTTTGTTTTGTTTTCTTTGTTTCTAACTGAGTGATTTGATCCCCCCCCCCCATATCGACTATTTCCTGTCTTCTGCTTGTCTTTGGTGTGCTTGATATATATTTGGTAGAGGTTTAGATGTACTTTTAAATTGCTGGTATAAGAACTTTCTAATTTCTTTATGGAGGCAATTGGTGCTATGAACTTTCCTCTTAGCACTGTTTTCATTGTGTCCCATAAATTTGGGCATGGTGTGCCTTCATTTTCACTGAATTCTAGAAAGGCTTTCATTTCTTTCCTTATTTCTTCCCTGACACAGAGATCATTGAGTAGAAAGTTGCTCAATTTCTATGAGTGTGTAGATTTTCTGGTGTTTCAGTTGTTGCTTAAGTTCAGTTTTAATCCATGATGATCTAATAAGATGCAAGGTGTTATTTCAATATCTTGTATCTTTGGAGACTTGTTTTATTTGTTGTTGTCTTTGTTTGTAACTGATTGATTTCAGCCCTGATTTTGTTTGCTTCCTGTCTTTTACTCCTCTTTAGTGGGCTTTTGCTTTCTTCTTCTTTTTTTTCCTAGAGTTTTCAGGAGTACTTTTAAATTGCTGGTGTGTGAACTTTCTAATTTCTTTATGGAGGCACTTAGTGCTATAAAAAGCTGTCAGAAATCTCCTCATACATGTTCATTTACAGAATGTGTTCTGACAATTTTAATGTTTTTATTATAATAGATATCAGAAATATTCAGAGCTAAAAAGATGGCCCACTGAGCAAGAGTTCTTGCCGTGAATCATAAGGACTGGAGTTCAGGTTCTAGCATCCATATAAAAAGCAGGACATGACACAGAACATTATAATCACAGATAGGAGGATCATTAGAACTTTAAGTCTAATTTAGATCATTAGCACTGGAGAGCGGGAACTCCTGAAAGGGAAAAGGGCTGCGAAAAGAAATATGGAGGCCTTGGCAAGAATTCTGATCAAGGCTCGAATTTTTATTGATCGGACTTGCTTAAGTACAAGGAAGGGTTAGGAAGAGTTCCCAGCATGCCCTTGAATCCTTTGAAGTTGTCACAGCGGTCCGAGCGATGGTGGGCAGTCCTA
>NC_034611.1:10959191-10971035 GCF_900095145.1 Mus pahari | reverse complement strand
CGGGCGATGGTGGGCAGTCCGGGCGATGGTGGGCGGTCCGGGCGATGGTGGGTGGTCCGGGCAAACTGGGTAGCACTCTGGTATTCCTGTGGAGGGGGAGTGGTTAATGGGGGTGGGAGACACCAACAATTAGCCAGCCTAACTCTAGGTTCAGGGACAGACTCTATATCAGGGGAGAAAGATGAACAGTGGCAGATCTGGAAATCTTATATCTTCCATTGGCCTCTTTTATTTTTACATGTTTATCCACACATAAGTTTGCACAACAGAGACACATAAACACACAAAGAAATTTTCAGAATTTACAGATTCCAGCTTATCTTCCCATGAACTATATTGAACAAAATAATTTTAACAAAACATGCATTAAATACCAGTAGAAGGGTTAAAAATTTCACACTAACATTTGAGAACCATTTTCCTGGAATTTAAGTATATAAGTTTTAATTCCAAGTGATGCTTACTGGATTTCTTCTCATGGATTACTCAGGTGCTTTTCATACAACTGCAGGGTGGCACTGCCCACAGTGAGCTGTGTTCTCCCACATCATACACCAAATAAATGTACCACAGGCTTGCCATCAGGTAGAGGCATTTTCTCAATTAAGTTTTCCTCTTCCCAAATGAATATAACTTGTGTCCAATTTAAAGAAAACAACTCAGCACTCCATGTACGGCTTAATTTAAGCCAAATCTTACTTCATTTTCTGAAATGTAGAGAAACTGGTTTCCCCACCACAATTATCTAAGAATGAGATTGTTAAGAAAACAGACTACCTAAGCAACAGAGATTACAAGGCAGCATCTGAGGGGAGATGGTTGGTACTTTAGATGGAAATAGTTTTAGCAGAAGCACTGCTTGAAGACAATGTGTTCTTCTAAGCTCACATCCTATCATCCTCTAACCTCAGATTTAACATGCAAAGCTCTGTAGGCTTATAAAGCAGAAATAAGAGCTATTTAATCAAATCTCAGTGGAGAGGCTGCTTCTAATAGTTTTGAATCTACCTTCTCCTCATGCCAGAACAGCTCTGGATAAGAACAGAAACTTTGCCTTCTCAGTGAACTCACGTCAGACACCCACACCACAGTAGATGAAGTTCTATGGTAAAGCCATTTCAATGAAATAAAATGACATTCTATTTCAGAGAAGTTTACACAAAAAAAAACCAGGTCTGGATATTTTCACAACCACTTGAAGTCAGCAATAATTTCTTAGTCTGACAAGGACCATGAGAAATTCTTTCTATACCTTGTCTGTGGCAAATTACAATGTGAAGTTGCCAGAATTACAGTATTTTATTTCTGAACTTGCAAAGTAATTTGAAAAGGTTTTTCCTGGCTGTGTCACTGTGATTTCAAAATTGCCTGCCAATCTCATTTGATACACTCTTAAGAAAGTAGGAGAATCTTAAATGTTAGAAACATTTCTTTAACAGATATTTTGTTTTGTGGGAAAATACAAGTGCTGGGATTAAAGGCATGTGCCACCTGTGATGGCATGTAATAAAATATTTACACACACACACACACACCAGTAATAGCTATCGTTTAGAATAACATGTTGAGAACAGTTCATTTTGTTTCAGATTAATATTTACAATTATGTACAAAATAACTCAACTTGAGGTACATAATTGTCATCATGGATAAGCAGATCAACCTATCACATCAGTAAGCTTTGTTTTCCCTTTCTATCTGACTTCTTTCTTGATGGAGAAGAGGTTTCTAGTTGTTGAGATCTGTGGAGCAGGCAACACCATTTCTACCAAAGCAGGAGGTATAATCCCCATTCTGCTAAAGAGCCTTCTAGAGTGCTGTACCCCATACTGGCTCAGAAGCAAGATACATTCAGGTGTCAGGTTACTTAGCAAGTGGTCCAGAGGCATGGCTACTATCTATGGAAATCCTGTAAAAGTTGTACTGTTGGAAAGGATATAAGCTGCTTGTCCTCCATCAGTGTTGGTGACTTGAAGCTTCATGCATTCCTGTCAGCATTAGTCTGCGTTCCCTTTGTCCTGACACTTCTTCCTTGCTCGGATTTGGAGACAGTGGTGGTTTAAATAAAAACAACCATAATGCACTCATAAATTTGAATACTTAGCCATTAGGGGGTGGTACTATTTGAGAAGGACTAAGAGGTCTGGTCTTATTGGAGTAGGTATTGTTGGCAGAAGTTTTTCACTGGGGGTGGATTTTGAGTTTTCAAGGCCATTGCCAGGCCTAGTTCTCATTCTTTCCTTGCTTCCTGTAGATCAGGGTATAGAACTCACAGATACTTCTACAGCACTACATCTGCCTGAATGCTACCATGGTTATTCCACAATGATAATGAACTAAGCCTCCGAAACTGTAAGTAAGCCCTCAGTTATATATTCTCTTTAATAAGAGTTACCTTGATCATGGTGCCTCTATACAGCAGTATAATGACTAAGAAAGTTAGGTAGGCTAACTAGCCAAACTGACCCTGTGTGCCAGTTCAATGATGCTTCTTTCTCATTCATTTCTTCATTTCAGTTTCTTGACTTTCAAAATATAAAAGAAAAGCTTTTCTATAAGTACATTTTAATTATAAATAGATTTATTTAATTATCAATAGATATATTTAATAAAATAATAACTTAAATTCAGATAGGAAATAAAAAGAATGAATTTTTTAAATATTAAGTCACCTCTTCATAATATGACAGTTTTACCCAACAGATACAATGAGCTTATATCCTCATGCAGAATTTATTATTAGATGAAACAACAATCAAATTGGTGCTTTGTTGGAGGCAATGGCAGATTTTTCCAATGCACAGAATGACCTTATTGCCCATCTCTATGCATTGAGGATTGTCCCTGACATCCTAGCCACTCTCTCAAGCATCACCTCTGTAGCTGTGCAGGACTGTTTTCCCCTTTTGCCTGCACATCTTGGTTTAACAATCCTTAGCCTCTGGGCTGTCTGCTATACCTGTGCTGCTGCCTGGTGCTGTCTGCTTATCAGATGTCACAGTCACAATATTTCCTCCTCTTTCCCTGGACAGTATCTGAGCACACTCCCTTTTAACAGTTTTGAAAATTTAGAGGGTAAAGCAACCTGTGGATGCAGTAAATGTAACAATTCATTTTTTCCATAGCCACTAATGTAAGTTATAGAGAATTAGATTTAAATAAACACAGCAACTTAAATATAAAGGCTAAAGCTAACAAAAATAAAATACATGCTGTAAATGTCATTAGCCCTAGAAAAAAACATTTTTTTTATTATTACTATTTCAAACAATGAAACAAAAGATAAATAAATTGAACATTACCAAAAACTTTAACCTTCTTCATATAAGTGAAAATATAAAAACTGAGGTTTGGTACCCAGAAAAGAAAGAAGCAGGGGGAATAAAGACAGAAAGAAGGGATAGAAAGAAGGAACAAGAAAATACAGGAGGGAGAGGAAAATCCAAATGATAGAAAGAAATTTTTATATATTGTATACCTTATAAGGGCCCTGTATGTAGAGTACATAAACACCTGTTCAGTACAAACAAGATGAAAATTTTTATGATCTGAGCAGACATTTCTCCAATGACATAGAAAGATATTCAACTTCACAAGTTGTTAGGAAGATAGAGATCAAAACCAGAGTAAAACACCATCCCATACCTATAAAGAGGATCCTAATGGAAAAAGCAAGTGTAGGGAATACTGTGGAGAAGCTAAAATGTTTTAGGAACAATTGTGGCTCCTTAAGAGACTAAACAGAGTTACCATGTGAGCACTGGACCCATCAACTCAACTTTTAGATTTAGGACCAAAGGGGATTAAAATGTATGTCCACATAAAAAGTTATGCAAAGGGCTTTTAGTAACTATGTCAACAATTGCACCAAAGTTCAACCAATCCAAGTGTCCCTTAACAGAAGAAAGGGAATTTATTCCATTTATTTATTTATTTATATGGGAGTATATGTTATACCCCATAGGAAGTTCTTATTAAGCAGGATAAAGAAAGGAAGTGATATATGCAGAACCAGAAAACTTTTCAGGAACACAACACTGAATAAAAAAATACTAGGCACAAAGAAAAACAAAAACTAAATGCATTTAGATGTAATGCCTAGAGTGAGAAAAATCTATTGAAACATATGTAAATTAGTGATTTCTCAGGCTAGTAGAAACAGAGGGATCTAGAATACTAGAGGTGATAGCTAGAATGTGGGGATTATCTGGGGAGAGTTTACAGTGTTCAAATACTTATTGTGACACTAGTATTCAAACACATACATATACAAACAATATTGGGTCATAGAAGAAATTAAAGTGGAGGTTTGTATGGTATTTGAATCATATCTTTTAAAAAGTTTTATTTATAAGAAAAATTTAAGCAAGGCATCATGGTGCATACCTGTGTTTTCTGTACTTTGGAAGTAGAGAAAAACCCCAGCATCAGCTGTATAGTGCCTTTAAGATCAATCCGGATTCATGAGATCTTGCCTCAAAAACCAAACAGAAAACAGAGAACAAAAACAAAACAAACAAACAAGGACTGAGACAGGAAGGAAGCTGAAGTGGTTTGAACAGGTTTGCCCCCTATAGACTCTTGTGTTTAAATTCTTGGCTCATAAGGAATGGTACTCTTCAAAGGTATGACCTTGTTGAAGGAAGTGTGTCACTGTGAGGGTATGTTTTGGAATCTCAGATGCTCAAGCTATACCTTGAGTGACTCACTGTTTCTCTATGCTGCCTGCTCATCTGGTTGTAAAATTCTCAGCTTCTTCTGCAGAAATGTCCACCTGCATGCCACGATGTCTCTTCCTCTGAAACTGTAAGCCAACCCCAATGAAGTGTTTTCCTTTATAAGAGTTGTCATGGTCATGATGTGTTTTCACAGCAATAGAAACCCCAACTAAGACAGGAGGAAGAACAAGGAAAGAGAAAAGAGATATAAGAAGGGAGAACTGGAAGGATGAAGGGGGAGAAGAATGAAAAGATTAAGACTGTAGATTCAAGAATTCTTAAAAAAAAACAATTGCAAATGAGACATGGTAATACACACTTATAACAGCACGCTCAAGCCTGAAGACAATCTAGGCTATATAGTGATGCCCGGTTTCAAAAAATACAAATAAACAAGTGATAGAAAAAAAGGTAAGGATGGAGAGAGGATAAAGAGAGAAAGAAAATTGAATAATGGTTAAATTAAGATCTCTATAATGCAATTAGGAAAGCATTTCCTAACTCCTTGTGATATAAAGGGAGTACTGAAAATACAGTAATTTTCCTTAACACATGGTTCAGTTACCCAAAATATTAAAAATGAGAACTTTCAATAGTAAATATTTCATAGAATCATTGTATATCATTGAGTGGTGAAATGAAATCCTACTTTCTCCCTGTATTTCATGAAGATATAAAAATCTTTGTATAGAGCATTTACACTATATAAACTAAACTCCCATTGGTTATTTTATATCATATTCACACTGCATAAACTAAACTCCCATTAGTCATTTTATATCTATTTTAATTAACAGATTAGCTCTCACTCATTACATTACCATGCCTGCACCTACAATTCAATACCATCTGAGACTTAACAGATATCTATTGAGAATCTACTCTAATGAATCCTATATACAAAGGTAGAATGAACGACTATAACTAAAGGTGTAAAAGTAGAAAAGGAGGTAATATATATGAAATGGAAAACGTTTTTCAGTGAGGATGTCTGGTAGCCGATGGACCAGAGCCAGGATCAGAACCGGGGTCCTTTGGAGCTGCAGGTGGAGCTCTCGGACCTTGAGCCATCTTGTCAGGAGGAAAATGTTTTTCTTGAGCTATCACAAAAACAATACAAAAGGAAAATGATATTTTGTTTCTAAATGAAAAGAAATGTTTTCTAACATTTATTATTGTTTCTGTTATATAATATAATTTATGTAAACAATTAATATGATACTGACATTCCTTGACCAGAACATAGTTTGTAGGAAAATACTCTCAGTGTGTTAAAAAATTAAGTTCTTATAAATGCAGTGAGTTTCTAAAATAAATTTGTGAAATGAGGTTAAGAAAAACGGTGCTTATTAAAAAATCTATGCAGGAGTCCCACTGCCAGAGAGAATAATGTGTTCCAATCTGTTCCCTCATGACTGCTTCTTCCCCATGACACATCTGCAAATATCATTCTCTCATGCTTCCTCTAGTGCAAGCAGATAAAAATGATCTACTGAAAGCTTATGTGGATTCTAGCTTTCAGAGAGGTGTGCTGTTCTAGAAATCATCTCTCTCTGGATTGTGTCATTGTGTAAAAGAGTGAATAATAAAAAGGATAAAAACTGTTCACATTTTTCTGAACGTTGATCAAGACCAGTGTGTTAAATACTTCTTAAATCATGAATGATTAACAATATTTAATTCTATCATGCATTTTCATCAATAACATTCAATAAGTTTCCAAATAAAATGATGATTATGCACAGGAATATCTAGAAGACCTAGCTGAGGCCTTGCCAAACTTGGGCATACATTGTCAGTCCACTCAGCATTCAGGGTCATTTGCGTGGAACTGTTTCCAGTGCCTACTTAGGGACACTAAAATCTGTAAATGTACATGTCTCTTATGTAGTAGTACTTACAAATAACCCACGAAAAAACCTCTGTATACATTAAATCATCCCTAGATTACTTAAAATATTTATTCATACAAACATATTAAATGATTTATATACTATTAGCTAGAGGAAAAATAATAAAATAAACTATGCCAGTTTCATATAGATACATTTGTTCTCAAATATTTCAGCCTGAGTTTGAATCATTCTGTGGCTATGGATCATATACGGAAAAGAGAGCTGATGTATTTGTTACACATGCTCAGTTCTTAGCAGATCATGGCAGGCACAGGAAATCTTACTGCATCCTCCTGCCTGCAGTAACTCAGTAGGAACAAACTTTGCTGCTATTTATGGGCCTCACCGGGTTTAAGTCATGATGACAGAATCTGCCTATGATTCCCCTTTGTATGTTCAAGTCATATTCAGCACAGTCCTGATGCTGCCTTCACTTAGAATTCAGCGACTACTTAAATAACCCTCAGCTGTTTTACAGGCATCATGTCCAGATCAGCTGCCTGTGACCACTTCTTGACAGGACTTCCTGTGTTGACCCAGTTTTGCCAGACCTGGTTCCTTACCTATTCCAGATAATATCACAAATGAAGAGACATCACCAACCAACTCCTCTGACTTGGAAACTAAATGGAGGTTGCTGCCCTGTCCAGCTGGCTGGTATGGTCCTTTGGCACAATGGTTTTCTTGATGAGAACCTCAGCTTCCTGCACTCTGTGACTACTCCTTTAGCCTGAATGACATGACTCAGGTTCGGCTCTGCTCCCTGGTATGTAGGGTGCTGTGCTGCTCTTACTTCTTTCTGTATTGCTCCAACATTCTCCTACTTCTCCCCACATGCCGAGTCCTGTGCTGCTGACTCAGGGCTACACAAAGGAGACCAGCATTGTCTTTGAGTTTATTTAGACTTCTCTCTGTTTCAGTTTTGAGCTTTCCATCTGTGTTCAAACAGTTCTGAGCCATGATCATTTAGAGCCAATTAATCTGGCAGTCACCCCCTAAACCAATGGCGTGCACCCTCCTCAGCATATTTTGTGCTCTCCGTGTGTGGTGACCCCTTTCCTTCCTTTCCTTGGTGTGAATCATTTATTAATTCCCAATTCTGTGACAAATTATTTCTATACCCACCTCTGCCTGCCTCAACAGGTTTACTGTCTGAAAAGGAAAGATGATAAATTCTCCTCTTACCCAAGCACAGAAAAGCACAGCAGGAACATTTAGCTCCAAATCGTTAGCTCTTAGAACTCACCCACCTTCTGGAAAGAGCACTGATTTTTTTTTTAACATTTCATTATGAAATAATTTGAGACTTATTTTTTTAAAGTTGTGAAAATGAAAAGGCAGAGAACATTCCTAAGTCTGTGTTGTACAGAAAAAACAAAATTTGAAGTTTAAATAGGGTCAATTGATTTGGGGTCAGTCAAAAAAGACCATTTCTATGTTGGTCTGAACCAATTTAAAGAGCGAGCAAAAGAAGGAAGCTCAGTTCCAAGTGAAAGAGACAGCCCTGCAGGACTTGAAGGAGCAAACAGCATGTTGTAGCACCCCTACCCTCCCATGGCCGAGAACTGGGGATGTACCTAGGACCTGACAACACTTTAAATGACAGTCAGCACAAGGGTGCACAGAAGACATGCACAAGGGTTGAGGGGAGTGGCAAACTCTAATGCACAGATAAGGAACTTTGCTTACACACTACCTGAGGTCACATGACAACCCTGAGTGGCAAATGGTAACAGAACCTGCTGGTACCTTGATTCCTGTCTGTGAGACTCTGAGCAGAGGTCGTTTTTTGTCCCAGAGAAACTGACAGTAAACAGATGTTATATCAAACCACAAAGTTCATTATCATTTCCTTATGGAACTTTAAGATAATATTTATCTGAATTATATTTCCTTTTATAATTAATACATACCTTAAGGGAGATAATTCAAGACAAAATATCCTTTCCCTTCACAAACTTCTGCCCATTAACTTTCATGTTTCACTGTAACTTGCTTACAACAATGATCAGGGAGAGTCCAGTCTATGCTTCCTGACAAAATTATACATTCTCCCTTTTCCTGTCTAGAAAGTATTTACTATTATTTATCTGTATTTAATTGGATATAATGCAACGGAGTGTACATGAAATATACAACAAGGCAAAGATGAGGTATATTGGTGGAGGATTATAAACAATGAGCTTTGGAAAGTATACTGGCATTACTAATGTTTAAAACCAGGCACTTCCTTAAAATATGTAGCTATTCTATGCAATAAAGAAAGGTTCAACAATTGTGAATTTGATGCAAAATGTCTCCCATAGTCTCGTGTGTTCAAACATGTAGTTTCTAATGGTACAATGCTTCGCAAGTATAGTTAGCTATAATTGTGAGATTGATATAGTGTAGAATCATCTTACAGGGAAAGTCTCAACTGAGGGGTTGTCTACAATAGATTGGCTGTGGACCTGTCTAGAGAGTGACTTGATCATTAATTGTTGTAGCATGGCCTAGACCACCATCCCTAGGCAGGTGGTTCTAAACATGAGCCTGAGTTAGTGACTGAACCAGAAAACAGTGTTACTTCATACTTGTTCCTATGAGTTCCTGCCTAAGTTCTTTCCCTGAATCTCCCAACCCCTGCCCCATGACGGAAATTTAGGCCAAAGAAATCAATTCCTCCCCAAAGTTCCTCTGTTTAAACACCACGACAGAAAGGAATCTAGGATGAAAAGGTTGTGAAAACTGTAAGAGATGTAACATACCTGAACAAAACAGGTCACTAAGGATAAGCCTTGTTTTACAGCCCAGCTCCACTTCCTGTTAACCCTCTGCTACCTGACTGTCCATGCAGGGGACCTTTGCTCCTGATGCCATTCCTTTTCAAGTGGGATGAATTGATGTAGTGGACCATAGAAAACTATGACTGACTATAGTTTCTGTCAAGTTGACAAAAAATACAGAATAAAAATAATGACTGATAGGTAGATGATGATGATGATGATGATGATGGGTAGATGGATAGTTAGAGATAGGTAGATGATAGATAGATAGATAGATAGATAGATAGATAGATAGATAGATGATAGATAACAAATGAGAAATAGATGGATGATAGATAAGAGAAGACAGACAACTTGGTTGTATTCCATTTATATAAAAATGAAACATCATCGTTTTACATAATTCTGACAAAGCCAGTATTTTACCAGGGTACATGAGTACCTGAATGAGTTGAAATGAAATCTAACCTCTAGAAATCTTAATAAGATACAATTTAATTTGTCAAGAAAAGTAAATAATTAAAAGCTTATAAAGAGCAATTAAGGAAATAAATATGACTGAACAGTTTAGCTAAGGAAAAATGCAGTATGTGCAAAGGTGAAACAGTAGAGCATCACTTAACAGTCAACTCTGTTATAAAGTACACAGTAATGGGTGCCAGGTGGGTGGTCATGTTACAAGCCATCATTCTGATGCATAACTAGAAAAAGTGTAAATGGAGTTCAGCAGTATGACTTATTTAGAATCACAGGAAAGGCCAGCATTTCCTATGGTAAGAACCCTGGGAAGTGGGATGCGCTCAGGAGTAGAGCACTTGATAGCATATGCAAGGCCCTCAGTTTTGTCTCCAAAATCACAAGGGAAAAGGAGAGAAGAAAGAGAACACCTGGTGAGTGAATATCTTTATATTGGAAAGACCATATGCCCTAGTACAGGGGAATGCCAGGGCTAGGAAGCGGGAGTGGGAGGGTTGGGGAGCAGAATTGGGGGAGGGTATAGGGGCTTTGGGGATAGCATTTGAAATGTAAAGGAAGAAAGTATCTAATAGAAAAAGGAAAAAAATAAAAACAGTTCTGACAATGAAATGAAGCCATAGAAGCTAGACCATCTAGTTGACTATTAAATGACTCTCCTAGCTTCTGGGACAGACTCCATTTCTGGCTCCAGACATCTGGCACCTTTCCCGCCAGAGGAGAGGTGTCCGCCTGTGAGGGTTTTCACTGCCTGAGCTGGTAAGAGAGCCATATTTGCTCCAGTGAGTTGCTGGGGAGAGGGCAGCCTGCAGAAGCGACACAGCTTCTAGGAAAGGTACTGTTTCTGGCTCCAGACATACAGGCAACTTCCCCACCAGAGGAGAGGTGTCTACCCAGAAGGGCTATCACTGCCTGAGCTGGTAAGGGAGCTATCTTTCCTCCAGTTCGCGTAGACCCCAGTCTGCACTGGTGAGAGTGTGGACCCCAGAAGCTACACAGCTTTGGGAAAGAAAGAAGCAACCTAGTTTCTGGGACAGACTCAGTTTTGGGCTCCAGATATTTGCGCACCTTCCTCGCCAGAGGAAAGGTGGCCACCAGTGAGGGCTCTGTTTGCCAGAGCAGGTGAGAGAGTCATATCCTGTTCAGGGTCCCTCGGTGGCTAGTCTGTGCAGGTGAGTGAATAAACTACAGAGGCAACACATCTTCTGGGACAGGCCCTGTTTTGGGTCTACATTTTCAGCCAGGAGGCAGATCTGACATGCCAGACCTCTGTGAACCTTCCCTGCTGGAGGAGAACTTGCCTGCAGAGAGTAATCTGACCACTGAAACTCAGGAGAGAGATGGACTCCCAGGACTGCTGACAGAGGCTAACAGAATCACAGGAGGAACAAGCTCCAACCATAGACAACTATAACAACTAACTCCAGAGATCACCAGATAGTGAAAGGCAAACGTAGGAATCTTACTAACAGAAACCAAGACCACTCAACATCATCAGAACCTAGCACTCCCACCTCAGTCAGTCCTGGACACCCCAACACACCCTAAAAGCCAAAATGAGATTTAAAGGCATACCTCATGATGCTGGTAGAGGTATTTAAGAAGGGCATCAATA
This sequence comes from Mus pahari, assembly GCF_900095145.1. Taxonomy (NCBI): domain Eukaryota; kingdom Metazoa; phylum Chordata; class Mammalia; order Rodentia; family Muridae; genus Mus; species Mus pahari. The sequence continues at coordinate 10,959,568 of NC_034611.1, read as the reverse complement.
ACTCACTTAAAGAAATGTAGGAGAACGCTGCTAAAGAGGTACAAGTCCTTAAAGAAAAACAGAATACTTCTAAAGAGGTAGAATTCCGTAAAGAAAGAGAGGAGAACAGAAACAAACAGGTGATGGAATTGAACAAAAAAACGATGTAACACCTAAAAAAGGAAATAGAAGCAATAAAGAAAACACAAAATGTGAAAACTCTGAAGAAATAAAACCTAGGAAAGAAATCAGGAAACATAGATGTGAGCATCAGCAATAGAATACAAGAGATAGAATCTCGGTTGCAGAAGATTCCATAGAGAACATGGGCACAACAATCAAAGAAAATGCAAAATGCAAAAAGATCCTAACTCAAAACATCCAGGAAATCCAGGATA
>NC_034611.1:10954919-10959180 GCF_900095145.1 Mus pahari | reverse complement strand
GGAATGCCCGGGCCAAGAAGTGGGAGTGGGTGAGTAGTGGAGCAGGTGTGGGGGAAGGTATAGGGAACTTTTGGGATAGCATTTGAAATAGAAATAAAGAAAATATCTAATAAAGAAAATAAAAAGAGCTTGCAAAATTCTAAAAAAATAAAATAAAAAATAAAATAAAATAAAAGACTTTCCTGTAGCTAAACAATATGAGTAACTAAAGAAAATCTGCTGCTATAGAAAACTTAGACATCTCAACATTCTCCTTTTTTTTTTATTTGCTTGTTTGTTTTCCTTTTATTGAAAATAGAGTCTTCCCTAATACAATGTTTTCTTACTGCAAAGTTTTCTCCCCCTCTCCTACCAGTGCCTCTCCATCTCTCCTACCAGTGCCTCTCCCCCTCTCCTACCAGTGCCTCTTCCCCTCTCCTACCAGTGACTCTCCCCCTCTCCTACCAGTGCCTCTCCCCCTCTCCTACCAGTGCCTCTCCATCTCTCCTACCAGTGTCTCTCCCCCTCTCCTACCTACCTATCCACTCCCTTTCTTTCTCTCATTAGAAAAGAACAGGTTTCTAAGAGATAGCAACCAAACTTGACAAAATAAAATATAAGCTAAGGCAAAAAAAAATCATATCAAAACTGATCAAGACAACTCAAGAGAAGAAAGAGTCCCAAGGACAGAGATCCATTCATCTACACAATCAGTAGTCCCATGGGGGAAAAAAAACTAAACTGAAAGATATGATATATACACAAATGACCTGTGTCAGTCCTGTACATGATGCTATATATGTGGGTTGATATGAGTCTTTCTTAGTTGGTTCAGAGAACCTAGTTTTCTTGGTGCACTTCTTCACTCTGTATCTTCTGCTTTTTCTCCATTCTCTTCCATGGTGTTCCATAGCATTTAGAGTACTATGTTCTAAGCCCCCAGCCCCAACTCTGTGATCTCTGCCTCTGGTCTCACAATCTCTTCCTGTGTGCTTCAGGAAGAAGCTTCTCTTATAATGACTGAATAAGGCACTGATCTAGCAGAATATCTTTAGGAGTCATTTTATAGTTATGGTGTTGTTTTTCATTTCTGTTGTTGTTGTTTGTTTGTTTGTTTGTTTCATCAGTGGTGTTTGGTTTTACCCAGGTCTCAGGGCTATCTAGTCTCTAAGTCTTGGTTATCCAAGCCATGTAAAATATGGGTTCCAACTTGTGAAGTGTGTCTTAATGTGGCGCTCACCTTTAATCCCAGCACTTGGGAGGCAGAGGCAGGCGGATTTCTGAGTTCGAGGCCAGCCTGGTCTACAAAGTGAGTTCTAGGACAGCCAGGGATACACAGAGAAACCCTGTCTCTAAAAACCAAAAACCAAACCAAACCAAAATAAAATAAAAAACAAAACAAAAACAAAACAAAACATTCATTGGCTACTACCAAAAGTTCTGTGCCACCATTGCCTTGGCATATTTTGCAGGCAGGACAAATTGTAGGTCAAAGGGTTTGTGGTTGATGTTTGTGCTTCTGTTTTGGCCTGCAGAGTAACATCTCACCCTAAAAACATAGAGTATTGGGGTGAAGGTTCCATGTAGCCAGCAGCTCAAATTCTTCCTGTTCATTCAGTTGTGTGGGTATCACCCTTAGCGATGGGACCTTGATATAAATTTTCGGAGAGCACAGAGGCAACAGACTGGGTTGTTTGGAGATTTTCATGGAATAACAAATACATTTAATGCAACCCAACCTAGTATAGGAAGGTTTGTTTGTTGACAAGAGACAGCCACTTGGAACTCTGTCTTCTCCATTATTTAGTGCTTTTATTAGGATCACATTCAACTAACTTAGGAAGTTTCCACTGTAGTAATTTCTATTTCTTCCCTCAAATGCCCCCAATTCTAGGTTTCTCCCCACTATCCCTCCTTCAACCCTATCCCCCCTTACCCTCCCCACATGCCCCTCCTCTTCCTGTATTCCCTCTACCCCCAGTTCATCCATAAAATATATTCTGCTTTCCCTTCCCATGGAGATTCATGTGTCTTCCTTAGTCACTTCCTCTACATATACCCTACCTGGATCTGTAGATTATAGCTTAGTTATCATTTCTTTAATAGCTAAGTTACAATATAAGTGAATACATACCATAATATTTTCTGGATCTAGGTTATCTCACTCAGGATGATTTATTTTGTTAGTCCCATGTATTCGCTTGTAAATTTCATTACAGCATTTTTAATAGTTTAGTAATATTCCATCGTGTAAATGTACCACAGTCTGAGTTGTTTCCAGTTTCTGGCTATTATGAATAGATTGGCAGTGAGCAGAGTTGAATAGGTGTCTTTATAGTAGGATGAAGCATCTTTTGAGTTTATGCCCAAGATATAGCAGGATGGTATAGTGGGATATTCAGGTAGACTGATTCCCAACGTTTTAGGGACTGTATATTGATTTCCAAAGTAGCTATACAGGTTTGCACTCCCATCAGCAATAAAGGAGTATCATTATAAAGTTCTTTACATATTTTACCTATTATTCTTCTATCAGATTTTGCGATGGTAATTTTTTCCATTACATAAGCTGCTGCTTTGTTCAAATAATGGTGTCCTTTGCTTTACAGAAGTTCTCAGTTTAATAAGGTTCTTTTTTTTTTTTAATCTTAGTGCCTTGGCTAAGGGTATTCTGTTCAGAAAGTCTTCTCCTGTGCCAGTAAGTTCAAGGTTTTACCCACTTTCTCTTATGTGAGGTTCAGTGTATTTGGTTTTATGTTCGGGCATTTGAGTCATTTGCATTTGGGTTTTTTGCAGTATAGTAAGTATGAATCTATTTGCACTCTTCTACATTCAGACAGTCAGTTTGAACAGCACCATTGTTTAAAATGAGGTATTTTCCCTATTGTATATTTCTGATTTCTTAATAAAAAAAAGAAAAGCCATGCATCCATAGTTGTGTGTATTTCTGTCTATGTCTTCAGTTTGAGTCCATTGGTCAATGGTTCTATTTTTATGCCACTACAATGTGTTTTTTATTACTATAGCTCTTTTAGTACAACTTGAAATTGGGAATGATGAGATCTCTAGCAGTTCTTTTAATATTCAGAATTGTTTTAGCTATTCTAGATTTTTTTTTTCATTTGAGAATAGTCCTTTCAAGATCTGTGAAGATCTGTGTAGAAATTTCAGTGGGTAGATTGAATCTTCCAATTAATTTTGGTACTATAGCAATTTTTACTTTGCTAATCCTACAGATCCATTAGCATGAGAGACCGTTCTACCTTCTGATATCTTCTATTTCATTCCAAAACTTGAAGTTTTATCATACAAGTCTTCCACTTACTTGATTAATCATTAGATATTTTATAATATTTGAAGCTAATATTTTCCCTGATTTTGTTCTCTGTCCATTTGTAATTTGAAAATAGGAGAGCTTCTGATTTTTTTTATTTAATTTTGAATACAGCTACTTTGATAATGTTATTTATCTGTTTTAGGAGTTGCCTGATGGAATTTTTAGAGCCATTTATTATATTATTATATCGTCTACAACCAAAGATTTCTTTTCCAATTTATATTCCATTGATCTCTTTCCTCTGTTTTATTGCTCTAGCTAAGACTTCAAGTACAATATTGAATAGTTATGGAGAGAGTGGACAACCTTTCCTTGTTCATGAAATTTCTATAGTTGATTTGAGTTTCTCCCCATTTAAGTTGATATCAGCTATGAGTTTTAGGTAAACTGTCTTTATCATGTTTATGTATAGCCTTTGTCTCGCTAATCTGTCCAAGACTTTTGTCATGAAGGGGTGTTGGGTTTTGTTAAAGTCTTTTTTGCATCTAATGCGATGATCAGAATGGTATGATGATTTTTTAACATTTATTTATTTGTTGGATTACATTTATTGACTTTCTTATATTAAACCATTGTGAGTGTCTGGAATAAAGCCAATTTGACCATGATAAATGATCTTTAAGATGTGTTCTTGGATTTGGTTTGCAAGTATGTTATTGAATATTTGTGTACATATGTTCATAAGGGAAATTGGGCTGTAATTCTCTTTCTTTGTTTAGTCTTCATGGGGTTTGAGTGTCAGAGTAACTGTGGTTTTATAAAATGAATTGTGCAATGTTCCTTTTGTTTTTACATTGTGGAATAATTTGAGACATGGTAGCATTAACTTGTCTTTGAAAGTCTGTTAAATAGAAGCTGTCATTAATAGTCTCCCAACTAAAAAAAGCCCAGGACCAGATGGGTTTAGTTCAGAATTCTATCAGACTTTCAAAGAAGACCTAATTC
>NC_034611.1:10936075-10952629 GCF_900095145.1 Mus pahari | reverse complement strand
AACTTTCGGGATAGCATTTGAAATGTAAATAAAGAAAATAATAATAAAAAAAAAACAATCTGGCTCTGGGCTTTTGGAGGTTTGGAAAGTTTTAATGGCTGCCTCTATTTCAGTAGGATTTACGTTCTATTTAAATTGCTTCTCTGATCTTGATTTATGTTGTATTATGATGTTGATTTAAGAGGTACCCACTAAGAAAATTATCCATTTTTTATAGATTTTCCAATTTGATAGAGTACATGTATTCAAAGAATGGTCTTATAATTTTCCAGATTTCTTCACTGTCTGTTGTTACGTCTCCCATTTTTATCTGATTTTGTTCATTTGGATATCTTGTCTCTGCCATTCAATTAGGTTGGATAAGAATTTGTCTATCTTATTAATTTTCTCAAAGAACAAGCTCTTTATTTCACTGATGCTTTGCAATGTTCTCTTTGTTTCTGTTTTATTGATTTCAACTATGAGTTTGATTATTTCTCGATCATTTCATTTGGTCTAGAGCTTTCAGCTATATTGTTAAGTTGGTAGTATGTGATCTGTCCAGTTTTGGTTGGGTTTGGTTCTTTTGGGAGGCATGTAATGTTGTGAACTTGTCTCTTAGAACAGATCTCAATGTGCCCCGTAAATTTGAGTATGCTATGTACTTTCTTTGAATTTTAGAAACCCTTTAATTTCTTCATTTATTTCTGACTTGACACATTTTTAATTCAGTACAAAGTTGTAGAGGTTCTATGAGTTCCTAATCTTTTTGTTGTTTCTGATTTTGTTCATCTTTAGCTTTAATCCATGATGGCCTGATATGGTACAGAGAGTTATATCTATTTTCTTGTATCTATTGATACTTGCCCCGTGTCTCAGTACTTGGTCAAGTGTGGAGAAAGTGCCATAGGATGCAGAAAACAAGTTATATTCTTTTGTGTACTGGTTAAACATTCTGTAAATATCTGTTAGGTTTGTGTGATTTGTAATATCTGTTAGTTCCAGCATATATCTGTCAAGTTTTAGTCTAGATGACCTATCCATTGGTAAGAGTTGGGTGTTGAAGTCTCTCACTATCAGTGTGTGAAGGTCAATATGTGATTTAAGCTATAGAAGTGCTTCTTTTACAAATTTAGATGGCCTTGTATTTGAGGCATAGATGGTAAGAATTGAAATGGCATCTTAGTGGATTTTTTTCTTTGTATATAATACCCTTATCTATCTCTTTTAATTTGTTTTGGTTTGAAATCTCTTTTGTCAGATATTAAAATGGTTATACCAGCTTACTTCTTAAGTCCATTTGCTAGAAATATTTTTCCAACCTTTCACCCTGAAGTAATGTCTATCCTTATTGTTGTATTTCTTAGATGTAACAGAAGAATGAATCCTGTTTTCACATCTAATCTGTTACTTTATATTATTTTATTAGAGAATTGAGATTACTGAGATTGAGTGATATCAATGCCTAATGATTGTTGATTACTGTTATGTTGGTGGGGAAGGGGTGATGGTGGTGTTGTATATGCTTGTAGGTATGGGTTTGTGTGCCTCCCTTCTTTTGATTTTGCAGGTCTCACATTCTTTTCTCTGTGTTCCCATGCATGTTGTTAACCATGATAGGTGGGAGTTTTTCTTATAGCTCCTTTGTAGGATTGAATTTGTAGTTAGATATTGCTTAAATTTGGTTTTATCATGACATGTCATATTTTAGCCATCTACGTTGACTACTAACATGGGTATAGTAATCTGGGCTGATATATGTGGTCTGCTAATATCTGCAGCATATCTTTCCAGGCTCCTACTGGCTTTTAAAATCTCAGGTGTAATTGAGAAATCAGGTGTAATTCTTATTTTCTCTTGTTGTTGTTCTGTGTGTTTTATGTTTCAATTATTATGTGATGAGGAGACTTCTTTTCTGGTCCAATCTATTTGGTACTTTGTATGCTTCTTGTACCTTCATGGACATCTCCTTCTTCAGGTTAAGAAAATTTTCTTCTATGCTTTATCAAAAATATTTCCTGGGCTTTTGACCAGAATATCTGCTCTTTCCTCTATCACTACTCCTTTTAGATTTGGTCTTTATCTCATGTTCCAGAGTTCTAGGAGATATACATATACATATATGTTTACATATACATTTGTGTGTGTGTGTGTGTCTGTGTGTCTGTGTGTCTGTGTATTGCTTGATAGAAAAAATGCCTACTACCTATAGACACTGAGAGTTCTAGGTAATGTGTTTCTGAGTAGTGGGAGCTGATACTTTGGAATGGGGATAGGCTAGGGTTTGAAGGTGTTCATAGAAGGAAGAGAGCAGAGTGTTGAATCAGAGACTATTTGTTTTATCTACTTGAAATTCAGGGAGTCAGTGAAGATAGGCCACCACCAAAGGGCTGGTATAGTGTTGGGGAATGAGCCTGGGTGGGAGATATAGAGTAACAGGAAGGGAAGGGAAGAGCTATAGACAGCCTAGCTGTTTTCCTGGCTGAATGGTCTGTGGGTTAATGGAGAGTTCCTGTTAAAGTTGGGAGCTGGGATAAAGCAACAAATGTGGTTAGGAGAGGAAGGTCTTGGGAGTCATACTATATGTGGGCAGAGGGAGAAGAAAGGGTGCAATATATGTTCTATTACAAAAATAGGGATAAGACTGGGGAATTTACTTTGAAGGACAGTGGGTTGTATTACAGGTCTTCAGTTAGCTTACATATTTTCTTGGCCTGCTCAGCTTGTGTGTTTTCAGGGCATACCCTCTGTTGTTGGTAACTACAATACTTGGATGAATTACAAGAAGGAAGGTTGAAGGAGAAGGTTTTTGTGATCCACTGGGCTTGGGGTCAGAGATAAAAGGGAGACTGCAGCAGATGTTCTGCTATAGCGTTGGGAATGAGACTTGAGATATTGGAACCTGAGGAACCGAAAAAAAAGATGAAGGTCTGTTGTCAGCCATTCTAATTTTCTGCCAGGAGTTACTTCTGATTTTCAAAGAGGTAGATGCATTTACCGCTATACATCAGAGAAAATAAGATGTTGAACAAAACTGGCCCCAGGCTTCTGTCTACCAGTGGTTTCTTGGTGTACTGTCTTTTGCAGATAGTAGTAGGGCTTGACTTTACAATGATGCCCCTATTCTTAAGTGCTCTGTTCTAGAGTCATTTCATAGTGCTTGATAGATGAAATAACAAATTCATAAATAAACAAAGTAAAGAGTGGGTAGACAAATAAATGAAAGGATGATAACATGGCAGACTAACACCTGCATGACTAAGTGAAGGACAAATACCAGAAGAAGGCAAGACATACTCCAGTTCAAGGAGAGAAAGAAGAGAAGGCTCTGAAAACTCACTAAGATAATACCAGGACAAATGAAAAGTATGAAGAATATGACAAGTGACAACTGGTTTCTTGTTAGGAAGAAGAGGAAAATTGGTACATTCCTGGGATCTGTAGGTAGAGGCAGGAAGGTCAGAGAATTCAAAGTTATCCTCTGTTGCACATTTACTTCATGGTTGGTCACTGAGATGGTAGTAAGACATCACCACTTACTGTTATCCTTAAATGTATTTCAAGTCCCTGACCCAGAATCTGAGGCAGCAATTATAGCATGCTTAGGTAGATAGGAGAGTTACACAGTAAAGATACTACATATTGTCAAAATTATTTTACGTTTACCAATATTCTTTTCTAAGTAGTTGTTACCCAGGATCATCATCTCTACCCTGTAGAATTATGGTTTATTTTTTAATAAAAGCACAGGGGACTTAATGGCAGATGTGGATCTAATGTTACTTGCAACTGTATGCTGTCCCCTTTAACTAGAGTTGAGCCTAGTGTCTGTTCAGTCTTGGTGAACAAACATTTACACCTTAGCATCATCAATTTCCCTTGCCTCTATCAGGCCTAACAGACTACTGATCTTTCGGGTATTTGGGGAGTAGCACTCCCGTAACTAAATTCTATTCTCTATGTCTTAATGTTTCCTAAGCATATCTTTTACAAAGAAATCTTTCAACATCAATTCTATTAGTTTGAGTTTCTTCTGAATCATTTCATTTGTAGAACTACTACAAATTTCTTATAAGCTCCAATTTAAAATTCTGTGTCATAGAGGCCTGCAAACTCAGGGTCTCCTTGTTTGACCACCTGACAAACTAGCTCAGGGTCAGAACCACAAATAGCTCTATGGCCTCTATCTGCGAGGTAATGAGTTGAGTGAAATACTTCAAAGCACATGCTACAAATGATAAACCTAATACAATCAGAAGGAAAATACATTAACCTGCATAACTCTTATATTTTTCATGGTTACTAAACCAATGCAATGTGGATGATATATCCAACTCCAAATTTCATTTGAAGATATACTCTTATCCTCTTGAACTACAGTTTCACAGACTTTTGTGTGTCTCTGAGACTGAATATAAGAAAAATAATTCCCAAGGCAGTTAATTTTGAGCTGGAAAATTTTCAGTTCACGCAAAGACAGTTTGGCCTCAGACCTGCTTTGCCCTCAGTGACCTAAATGGCGTTACAAAATGTTTTATTTCTGGGGCTAACTAAAAAGCTAAGAGAGTCAAAGTTTTAGTTGGACACCATGAATAAATTATGGAGATTTATTGCACAGCCTTGTCACTGCAGCTAATACATCATATAGCTTAAAATTTGTAAGAGATATATTTATAAAAATTCACTCTATATTCATATTAAATAGTTCAGATGTGCTAATCTAATTGTGATGTATGGATATCTCAAAACATTATGTTGTAGTTTATAAATATACACAATTTTGTCTGTTTATTTTATACCAATGAAGCCATACAATATTAAATATCTTAAAAAACAGGCATCAAATTGAACTTAAGGTCAACTCAATAGCAGGGAATTTATCCCTGATACTATAAACCTAACCAGTTACCTGTGACTGGTGATGTCATAGACCATAAGGGAGAACCTACTATTGACAATTTTCTAATCCTGTATAAGTCCCAATGTAGTCTAAACACCTATAATATTTTCATAGATATTGTGGTGGTTTGAATGAAGATGGCCCCCACTGGCTCATAGGGAGTGCCACTCTAAGGAGGTGTGGCCTACTTAAAGTGGTTGTGGCTTTGTTGGAAGAAGTGTATCAGGTCCCATGTCTTTTGCTCTCTTCCTTCTGTCTGGCATTCTAGTTTTAAAACTCTCAGCTACTCTCTAGCGCCATGTCTACATGCATGCCTCCATGCTTCCCACCACGATAATAATGGATGAAAGCTCTGAATTGTAAGCCAGCCTCTATTGAATGTTTGCCATTTATAGGAATTGCTGTGGTCACTGTATCTCTTCACAGAAATAGAACTTTGACTAAGACACCCCTTATCAAAGAAGCTTCTTTTTACAGCAAAGGCCTTCAGAGAAATCTACAATTGGTAAAAATGTAGAGAATGACTGAACATACAGTAACCGTACCCAATACATTGTTAACATAACTTCTACATCTAAGCCGCAGGGTACATCATGGAGGTAAGTCAGAAAAATTGTAGAATACAGATGTCCAGGACATCTGGTGTGAGATAGTGTCTTCTCTATTTGACAGAGATCTCTACTCATGGAATATCAGCAAAATAGAATCTTAAGAAAGACATAGACATGACAATGGGAGAGTCTCACAAGGTTATATCCCTAGATAAAGAGCTACAAGAAATTAATGTAATGACTGCTGAGAAAATGGGAGCCAATTCTTCTCAGAGGATAAGCCACTGCTAAGCTATCCTATTCTAAATGGCTAGCCCTAAACATGAGTACCTGTCAACAACAATAAATGGAATCAGCAGGTTAAATTTATTTAACAAATGTATAAGAAAAAAATCATAAAAATGTAGTGGTCGTGAAGTTCAGAGGAAGTAGTGGGGACATGGAAAGAAAAGAAAGTGGAGAAGTAGAGTGGAAATTATATAAATACAATACTTGTGTATGAAATTCTCAAAAAATAATAAAATTATTTTTAAACTTCTATATATCATGTTCATAGAATATTTTAGAAGAATGTTTTTATTAATTCTTTGAGAATTTCATATATGCTTGCAGTGTATTTTGGTTTTATTTGCCCCTTATTTCTTCCCAAACTCCTTCTTGACCTGCCCACTACACCTAGCCCCTCTCAATTTCATGCCCTCTCTTTTTTTATAAAAAATAACTCAGAGTAAAAGTTGTTCATGTGGGTGTGGGCCATCAGCTGAAACCTGCATGACCTACCAGGGACTGCACTTTTAAAGAAAATTTGCATTTTCTCCTACAAAATCCATCAACTGTCGATAGCTCCTCATTTATCCCCTACCTACCACCCCCATTCCAGAATGTTGGCTGTCCTGATCTTATGAGGTCTTATGCAGGCAAGCACAGCTGTTGTAAGTTCATGAGTGCAGAGGTTCTTCTTAACTTTGATCTTCCATTACCTCTGGCTTCTACAATCCTGCTCTCTCATCCAGGATGACATCTAGAACGTCAAAGTGAAGTGATATGATGCAGAAATCCCATTTGTGGCTGAGCACACCACAAACTATGCACTTGGGCCAGATATATGTTTTTAAATCCCATCCACTACACAAAGAAACTTGTCGTGAAACCTGATCATAGAATATTTTTAAATTAACTATTCCATGGGACAGTTTATCAGGATGCATTTAGCTAATTGTCCTGTTAAAATGCACACAATTAGTTTCCTCTTTATATGTAAATTTGTTTATTACAAAATAATAATTCTTAATTTGGGAGATTAGTAGTCAACATTTTTAGAAGGTCAAATAAGCCAACCATTGTTCTGTCCTCAAAATGCCTGCCTAAAAGAGGATAGAAGTAGAAGTATAGATAGACGAAAAGATATAAGGAAAACATAAGTAGAAGCAAAGCCAGAAGAGAAGATATATAAGTAGATGCATATCCACATGAAAAAATTTAATGTAGCAAGGACTTAGTCATCCACAGTTGAGGTTTAGGAGGAACTTAATACAGGAAAGAAGTAGGAAAGCTTTGTAGTGGGTTAAAGATGGCTCTGGACACGCTCTGCGTGGAGTCCATTGGCCTAGAAATGCTGACAGTAGCAAACAAGAAGCAGAACATACTATGTGATGAATAGAGGCAAAATAAGATTTTAAACTGACAAAAGAGATAGTAATTAAGAGAGTTGTGTGTTTCTCATTTTGACCTGCTTATTTCAAGTTGCTTGGAATAAATGTTTAATTTCCTGGCTGATTGGGGTATAATCTGGATTTCTACAAGTCTGTCTTCTGGAAATAATTTAGTCCTTGTGAATGCAAGTGTCTGGATCCTGTCAATTCAACTTGAAAAGTTGGGATAAACAGACAAAAAAATATTGTGTTGCATGCATATTAACACTTTACAGTAAAGAACTATGGGACAATGAACCATGCCAGGAAACTTGATAAGGATTAGCAAGATCAGACTCCCGGACACCCAGGCACCCACCTGAGATGATAGGTGGCTCCCTGCTCCCTGACAGATCCCTGGCCTGGAACATGTGCCACACTCCCTACATAGAAAACCTGACCTATGATCATTTAGCCCAGAACAGAGTTCCCTGTGCTAATGAGGTATCTAGAGGACCTGAGTGTTTAGCCAATTAGCTTCCCTTCCTGGACATTCTTTCCTGCAAAAGTTATTTAATCACTGGTCCATCCTAAGGAGGTAGTATTCAATTTTCCAAGATTAACAATCAATAAACAGTTTGGAACCAAGGACTGACTTTTTCTTCAAAACCTGCTATGGGGAGAAGGGAGAAAGCCTTGGCCTACAGAGCTGTGCCATCTAAGCTTCCCACAGAAGGCACCTGTGGCCTCCCAGACAACTGCTGCTAAGATATTGATTTTCGCTAACGAACTAAGTCAGAGTTCCCTTGTCCCTGGGTCGCACTTGTCCTTCACCCTAGGGCCCCCTTCATTCTCAGCTCTGCCAAGACTTTCAGCAGAGTCTGGATGTCCAGGTCACAGGCCCATGGACTCCCCTGAACCTCTATTCCCAACTCTTTGAGTGGTTTCCAGTGGCAACTGGATGCCAGGGAGTCGGGGAGCCCCAGCAGATTTTTCCCACACCCCAGCAAGAGGGTGGAACATGAAACCACAAAGAAATGAAAAGAGGCTCTTATATGCCATTTTAACACAGGATGAAAAATTATATATAAATGGTTTCAGAACCTAAAGAGGACTTAGGCTAAGAGGTCAGTAAATTGAAGGAAAGTAAGTATATGAGGAAAACAATGGAATGTAAAAGCCATTTCAAAAGGGTAGTTTATGAAGACTAATGTCCCTGATGCTTTCAGTACTGTGTCATCTCTATGGATTAAAAGCATTCTCCTCTTGATGGTATGAAAGACTAGAGAATATATGCAGGAGAATGTATATTCTTCCTCTATGCAGACCTGGGAGAATAGAGTTCCTTTTCAATTTGTTATTTCTAGGTTGCCTTCAGGTCACTCTATTCCCTGTGCCAAAATAGGATGCTTGTGGGTGAGGCATTCTGGTTCTGCATGGCTGATAGAAGAATAGTTTCCAGGATTCTTTCCTGTAACTAATGATTGTGTCCCAAGACAACATTTAGAAATTACTTTGGGTTATGATAAGCAGAAGAAACCATTTAAGAACAAACATTTGCTATAATTTCACCTTAGCATCCTGTTCACTGTCTTTATCTGGCACATGCAAGGACTCGGCAGTAATCTGGCTGGGGTCTCTGCAGCAAATGCTGAGAACTGTTCTCAGATGCATGTGGTGGCACATCATAGATCCATGTGGTGGCACATCATAAAAGCATAAGACTTGAGAGCTAGCTAAAAGATTGTTATATATCCAGATCATGCACTCATATTTTCCCCAGGTCATGAATGATTAAAAATTCAAAACATATCTGCTTAAATGATACAGTAAGATGTACTCACCCTTGGATACATTTAGAGTAGGAGTTATTGCTAACTCAATTTCAGAATGCTGGAATTAGTTAGAAGCTACTATGAAGTGATCATATGAGAAACTGAAGCATTTCTACCCTTTGGTTCACAAAGGAAACCACACATGTCTGGGAGAAGTCACTGAAGCACCTTGTGTCATGGTGACCTTCAGAGTGTCACAAAACAACACAGTAGCCACAGTCAGTTTGTACAGTTCAGAGACCTCCATTCCAGGCCTTTCCAAAGTCCACTAATTAGGAGTAGGGAATCTCTCTAGCTTTGAAGAGAAAGTAGCAGAGTATACCCTAATTAAAGAGCAAGTATTCTTTGTTTAGCCAAATCTCAACTATTTTTGCACATAATGAGATGCCAAAAGGATTTCTTTTGAGAGCATTTCTGTGGCTTGTAAGTACATGTTCACTGTACCATGTATCTGTAACACAGAGGTTGGGATGACGGGGGAGGCCTTGAGGGAGATGCACAGGCCCACACAGCTTTAATAAGTCTTTGAATTTTGTTCTTAAATGTTGTGTCTGTATCTCATATCATTCTATTGCTTTTCTGGTCTTGAGACTCTAGCTCAGTGTATGAAAGCTGTCTGTGTCTTGCCCCAATCAGAACTTGCTTAAGGCTGGCATTCAATTGCTACTTGTCATCATCAAAACAAAAGAATATGTGATGCTCCTGCTAAGGAAAATGGAGGGACCACCAGCATTTCTCCCTTCATGTGAGAAGACTGAAAACAGTTGAGGACACTTTGAGGTGCTAAATATGAATAAGACCTAATATTGAGGTTGTTTTAGAATGTCGAGGGGTTCAGACCGCCTTTAGTCAAATTTTATGCTTTTGTTAATAAAAAGATATATAAGTAAATATAAATAATCAGCCAGTGAAGGTTTATTTGCAAAGGAGATATCAGAGAAAATAAAAGCATACATACTAGGAAGAAAGCAAGTGGCCTGTCAGTGAGGACCCACTGGAGTTGGGGTACTGTGTTTATGGGCTCGGGGAAGTTAGTGAGAAGGGGTTATTCAGTGAGTACTAACTATGAAAATCAAGGGACTGAGCTACGTTTTGAACATGTGTGTATCATTTATTGGAAAATGAAGAACATGCACATTACAGGTTAATTTATTCTTACCAATCTAGATCTAACAGTAGGAAATCACAAAACACTGGTCTTATTAACAATGATTTAAAGCTACTAGAAAGAGGAGCATTAGGAAGGATCATATAGATTTCCTTCTGGTTGGATAAAAGAAATGGGCACTTTGTCTCATTATAGTAAAATAAGGAGAGGAAGGTATAATTAGAAAGTAGAACATTGTTCCCTGACTGCCTGCTGTGGTGCAAGACTAGGAACTAAGAGAGCTGAACCAAAATTGGCATGTAAAAGTGCTAGTTGATAGAGGAAGACTGGAAGTCATGCTTTCCTGGAACAGGGCGAAAGAGCCCAGGAAATACAGGTAGGAGGAGGCAGCTACTAGAGGATATAACACCAACAATTCCAGGTGTTTGGAGGTTCACTTCTGATTTCAAAGCCCACTTCTATGGAATGCTTTGTACTTCTTTAATAAATTTTATTTTGACTACATACTTTATTAATATTAAGAGACACCAAAACTAAGGCAACTTATAAAAGAAAGCTTTTAATTCAGAAATTATTTACAGTTTCTGTAGATGAACCCATGATCATCATGATGGGAAGTCCATGACAAGCAGGCAGGTTACATTTCAGAGAGTAAAATATGCACTGGAGTGGATTTTTGAAACCTCAAAGCCCATCTACAGTGACAATCTCTTCCAACAATAATCATAATCCTTCCTAAACAATTCCACAACTGGGGACTTGACACTCAAGCATATAAGTCCATGGAAGTCATTCTCATTCAAACCACCACAATACCTAACTTGAAGGGCAAGAACTTTACATAACCCTCTAATGGCTGCTAGGCTTTTCCATTAATCTGTACAGTGCTTTTATCATAAATGTGTAATACTGTCCTTGGCTTTCTTTGAATTTAAACACTTTTATTAATAAGACTAAGAACCCCCAAAAGAACCTCTTCCCCAGTTACACTTGCTGGAAATCTTTTCTCAAGGTTAGGCAAAAATCTATAGCTGGCCATTGTTTTGGATTAGTATAGATCAGACCAATCCCCAATGGGGTTTTCCATGATTTGAATGTTAGCATCCCCTCAAACGTCCATATGTTGATGCTTAATAAGCAACATGTGTGGTAATACTAAAAAAGGAGGATGATATCATAAAGTCCAAGCCCTAGTGATGGCCTAAGGCAATTTTAAAGGATACTTCACAATTCCTTTGTTTCTTCTCTTTCTTCTATGATCATACAAAGAGCAGGCTTCACTAATACCAATGCCAGCACCTTCCAAAACTCCATGCTGTGAGATACATTTTAGTTCTTTATAAATTTCCCAGTCTCTGGTATTCTGTTATAGCGGCACAAACAGCTTAAATTTGGCACTCATACAAAATTCCTTTATAATCACACGAGCCAATAATTTTGTTTTTTTTATTTTTTATTACTTTTGTTTTGTTTCGTTTTAATGGCAGTCATGCAGAAGGGGTCCTGTCTAACTGACAGATCAGACAAAAAACAAAAACAAAAAAACAACTCTGTTTTAACACCATAAGTAAAATAAATTTCATGTAACAACCTACTTCTCCCACAGAAGAAAGGGGGATGAATCCAGTAAACCAATCCTGTCAGTCTTAGAAGTTATCCTTCTCTGTTCAGTTTATTCTGATATAATATGAGGCATGGACCATTTCAGAACCTCCAGTTAAGGAGAGAGAGATATTTATACTAACCTTGATGTAACTTTCATTGGATAGTAATTGTGTATCTTTAGCACCTGCTAAAGTCTTTTATGTTTGAGCCCACTAGATCCGCAACTTGGTACTGAGCATTACATAAGTCAGGCACTATTGTCTCTGCCCAGAATTCCAGTTACTGAGGCCAACATTAGCCTAAAGAGAACTTATGCCTAAGAGACTAAGCTTGTGATATTTTGGGGTTTTTTGTTGTTGTTGTTTGGTTGGTTGGTTTTTGGAGAGGGAGTGCAGAGTGTTGGTTGGTGCTTGTTTGCTTTCATGCAGCATTAAAATCTCAGCTTTTAGTCTTGAAATTTGGTATGAAAATATGTATTTGAAGGAAATATGCATGAATCAGTTAACTATTTTAATCAAGACCTTGACTAAAATATTTCAATATTTTCATAATTGAAATGCTGTTGACCTCTCATTATTCAGAAAACTAAATATATCTCCTGTCATAAAAAAATTCTTTTAACAAATCGTTTAAGCCAAACAAAATCCAGCACATTTATTAGCCTAATAAACAGACAGTTCTGTATTGCTTATTTCTGTACAAATAACCATATTAGAAAAACAACTTGATCATATAATTGACTGTTTCAACTCAACCCCTTAGCTGGAAAAAGCTGATTTCATATTTTAATTCTTCTTTGGTGCACTTTAGTTCATCTAAGTTATTTATCTAAGTTATAATGAGTCTAGCTATTTTTAAATTATGGTGGCTTGGGAAGTTAATAGGAAGTCAAAAGGTGATAGGGGAGAGGGATCTAAGGATATTATAGTGTTTCTGGTGGAGGGATCTAAGGCACAAATTAACCTAACTCTATTTTTATATACATCCATAGATACTTCTGTGGAGTCTTGTTTCCAGGTGTAAAGACATGAGAGGGACATGGATACCAACTAGGACCACAAGGGGAAAACAAAGCTCTGTGTACTCAGTTAGAACTGACCTATGTCCACTGAAGTGTTCCAAAAAGAACTCCTGGTATTCTCATCTGCCTTATATCATTCCATCACTCTGTACTTCTTTTCTACATGAATTAAAAACCCACCTCATTAATTGATTAATTAATTACTTGCCCTTGACTTTCTCTTCTCTTTGTCTGGTGTCTGTTCACAGTATGGTGAGTAAGAACATTGAGGATGTGCATACATCTCCCACCATATCCTCCTTGTCACCACCTTTGAGTACATATGCCTGGATGGTTCCAACAATTTCGAAGCTGATCTCTATTTTCTTGTCCTTGCCTCTTGCATAGCTTCTCAATTTATGATCATAGGCATCCAGTTAGGCATCTAATTTATTCCTGTTGAAATCTTCAGTAGTTTCTCTTTTTATGAGTGGGGCAAGCCAAAATACTCACTATGTTCCGGGAACTGTCAATGATTAGCTTTTTATCTCTTTGCTACAGTTGTATGATCTCTATAAGACTGTTCAGAGACTGTGAGCACACTTACCCTGCCCTTCTTGTGCAACCTACATTCTACCTTCACTTCCTTTCATCTACCAAACTCATCATGGATCCTGACCACTTTGTCTAAACTTCTGTCTAAACTAGTCTCTATTTTAATTTTTCTCTTTAAATAATTTTTATCACTACCCTGTAACTTATTTATTTATCTTTTTTGTTTTTATTGTCCAACATGATAAAAGCTCCCAGTTTATTTTATTTACTGCTAGATTCCTAGAAACTAAACAATGCCTAGGTTGTATGAACACCCAATGCACATTTCAGAAACAAGTAACTCAATGAGACAAAAATCAAAATAATAAAAACATAACAATATCACAGCATATGCAGAAACAGAATTTAAAAATTATCTTCATCAAATATTTTCAAATCTTCAAGTAAGGGAGATCTCAGCAACCTCCACAGATATGGGCAGGAATCTGTGTCCTTGTCTGTATTTAAGACTTGCTTTAAACACCTGCATGGGCACTGTCAGAACCTATGTTGTCCAATCCTGTACTGAGAGTTCTACCACTCCTTTAATAAATCTTTTTAGTGCATATACTTACATTCCTTCTTCTACATGCTGATAATAAATCTTCCTTATAGAGCTTCTCTCTCTCTCTCTCTCTCTCTCTCTCTCTCTCTCTCTCTCTCTCTCTCTCTCTGTCTCTGTCTCTCTCTCTCCCTCTGAGATTTACTCTAACTGCAGAATTTGTTCATAAATCTAAAAAATGTGATTATGAAATGCTCTAATATATATTTTTGTTTCAAGAACTCCTACTTAAAATTATTTAGCTCTTTTATGTTCAACTCATCTTCAGCTTGTTATGATAAGTTGTAGTCCTTCACAAATGTCTACATCATTGATCACTAAGACTATCTTTTTCTATTTTTATTTAACTAAAGCAAATAGTGTTCTCCAATAGGAAAGGTAGATTCCTAATATTTTTATTGTCTGACACAAAGTGTCTGAGGAATACCAGAAAATTTAAAACTTGCAATTAGTTAACTATATTTTTTCTTTTATTTAAGTGAGACCAATATATACCCATCTCCAATCTACCTAATGGCTGGCATCTAAAGGCAGTAGATTGTAAGGTTATACAAGAGTCTCAGCAAAAAGAGCTAATTGCAGCCAGGAAATGTCCATTGTATTTCTGAAGCTTTGCAGTGCACATTTCTTGTTTTTTCTCTCCTAAATGGCTATGCTTTGAAAAGTGCCAGCCCAAGAGGGGATCCTTAGTGGCAGAGAATCCATACTCCTTTTCCACTTGTTCTGTAAATTCCAACATTCTTTTTTCCAAGTATTTTTTCCTGATTTCATAAGGTAAAATACAACATAATTAGGAGTGTGTGTGTGTGTGTGTGTGTGTGTGTGTGTGTGTGTGTGTAGATGCTGACCTTATTTTCCATATTTAAAAAACCCTAAAATATTAAAGTACTTGCTTAAGACAGTATTAACCCCATATCCATATAAGAAAAGAAGCTAAAATAATAACTTGCTCTTTGGTATTTTAATGATATATTTCTATGCCAACCAAATGTAAGCTTTGACAAGCTATGAAATATTTGTCTTTCAAGGTGACCTTTAGCTTAACTTCTTTATAACAAGCCATGTGAGATTAATTATTCACCAAGCAGGAGTTTCATACTTGTTCCCAATGTTGTCAGTCAAGCATTGGTTAGACTCTGTTAGCCTAATTAAGTACATACTTTCTAGGTCTAGAGGTTGAACTATTCATATCCTATTTCTGCTCTGCATGAGTAAAGCCTCTGCATAAAGACACAAATTCAGCAACAGTGACTAAACCAAGTCTGCTCTCTTTTGTCATAAAAATCTAATCTCACATGTAGCTTCCTAAATTCAATCTGTATGTCATAATCAAGCTGGACCAAAAAACTTTATATTCAAAGTCTTTGCTCTTAAAATACATTTATTGACTCTGGTAAGTGGATATCAAGCCTTGGTTCTCGGTGAAAGTCATTCTGAGAGCCTATATTCAGGAAGAGTCATCCCTGTGCTCCTACCAACACACACAGCACAATGTCATGCTTTGTGAGCTCTTGTGCTACTTGCCTTGTGGTAGAAATAAACCAGTGGAAGGAGAAGGAGGGGAAAGAGAGAGGGAAGGGAAAATGAGAATGGAAAGAGAAAAAAGAGAAGAGACAGAGAGCCTCCTAATAGGATAATACATAAGGCTACGGAAATACTTCCAAATCAAACTCCCAGATTACCTGTTTGCCTGAGTTGCTCAAATGTAATAGGAACTTCCCCCTTGGAAACAATGTCATCAGTAAGACTTGGAGTTCTAAGCCATCCCTTTAAATGTAACTGGTCCTAAGAATTAGAATATTTTGATCCCTGGGGCTGGAGAGATGGCTCAGTGATTTAGAACACATACTTTTCTTCCAGAAGGCCCAAGTTCAATCTCCATCCATCCATATCAGGCAGCTCACAACTATAGGTAACTCTAGCTCTGAGCTCCAGGGGTTCTGACACTTCTTGCCTCTATTGGGCACCTGCCATACACACACAACCACTCACCCACACATGTGCACAACTTTGTGCACACTCACACACAAAGAGAGAGGGGGGGTGTACTGAGAGAGAGAAAAATACACATGATTAAAAATAATATGGTTCTCTGCTAGAATTACCAGTTTGAGAAACATCACTCTTGTTCCTTCTAAATAGGAAACAGAAAGAACCAGCTCCTTCAACACAAAAGGGAGTGAAAACTCGGGCTCTGATCCACTCAAGAATCAGCAAAGGTGGATTTATAAATCGGGAGTTCCATGATCCTTATAAGTAAAGACAGGAAAGAAGTGGAGAATAGTGGAAGATGCAGACTACATTGATGTTCAACTTGGGAATGCAGCTGAGAAACAAGGTAGAGCACAGATTCAGTCCGGATGCTCTACACCTTCCTGTCTGTTACTTAGTTCTGTCCCCTGAAAGTCCAGTAGAGGGCACATGGCAAAGTGACATGAAGTGAGTATGGAAAATTTTTCAGTGATAGATGTGGTCATTATTTATATTGTGGTGAAACTTACAGAATTATGAGATAGAAAAGGTAAACTATTTTACATGTGTCAAAGACTTTAGGAACATACAGTTTATTGGAAACATTTTCTATAAAATATAAACTGCCTGAGTATGTTCTCTGTAGTATGCTACAGTCTTGATCTTTAGTGTGGTAGTGTTGAGAGGTACTTGAATCTTCAAGAAGTGAAGGCCTAGCTGGGCATGGTGGCGCACGCCTTTAATCCCAGCACTTGGGAGGCAGAGGCAGGTGGATTTCTGAGTTCGAGGCCAGCCTGGTCTACAAAGTGAGTTCCAGG
>NC_034611.1:10934010-10935660 GCF_900095145.1 Mus pahari | reverse complement strand
ACACACACACACACACACACACACACACACACACACTGCACACACAGAGTAAAAAGTGGGAGATAAAGTAAGAGTATGACATTGGAGAGTCTGGAAGGGCTCAAAGCTGGTCTTAGGAGTTGGTTGCTACAATTCAGGGTCACACATTTGGCCATTTTCCTCAACTAATAGCTGTTTCTTTTCCGATCCTGTGCTACGTTATGCTATATTTACTGAATTCTAAACAGATAAAACTAACTGATCTGTGAGTATCAGCCTCTAAAACTGAGGTAAATAAAACTTTTTTCTTCATAAGTAATGTATCTATGAGGGTGCTTCTAGAGAGAATTAACCAGTGGGGTGCCCATCCAGAATGCGAGTGGTGCCATCCTATAAGATGAGAGACAGAAATTAATGATGGAAGGAGAGAAGGCCATAAATGAAGCTCTTCTCCCTCTCTGTTTCCTGGTCACTATGAGATGAATTGCCTCTATGGCATGATCCTGGAACTTTGATGTTCTGCCCTACCACAGGCCCAGTATCACAGAAGTCAAGGACACTACCTAGAACAAGGAGCCAAAAGAAATAGTTTCTCTTTGTATATTGATTTTGTCAGGTGTCTGGTCACTGAGTCAAACAGAGAAGGCTAGGTGGCAGGTAGGTACATAGATGATAAGGACCTAGATGAGTGATGAGGGTTTCCATTGTTGTGAAGAGACACCATGACTAAGACAACTCCTATAAAGGACAACATTTAATTGAGGCTGGCTTATTAGTTCTGAGGTTCTATCCACTATGATCATCATGGGAAGGTTGGCAGTATCCAGATAGGCCTGGGGCTGAGGAAAAAGATGAGGGTTCTGAGGACAGACAGAAAAGTGACTTCAAGAAACAAGGAGAGGCTCTCAAAGCCCACCTCTACAGTGGCATATTTTCTCCAGCAAGGCCACACCTCCTAATAGTGCAACTTTCTGGACCATGCATATTCAAACCACCACATTCCACTCCCTGGCCCCCATGGGCTTATTTAAACACATGAGTCTATGTGGGCCATACCTAGCCATAACATAATACAAAATACATCTAGTCCAACTTCAAAAGTCCACATAGTCAGGGCTGCAGAGATGGCTGAATCTCAGAAGAGACTTTGAACTTTTATACATTGTTAAGATTGTAATGAACAATGCAGACTTTTTTTAAAAAAAATTATTTAGTTATTTTATGAAAGTGAGTACACTGTTGCTCTCTTCAGACACACTAGAAGAGGACATTGGGTCCCATCACAGATGGTTGTGAGCCACCATGTGGTTGCTGGGAATTGAACACAGGATCTCTGGAAGAAGAGTCAGTGCTCTTACTTATGTTCTAAGACATCTCCGGTAGATGGTGGCTCCAGAGAAGATTCAGCACTGTATACCTTTAGGCTATTTGAGACACTTAGTGTATAGGGACTGTGTCTCTTCTTGGAGAGTTGCCCTTGGGATGGATGTATTGGAAGTTTTGGATGCTTGCCAGAAGCTGTTAGGGAATTTTGGGCTTAAATCCTGGATTAACAACCTGCCTCTTCTAAGGAGGGAAGGAAAGGAAAGGAAAGGAAAGGAAAGGAAAGGAAAGGAAAGGAAAGGAAAGGAAAGGAAAGGAAAGGAAAGGAAAGGAGAGGAGAGGAGAGGA